>NC_051185.1:81934115-82307256 GCF_013339695.2 Rhipicephalus sanguineus | reverse complement strand
TAATAAAATGTTCGCAGAGGGTACCTACTAACATGAATAACAAAATACCTTCATTCAGAGCTCTCTATACTTCATTAAAACACGTCGATACGTACTTGTGCCTTCGCTTGCTTAACTAGAATAACAGGCAAAATACAAATAGGAGCCACAGATGCAGAAGCAAGCCATAAAAAATACAAATCAAGATGAACGGCAACATCTATGAGGACGGGTGAATTAAAACTTCCCTCGTTATTTCCTCTTCGTACTCTTTCAACTTTGAATTTTTACATGCGGCATTTATGTTTTAATTGACATCGTTGACATTTATATCTCTTTCCAACAAATCGAAGCAGTAACTGTACGTACCGTTGTTCCTTTCGCATTTGTCGAATGGTCCGCAGATATTTCCCCCGCCACATGATGATGTCGTCCCTTTCTAGCAGCGTACAGTTACGTTTTCGCTTCCGAAATGCAACTCAAATGTCATTCAGAAGCCTGCGCATCGTTTCGACACTCAGCTGCTTCGGTAGCCCCATGTCGGTGTCGCCGATTACCTCGCTGAGTATCTTTTCTGCCGTTGGCGCCTCGTTGCGAATGTAGTACTGATGTACTTTCCGTCGAAGAGCAGACAGGGTAAAACTATCGTACCGCTGCACTCTTGTCTTGCCACTAACTTTTGCTGGTGATTCAGCCGCGAAACGAAGCCTTTTGCACTTCAGGGACTTCACAGTACCCTTTAAAACATCCGCCTAGAGCCTTGCGACAGTACGCTCGCTCACGCCGGTAAGCTGGCTAACCGAACGAAACACGGAAGCGACAGAGAGTCCCGGTTGCGTCTGTCTCACTTGGGCCTACACGTTGCCAACCACTTGCTTGGTTTGTTTTGACAGCTTTTGGTAGTCAAGCTTCTTGAATATCCTGTGCGACGAGCCAATTGGGGAGCAACCGGAGGAGGAAGGCACTGGCGACGCGGAGCTCATTTTATTTTCTGAAGGGTGATGGTGAAGGAAGACCGCCAATGTGACGCCAGTGGGGAACACGGCAACTAAAAAAACCCGGCAAATCTAAAATAAAACGCTATTCCACATAATATCACTAATAGTTTTCTGGCATTATCAAGTAGCAGCTAAACATTTTAACTGCACATTTTAAATAATTAGGTTACGCACAAACAAAAATTTTTTGCGGAACTATTTCAAGCTGCACAGCGACACTGACGAAACGGCGTGGTTCGGCTCTGTAGCATTGACTGCATTACCACAGAAAGTTGTCCCCGAGTATAGCTTGTTTTGTTGTGTTATCGGTTGTTTGATTGCTGAGCTTACTATGTTTTGTTAGTTTTGAAGGATGTGATTTCCGTTAATAAAAATAGCTGCTGTTTAGCGATTTTCTAGTGCTGTTCTCTGTCGTCGTTAGTCGCGCTACTAGCCACAATGAAATCCAAACATAGCGGCTGAGGCTGCTCTTCGCTGACTGCATCGCATGATAGCGATTTTTACAATGCCTGGAGCCTCCGATAGTTTTCTGTCTTACAACCATTTAACCCGAGGACGCTTCTGCTTGGCATAACACAGTGGCCCACTTCAGTTCTGCACTCATCGCAATTGGACTTGAAATCGGAGCCTTCAATCGATTAATAAAACAGCATAAACGTGCGGTATTTTGATTTCCAAAAAATTAGCACGTGATATTTAAAGCAGCTTATAGCTTTTAAATGCGAAACATTTCTTAGCGAACTTCTGCGACTTTGAGCGTATCCATCCATCCATCCATCCATCCATCCATCCATCCATCCATCCATCCATCCGTCCGTCCGTCCGTCCGTCCGTCCGTCCGTCCGTCCGTCCATCCATCCATCCATCCATCCATCCATCCATCTATCTATCTATCTATCTATCTATCTATCTATCTATCTATCTATCTATCTATCTATCTATCTATCTATCTATCTATCTATCTATCTATCTATCTATCTAGCCGCCTACGACTTTGTGCTCTCCTGGTCGCTTGGTTAATCGAATGTACACCAAAATTGGTATGGCGTAACATGACTGTATAGCGAACATAAGTGACAAGTCATAACATGAAAAGCATGACACGCATGTCATGTACACCATGATTTACATGCCACGCTCATGGTGCGCTGGCGGTCGTTTCGCTAGCTTTATATACACCAAAATTGGTATCTTGCTACGTGACTGTGTAACGAACATATATAACACGAGTTAACAAAAAAATCATGACACGCATGTCATGTACAGCATGACTTACGTGCCACGCTCATGGGGCGCTGGCGACCGTTTCGCTAGTTTGATCTACCCCGAAATTGGTATTGCGCGACGTGACTATGTGCAAACGTAAAAACACGAGTTAACACGAAAATCATGACACGCATGTCATGTACAGCTTCACTTACGTGCCACGCTCATGGTGCGCTGGCGGCCTCTTCGCTAGCTTGATATACGCCAAAGTTGGTATCTTGCTACGCGACTGTGTAACGAACATAAATGACACGAGTTAACAATAAAATGATGACATGCATGTCATGTACAGCATGACTTACGTGCCACGCCCATGGGGCGCTGGCGGCCGTTTCGCCAGCTTGATCTACCCCGAAATTGGTACTGCGCCACGTGACTGTGACTTACATAAAAACAAGAGTTAACACGAAAATCATGACACGCATGTCATGTACAGCATGACTTACCTGCCGCGCTCATGGTGCGCTGGAGGATGTTTCGCTAGCTTGATATATACCGAGATTGGTATCTGGTGACGTGATTGTGTGACGAATATAAATAACACGAGTTGATATGAAAGTCATGACACACATGTCATGTACAGCATGACTTACGTGCCACGCTCCTGGTGCGCTGGCGGCCGTTTCGCTACCTTGATCTACCCCGAAGTTGGTATTGCGCGACGTTACTGTGTGACGAACATAAAGAATAGGAGTTAACATGAAAACCATGACTCGCATTTTCCTCAGTGACATAGAAGACGATGTATGCAGATCTTTGCTGGCTGCTTCGCATTACATCGATTCCCACAATACTTGGGACCTGCCGGCTTTTTTCAACGTAGGGTGCCTTTCAGTTAGCAATTCAGAACCGAACGAATAATGTCTGCTCAATTACAAAATTTAATGCTATTTTAGCGACATAAACGCACTTCTGCATCGACCTAGACTGCGTCGGGAGAGACGAAATGTCACCTGGTATCACATAATTTTTTTGTAAATGCGTGGATTGTCCGAAAACATAGATTGCATATGCTATACCTGTCCGAAAACATGCACATTTAAATGAATGGACATTTCGCAAAGAAGGCTCCAGAATTATACAAAAATATCATTCGAATATCAAAAATACATTCAGCACTAGCAAACAAGGACGCAAGAGAGACGACGCCACAATGTGGTGTCGTCTCGCTTACGTGCTTGTTTGCTAGCGCTGAATATGTTTTCTTGTTCCGTTTACCAACACGCCCAAAACATGGCAATGCTAAAATATCGTTCCAATGTTACTGACTTGCTCGTTGATATTATCCATCCATCCATCCATCCATCTATCCATCCATCCATCCATCCATCCATCCGTCCGTCCGTCCGTCCGTCCGTCCGTCCGTCTATCTATCTATCTATCTATCTATCTATCTATCTATCTATCTATCTATCTATCTATCTATCTATCTATCTATCTATCTATCTATCTATCTATCTATCTATCTATCTATCTATCTATCTATCTATCTATCTATCTATCTATCTATCTATCTATCAGCCAGCGTGTGTGCGCTCTCGTGGCTGTCGCCTTAGCTTGCCACATACGAAAATTGGCACAGGATGCCACGGGTAAAGGATTAACATGATTCCCAGATTATGACCTGAATAACCTGAATTGCCTGCCGCGTACGTGGCGAAATCTTCTCCACTGGCAAGTTCATGCGCATACCCCTATGCCATGGCCAGTGGTAAGTGGGTATGTGCCACACGTGATTCAGTCTAAACCAGGGACTGCGAGAATATACTGGAAATCCTAATGCGACAGAGTTAACGAGCGCGTGTCACACAGAAACCAGTATCGGCATTGGCGGCGATTTCAATTAGCGAGCAATACCAATTGAAGCCAAGAGTAAAAATCCCGGTTCGAGCCGGAATCGAACCCAGGTATTCCTCATGGGATTCAAGTATTCTACCGTAGTCACGTCAGTGCTTCAAACTGTGCTCTAGGAAGACCCTTTAGAAGTGTCATCTCGAGGCAAGACTAATTGTGGTTATCATCATCACCATCAGCCTGTCTACGCCCACTGCAGGGCAAATGCCTCTCCCATGTTTCGCCAATCAACCCGGTCCTGTGCTTTCTGCTGCCACGTTATACCTACAAACTTCTTAATCTCAACTACCCACCTAATTTTCTGTCTCCCCCTCACGCGTTTGCCACCTCTTGGAATCCAGTCAGTTACCCTTAATGACCACCGGTTATCCTGCCGACGTGCTACGTGCCAGGCCCATATCCATTTCTTCTTCTTGATTTCAACTATGATGTCCTTAACCCCCGTTTGTTCCCTGACCCACTCTGCTCTCTTCCTGTCTCTTAAGGTTACACCTATCATTTTCCTTTCCATCGCTCGCTGCGTCGTCCTCAATTTAAGTTGAACCCTCTTTGTAAGTCTCCAGGTTTCTGCTCCGTAGGTAAGTACCGGTAAGATGCAGCTGTTATATACCTTCCTCTTGAGGGATAGTGGTAGATTACCATTCATGATTTGATAATGCTTGCCGAGTGAGCCCCAACCCATCCTTATTCTTCTAGTTATTTCACTCTCATGGTTCGGCTCAGCGGTTACTACCTGTCCTAAGTGGACGTACTACTTTACAACTTCCAGTGTCTCGCCACCTATCGCAAAGCGCTGTTCTCTGCCAAGATTGTTCCACATTACGTTAGTTATATGTATATTACTTTCAGACCTACTCTTCAGACCTGTGGTTATAGTGTTCTATAACAACGTGACGAGCATTTCATAAGTGCTCCTGTGACACAGTAAGATATAGTCAATTGCTGCTCGAACACTCCGACAGCTGCTGCTTAACAACACGAAGATCATCGTACCGTAACGTGCACTTCATGGAGACGAAAGTGACGTCAGAGATGCAGTGTGAGTGAGAATGTAACGTTGGGCCATGAGGTACCCTTTGCGTGCCAGCGTATTCCGCGTGCCTAGTAATCCCACGATTCGCGCACAACTACTCGCTTTACACAACGACGTTTATCAACTTCGTAACGCTTCACAGAAAGCAAAAAAAATGTGACATAGGCTGGTACTCGTAGACTGCTTCGCATGCAATCGATTTCCATAAAGCGGGGGATTTGCCTAATATTTTAGCAGAGCTGTTAAATGTCGAGTTTCGCCGTGTGTTGGAGATAGAAAATAATCATCATCATAAACCGGCACGCACAATCTTCGTCCTCTTCTTGTTAGCCATCCTCTTCCTTTCTGCTTCGATACCAGAAAACGTGCACTGATTTGTCCGGCGAGGGATGCAATAACTTGATGGGCGAGAGAACGAGTAGAGAGAGGGAGGCAGAAACGGAGGAAAAGACAGAGAAAAGGATGAACTGGAAAGAGAGAAATTCTTTGCGAAAAACAATTTTGGCCAGGCGAGATTCGAACTTGGCGTTCCATCGATGCGAATGCGAGCGTCGTAACCACTCGGCTACAGAGCACCCTGGTAGAGCAGAGCATAACGTTGTATAGTATAGTACAGTATGGTGGTGGGAAAGGAAAGTGAGGTTGAGGAGGAGAGATGTGAAGGTTAGAAGGAAGAAATTAGGATGGGAGAGGGAGTACATATAGATAGATAGATAGATAGATAGATAGATAGATAGATAGATAGATAGATAGATAGATAGATAGATAGATAGATAGATAGATAGATAGATAGGGAAGAAACAGAAAAAATTATAGAAGGTTAGAGACCGACTATAGAGAGAGTGAAGGAGTGAAACAACTTTATTCGGTCCACAATAGATGCGAGTAAACTCCGCGTCACCTGGCTCGGCCCACTCGGGGACCGTCAGGTTAAATCTGACGGGCCTCGCGCGGGCCCTCTGGACGGCCAAGCTGCTATCAAGGCCTCTCAGATGGGCATGGTGGCTCCCCAGGTCCTACAGATCACTCAAAAAGTCAAAGACCTCAAACATCACTCATTTGTCTGGTTTCCTGCGCACCTTGGAACCATTGAGGGTGCCTCTCGCAATGCCAACGAGGAGGCGCACTCGGCTGCACGAGGTATGACTGACCGTGTGCCGGGTAACGCGCCATCTCCGGGGGGACCCGAGTCTCTCTGGCCGTACAAAGAGATATGCAAGCACCACTATCTCTCAAGAAGGCTGCTGTCTCTACCACACTCCTCACTATGCAGGGCTCGAGCTGTTACTCTCACACTGCTACAAACAAGCACTTACATGAGCCTGCACACTGCACCCAATGCACCCTGAAGGGTTCCCAAGCCCGGACTGCCCCCTGTGTGGTGGTTATGCGAACTTAGAGCATGTCCTATGGGGCTGCGCCTCTACCGGTCCCTCTTTCACCCAAGAGGAAAAGACGAGACTCATTAACGCGTAAAACCAGACTATGTAGAGAGTGATAAATAAGAATGGGTTGAAAGAAAGAAAAAGAAAGAAGACGAGAGACCGACTACACATAGAGGGACATAGAGAAACACAGGCATAAAAGGCAAGAAATAGAAAAAGAGAGATCGAAAGGGAAGAAAGAAAAAGTAAAGTCAGAAATACAGAGAAAGAAAATATGGAGAGAGAAAGAGATACAAAGCAACATAAACAAAAAAAAAAATGCCAGGCCTGCGCGGAAAGCGCAGCACAGTCACAGCGAAAGCTGGAAGAGCGGCATTTCTACAGCCCGTTGTAAACTCTCTTGGGGCTACTAATACAAGTACACTAGCAAGGTACCCACTACGCCATAAATCACAATATTTGTGAAATTGGGAAGCACCTACAACGCCATTATTCGTCATTGTGCGCAGAAGCGAGGTTCCAGCTACACATATGTAAGGCATTATGTGCACTTTGTTTACGTGACGACTGATGACGATGAAGAATTGTGGCTCAGACTTTTGTAATGGGCTGGAAGCTTTAAACGGCTCACCAGTTACGTAATTTTCATTGTGTGACGCCCGGTCGCTATTTAACTCTCCCACCATGCAATATAACATACATTGACGTGAGAAAGAGAGACAGAGAGAGGGGGGAAGAACTTTATTGAGACCCTGAGAAAATGGATGGTGGGCTCATGGGCTTCCTTGGCAACCAATGCAAGTGCACTTGTGAGGAACCCACTACGCTATAAATCAATTTCTGTGAAGTAGGGAAGCAGCGACTATGCTATTTTTCGTCATTCAACGGAGAGCCGTGGTACCCGCTAAAAACATGTAAGGCACTATGCGCACTTTGTTGGTGTTGTGCCTGATGACGATGAAGAATTATTGCAGAGCCCCTTGTAGTGGGTTGGAAGCATCCAAGAGCCCACTCGTTGCGCAATTCGCATTGTGTGACACCTGGTTACAGAATTCGCGTTGTGTGGTGCGTGGTTGTTATTTCACTCTTCTACCACACTAAATTACATACGTTATGTATGTAATTGGCTCCCACGCAGAGGGCCCAGGTTCGAACCCCGTTCCATCCTCGGCATTTTTTCTTATTTCGTTTTTTTTTATTTCGAGCGATAGCGGTTACGGACACCGGCGGCGGCGGCGGCGGCGGACAACTACGCCACCAAAAACGGCCGTTGAAATGATCTCATAACAGCTTTCGCTGTAAAAGAAGATAGAAAAAAGCGAACAAGCATAGCCATGTACCGTGTACCAAGTATAGTTTGCCGTGTGGCGTAGAAAAACTATCACCGTCGTGAACCGGCCCGCGCTCTCTTCTTTATCTGCATCTTCGTCCACTTCTTCCTCCTCTGCTTCTAGTCCATCAGCTCTGTTGTGGCCCAGCTTTGGATAACATTTTGCAACCTGCGCTAGTTTTTTTCCTATTTTTCACAGCGTAGCTGTTTTAAGCTGTCGGTGAACTGTGCTGGGCCGTATAAACTATCATCACCATGAAGCGGCACACGCTCTCTTCATTCTGTTTACAGTGAAGGCGTTTAAAATATCGGTAACTTGTGCTCCGTTGTGCAAAAGTCCACAGGTGGGTATGTGCCAGAAGAAGGGGGCAAACCCCGCTACCATGTATAGCAGGTATGACGAGGCCGACAGAAATAACGAGGAAGAGGAAAGTAGAAATAAATACAGATAAATAAAGAAACTAAAGACATGAAAATATAAAAGGACAGAGAAACAGAGTGAGAAGGATTGCTGATCGGGCTACTTGGCCATCCATGAGCGTAGCGTGTATTAGCGCGGTACATGAAGGGACGCGATACAGTCGCAGAGGTAGGTAGGCGCTAAATAGCGCCTACCTCTCTCTACGTCTGTGTCGTGTACCTTGCTTTTATGTACCGCACTAATACACGCTACGTTTATAGAGAGAGAAACAACGAAAGGGAGGCAATGAAACAGAGTGAGTTGAGTCGCCGCGGCCTCGAAAGGCCGCGGCGACTCAACTCTCTCTGTCTCTCTCTGACTCTCTCGACTCAACTCTCTCTATCTGGCGACTCAACGGCGACGGTTCGAAAGGAAAGCACGTTAACGCGGGTTGCGAAGGCAGGCAAAGAATGACGTTTATTATCTGCAGTAGGGCGTTAATATAAGGTCGTGGTGAGGGGAAAGGGAGAAGGTAACAGAGCAAAGAAACTTCACGCGTGCGCAGTGGACAGCTAGTCTGTGACACAACAGCCGATACAACAGAGAGAGTAGCAGATAGAAAGAAAGAGCAAACGATAAATAGAGAGCGATAAAAAAAGAGAAAGAATAGGAACATCGGGAAACAGAATGAAAGTTAGAAAGAAAGAAATAGAGAAGCAGCGATACAAAAAAGAAATACAATGAACAGAGAAAAAGAAACAAATGGAAGAAAATAAATAGAAAGAAAGACGACCGCCCACCTTCCGCTCTTCCTTCAGGGCTCGCACCATTAGCATAGAGAAAGAAAAAAAGTTAAGAGTGGACACTCCCATAGACCCCAGCGGCCCAATCGACCCTAGCGCACCTGGTGGATGGTGAGAGCAAGTGGCCTGCGCTTCCTGTTTCGGTTTCACTGGCGCGAATTTTGAATTACTGTGCGTAACCAACGTTTGGCTATGGCGAAAGTTACTTATTTCTTCGCCCAAATGGCAAAGCTATTGTTTGTCGTTTTCAATTAGCGATTCCCTATTTTGTATAGTTCAATGGTTCGTGCGAATTGATGTCGTGACGTAATTTTTATTTCATTTAAGTTATAATAGAAAAAGATGCAGGAAGTCACAATTCACTACGGCTTCATTTATCGCGCTTGTGTTTTTCTTTTGAAACAAGCGGTCAATCTATATATCAATCAAAGACACAGCGTATCCGCAATGTTTTTATTAGAAGGCACGGTAGAGGCTGAGCATATGAAAAGCACAAAATGAGAACAACACCGCACAGAAATGCAAGGTAGACAACAAATGCATCTCGGCTTACAAATAAATTGTAACAAATACAGAGAGAACACAGACAACGCACACATCGCTAGAGTTGGCAGAAGCTGGTGAAGTATGACACACTAGGCCGTAAGGATCTCTGGCAAAAACCCAGCGTACAAAGTTGAAGAAGGAAGAAGTGAAATACACATAACAATCAAATCGCGAGTCACGACTGCGTTTCACCGAAATATAGCACTGAAAAAAAAAGAGCGTACAGAAACCACAGGACACAATATACCAGAAAATCCAGGATTTATTCGTGGTCAGAGGCTTCGGGAAACGCGCTGTGAAGCATGCGAGGACCAGCGAACGCTCCTCAATGTTTCGCACCGAGCTCAGCGCAGAGACGCTCGCATCGGTGGCAGACGCAACACGCGTCGCCTTGGCTTGACGCATACGTTGCACAATGTTCACGTCTAGCTACCGCATAGAGCCGCAAACAGTTTTTTTAGCGAACCTCGCCATCCTTACAATCTTCAGAAAAAGGTTATAACTGCGCGAATAAGACACCAGGTCAGAAACACGCACACACACGAAGAGCAACGTGTGTGTGTGTGGGGGCTCCTATGTTACTTACATGGTGTCTTATTCGCGCAGTTGTAACCTCTTTCTGAATGAATGACCCAACTAGCCCAACAACATCTCATTCTACAAGCTTCTTTTGCAAACGTGCCTCACCTGTTGCCTCACACACGAAAACACCGACGCTGCCGACGTGGACGAAACCTTCCTGCTGTCATGCATGGGTTTGTCGCTTTGAGATGGTGTTTATGACAGTACGGCTGAATGAAAATAACCAAGTAAGGTGTGTTGAGTAAATTGCTTTTATGTATAAAGAACGTGCCAACTTTGGGCGTGTAATTATTATTTTGTAAAAACAATTCTCTTGGATTGATGACAACTTATTCTTTTTTCGCGCTTGCGTCCTCTGGCGTTTGGTGAGAGCACTAGTTCGTTACGTAGTCGTTACATACTTCCTGAGGCCAGATTTCGTGGAGTGTCCTCTCTTAACTTTTTCTTTCTCTATGCCATTAGTGCGAAGCATGCCATAATGTCTCTTTCTTCCTGTTTTTATTTCTCTGTTTTCTTCTATCTTATTTTCTCGTTTTTTCTTTCGATTTATTTCTCTATTTCCTTCTCTCTCGCTGCTTATATCCCTTTTTCTTGTCTTTCTTCGCTTTCTCTCTTCCGTTATAGGATATGCTTTACTCTCTCCCCTCCTTCATTTCCTCTGCCTCACCCTTACTACTTTTCTTCTCACCCTGATTTCCTTTTCCTAGCCCTTTGACAGTTTTCGTTGAAAGATTACAGACTGACCCTTTGCTTTAGCAGCTCCGCTCTTAAGTCCACGAGTCGAGCCGGAATCGAACCCAGTCATTCTGCATGGCAGGTTTGCATTCTACCATGTAGGCACTCCAGTGCTTTGAACTGTTCGGGAAATCGAGCCTATACAGGCGTGATGTCACTTCAGCCCAAATGCGCCTCGGTCACGATGACACGGCGCATGCGCACTTCCTCTTTTGGAAAAGTCGCGAAACGCCTTTTGATCTCGCAGCCTTTCGTTCTGGCGATACCGGTTGTACCGGCCCCTGCCAAAACCCTACGAAAACGACATAGGGCAGCACAGGAAAATTTAAAAGGTGGATTGTGGTTGCCGTGTCGGCTATCTGGGAGCACGAAACTTCAATAAACATTAAATTCGATCTATGATCAAGCGCACCTCAAATACGCCGCCGACCGCCTATGAGTACATCGTCCCACAGTAGCGTTTACTTCGTTGCGATAAAACTGACGTGGCTTTATCGTGAGTGCTGACGTTACGTAAGACCGCAGTGTTACTTTACATGCCAGTGTAGTCGACGTGCCTAGCAAGCACACCGATATGCGCACAACTACTAAATTACCCAAAGACGTCGATCCACGTTGTAACGCTTGACCCAAGGCTAAAAATCCGGTATAGACTTCGACTCGCCGACTGCTTTGTATGAAATAGATTCCCACAGTGCTTGTGATTTGTTGGCATTTTTACTGAGTGATAGCAATAACTGATTACGTCATTGTTTTTTTTCTGAAGCGGTTGTCGGGGATTTGCTTAAGCAATTTATTTCTTGAGCAATAGCCTCAACACCATCCTAGCACCATCATCTTCACACTTTCAGAGCGTATTTCAAAAACTGTATACCGCAATTGTGGTGGTTTGGGCGTGTTGGTACATGCATCTAAGAGCACATAGAGACGAGTGTGCCACGTGCTCTCTGTCCTCGTTTGTATGTGCGCTTAGAACTTATTGGTCATGCATGTCGCAATGCCACATGGTCCTGGAAGTGCTGTTTGGCTTCTGTCTCTTATATTCAGTTTCTTCGCCGACGTCAACACGAAAACCAATCCGTCGCGGTGACCCAGAGGGTATGGCGCTTGACTGTTGACTCGACAGTCGTGGAAGCGAATCCTGGCCGCGGCAGCCACTTTTTAGATGGAGGTGAAATGATAGACACCCGTGTACTTAGGCTGTGGTGCCCGTTAAAGAACCCCAGGTGATCGAAATTTCCGTAGCCCTGATCTATGGCGTCCTTCATAATCATATCGGTCTTTCGGGCCGTGAAAACCCATAAAATATAGAGGAAACGAACAGCAACCAGTCTCGTTTCGAACTGGCAAACCTGGGTGGCGTCCCTCTACAATCCTAAACGCCAGTCAGTTTAGGTGCTTCTGTTCATTCTACGCCCGAATAGTAACATGGTGCAAGCCGTACACACACGAGACACCTGTAACCACGAATTGACAGACACGTTTGCCTCGGAGCAGCTAGCATGTTATGTTTTATTTTTACTCTGTGCTTAGCCCATCTCGTACTCAACAAACAAATCTTCGGGAAGACTGACTGTGACTTCGTCTGCCGTGAATTTCATTCAGCCATGCTCACAAGTGTTCACACTTTAAAACAACAAAGACTCAACAATAAGCTTTGGCAGCCTTCTCGCTTAGAAAATATAGCACATTTATGAGTTCTCGAGCAGAGAACGCATCAGTTATTGATATTTATTGAAGGAAACTAATATATCGAAGATGCACAGGTCGTACACATCCAAAAGAAAATTGCACCGCTGGTAATCACAAACTGGTCATCATGCCTCTGCCCTGGCGTGACTAGCAAGAAAGTTTTTCACGCGAACTTCCTGGTGATGTACGTGGTTTGCTAAGATGCGCCATAAATAAATCACTGAATATAAATAAACGATTTTCAATGCTCTCTTGCAATTTATGTTATGCCAGACGTTGTGGGCATTGAGCTGTAAGAGCCACATTTTTTTTTGTTCTGAGCCAAGCACTACGAGAATGGGGTACATATTTACGTAAAATGCCTGGTGGATGCATGGCGCAGACTTCAATGCACTTCCGAAAGTGGGATGCCTATAGTGCAGCCCGACCAATAGTCGTGGCTCAGGTTCGAACCCTGATGTATGTGTCATTCAGAAGTGCGCGTTTCTGTGCGCTGTCGTGCGCATCGTAAGCGGAGTCCATTTGCGACGAACTGGACCAAAGCCACATAATAGAAGTGGCGGTTTCATAGCTGCGAATATTATGAAGCGATATGTGAGGGTGTAAACACCACCGGAATGTCCCCATTATTAGGCGACAGTAGCCCTACAGTAACAAATCCGGCTGTATCACGCGTTGTGGGAATCAATATTGTTACGGTGAGATGCGTTTAATGCGAGAGTCCAGGGATCGAGCAGATCACAGTTCGTGCCCTGCGTCGTTGTCCTCTTCTTCCATGCGTTCTCCCAGTATCGTAGCAATTCCCCCTTTGCAGACGATGCCCACCGGGCGAGTCAGGTTTCGTTGCGACGATGAAAGCGTTTGAGGCGGGCAACATGCAGGACGTTGGTCTTTCTTGAGCGGCGGCCAGTAGACAAGAGCCGCGATATCACGTACGTGACATCGCTGAGACGTTCCATGACAACAAAGGGGCCAGTGTAGTTGGCTAGGAACTTTTGGCATAGGCCGCGCTTGCGAAGCGGCGTCCAAAGCCACACCAAATCGCCTTTCTCGTACAATACGTGTCGGTGACGTCCGTCGTAACGGTTCTTAGAGCGTTTCTGGGAAGCGAGAGTACGAAGGCGGGCGATACGCCGGGCCTCTTCTGCACGGCAAAGCGTTTCGGCGAGAGTAGGTTGGTCGGTTTCAGAAAGCGGAAAAATAGTGTCAGGGGCTGTTCGGGGTTGGCGTACGTAGAGCAGATAAAATGGACTGTATCTGGTCGTCTCGTGCTGTGCAGTATTGTAGGCAAAGGTTATGAAGGGCAAGACGGCGTCCCACGTTTTGTGTCCGGAATCAACATACATGGAAATCATGTTGACGAGAGTTCTGTTGGTTCTTTCGGTTAAACCGTTCGTCTGCGGGTGATACGGAGTGGTGTGACGAAAATGAGACTTAGCGAGACGAAGCAGGTCTTCAACTACATCGGCAATAAATTGCCGCCCGCGATCACTCATGATAACACGTGGGGATCCATGGCGTAATATAATGTGCGACAGCACAAACTGCGAAACTTGAGTGGCCGTTGCTGTAGGAATTGCCGCAGTTTCGGCATAGCGTGTCAAGTGGTCGACGCCCACTATAATCCATCGGTTGCCGTTCGTTGATCGCGGAAAAGGGCCGAGCAGGTCAACACCAACGACCTCAAATGGAGAACCAGGGGGTGCTATGGGATGAAGTAGTCCTGCTGGCTCGGTTGTCGGACGCTTGTAGCGTTGACATTGCTCACAGCTCGCAACGTATGCAGTCACACTTTGACGCATTTTCGGCCAGAAGAAGCGTTCTTGTGTGCGCTGATATGTCCTGGAAAAACCCATATGTCCAGACGTAGGGTCGTCGTGCATAGCTCGGAGGACGCGTTGTCGCAGACTTGTTGGCACAACTAGAAGTAAACGGGCGCCTATGCCGGAATAATTCTTCTTGTAAAGAACGTCGTCCTTTACGACGAAACTGCGTTGACCGTTCGTTCCGGAGATAAAGAAAGGGTCGAGACTGTTGTCACTGCGTTGCTCTGCGCGAAAAGTGGTCAGGTCAGGAAATGGGGCATCGACAACTGCTAAATATTCATCGAAGTTGTCTGCGTCACACTCGGTTGTCGGAAGGGGAAGCCGCGAGAGGCAATCGGCGTCGGCATGACGACGACCGCTCTTGTAACGAACTTCAAAGTCATGTTCTTGGAGTCGTAACGCCCAACGAGCAAGACGGCCGGATGGGTCACGTAGTCCAGTGAGCCAACATAAAGAATGATGGTCTGTGATAATGGAAAATCGGCCTCCGTAGATATACGGGCGAAACTTGTGGATGGCGAATACGACCGCGAGGCATTCCTGCTCTGTGACAGTGTAGTTGCGCTCCGGTTTACTTAAACAACGACTGGCATAGGCAACGACGTGTTCAGTAGCTCCATGGCGTTGGACCAAGACGGCGCCGAGACCTACACCACTGGCGTCGGTATGTACTTCTGTGGCAGCAGATGGGTCACAGTGGCGAAGCACGGGCCCTGAGGTAAGAACAAACTTGAGTTGCAAAAACGATGACTCGCATTCTGCTGACCACCGAAAAGGCACATCCTTATTGAGTAGGCACGTCAAAGGGAAAGCGAGGTCGGCGAACTTAGGCACGAAGCGACGGAAGTACGAGCATAAGCCCAAAAAGCTTCGCAATTCTCGTACAGACTGAGGTGGTTTGAAGCTGCTAACTGCAGCGACCTTCTGAGGGTCGGGTCGAACTCCATGCTTGTCAACAAGGTGACCGAGAACCAGAGTCTCACGGTTGCCAAAGTGACACTTCTTAGAATTCAGGATGAGCTTAGCTTTCTCAAGGCAGGTTAGAACAATGTCTAGACGACGGTTGTGCTCATCGAATGTACGGCCAAAAATTATAATGTCGTCAAGGTAGCATAGACAAACTTCCCACTTTAGTCCACGCAAAATAGTGCCCATGAAGCGCTCAAACCTGGCTGGAGCGTTACAGAGGCCAAAAGGCATTACATTAAATTCAAAGAGACCATCTGGGGTTATGAATGCCGTTTTCTCTTTGTCACTCGGATGCATGGGAATTTGCCAATATCCAGACCTGAGATCCACGGATGAGAAGTACGACGCAGAATGCAAACAATCAATGACGTCATCAATCCTGGGAAGCGGGCACACATCCTTCTTAGTAACGGATTTGAGGCGTCTGTAGTCCACGCAGAATCGCCATGTACTGTCTTTCTTCCGGACAAGAATCACAGGGGCAGCCCAAGGGCTACATGATTCTTGGATGACCTTTTTTTTTTAACATCTCTTCTACCTGTTCAGCAATGATCTTGCGCTCTGCAGATGACACACGGTACGGTTTCTGCCGGATAGGGTGAGCGGATCCTGTGTCGATCACGTGGCGAGTCCGCGAATCGGGTACACTTGTTTGCTCTTCATTCTGTGCAAAGTCGAAAACAATGGCATGCTTGGCAAGGACTTTGACCAAGGCTTGGCGTTTTTCTGACGACAGCGACTTGTTTATCATGCTTAGAAAGTTGGTTTCTGTATAGTGAGTTGCCCGAACAAGGTCTACACTCTGGTCGCTTAAAGACGCAATCAAACTGTTCACATTTTGTTCGAAGAGGGCGAGCCGCATTCCACTGGGCAGCATGACAGGTTCAGTAGAATAATTTAACACCCACAAAGCCGATCGCCCATTGCTGATGGAAAGAACGCAACGCGGCACGAGCACATTTTTCTTGGCGCAATTAAGAGGAACCGGCTCCACAAGAACATCAAACGTGCCGGCGTCTGAGGCAGAGGTGTCAACGGGTACGTTCTTCATCGATTTGGGTGGCAAGAGGACGTCCTCAATGACGGTGATGGACCCTTGGCAGCGCTTGGAATCGTCAGTAAATGCCGACAGCAAAATTTCACCGGCGCCACAATCTACGGTGGCACCACAGTCTCGTAGAAAATCGCTCCCCAAGATAATGTCATGTGTGGAGCTAGCCAGGACAGCAAATTCTACCTTGAACACCTTGTCGCCCAAAGTAACACTCACAACACACACGCCGATAGGGCTTAGCGTCTCCCCACTCACTGCACGAAATGTTGCACTGCTGTTCCAGCGAAACATCACTTTATGTCCTAGCCGCAGTTTAAAGTTAAAACTCATGACCGAAACAGCTGCTCCAGTGCCTATTAAAGCCATCGTAGGTAGTCCATCAACGAGAACGGGGACCTTATTTTGCGTCATAGAAACGGGTGGAGGCATAGGTGGATGTAGTGACAAATGTTCGGCGACCTCACCTCCATCGGCCGCACCACCTAGTTTCCCGGCGGTGGAGAAGTCACGCGGCGACCAGGAGACGGGGAACGGCGCCGGCGCGCAGTAGGGGGCGTCAAGCTTCGTACAGAGGAGGGCGAGTCGCTGCGGAAGTTTTGGTGGAAATTGCGTCCGACGTGCGTGTCACTGCGGGCATTTTGCTGGAAGCCGTGGCCGACGTACGTGTCCCGCATTGAGCGCATACCACCGCGCCAGCAGTTTTGTCGAGGAGAAGGCGGTGGTCCCTCGTAGTGGCGCTGTGGTGCCACTACGAGGGACCACCGCAATATAATGCGAAGCAGTCAGCGAGTGCCTGCCATTGTTGTTTTTTGCTTTCCGCCAGCGTTACTAGAAATATCGAGGTGTCTGCAAATGGAGAAGTGTGCGTGTCGTGGCCTTGCCAGGCACGCCGACTACACTGGGGCTTAAAGCGTAACTTAGGGTCCGACGTAAGGTCAGCGCTCACATTGGAACATAGAGGCCAGTTCTATGAAAAATTAATGCAGGTGTAGTGGAGCAGACGCCGACCGAGTATGCGCCTGTGAAGGAGGACGAGAAACGACCCGCGTTCTGATTGCGCGAGAGCCTGTGCCGCCGTTTGCCAGCCTTGCACTGTGTCAGCGTACGATCCCTTTTCGTCGCGACTTCATTACACCAATAAACCTCATCACATTTGGTGGAGGTTGCTGAGATTCCCAACCAGACCTGGAGCTCCGCTCTCGTAAGTTGGCCGAGCGACCACCGGACAACATGACTGACGCAGTCACTGCCCAGCCAGCACCACCGGCTGTCCCGACCCCATGCCCCGGCTCTACCCGTCAACGAGACCCGCCCATCTTCAGCGGAAGTGGTGAGCACGACGTCGAAGACTGGCTCTCCTTATACGAACGCGTGATCGCTAGCAACAAGTGGGATGACGACTCTAAGCTCGGCTACGTTATCTTTTACTTGGCTGACGTCGCTAAACTTTGGTTCACCAACCGCGAATCCGCCATCACCGACTGGTCAGCCTTCAAGACTCTCGTCACCGAAGCATTCGGCCGACCAGAGGTGCGCAAGCTTCGCGCTGACCAGCGTCTCCGCCACCGAGCACAGCAGCCTGGCGAGACATTTCCCAGTTACATTGAGGATGTGCTGGACCTCTGCAGGCGGGTTAACCCATCTATGCCGAAAGACGAGAAGATCAGACACATCCTCAAGGGCATCGAAGATGGTGCATTCCAGATGTTGCTGGCGAAAAGCCCAACCACTGTGGCAGTGCTCGTAAGCCTGTGCCAGAGCTTTGACGAATAGCGCCGTCAGCGGTCCATCGCCCGGTAAAGTCTCCCACCACCAGATTCGATCTCGGCCTTCGCAGTAGCAAACGCCAACGTTTGCCAAGGCACCCTTACAGACCAGATCAAGGACTTTATCAGAGAGGAAGTGGCCCGACAGCTCTCCCTGCTGCCTCATAGCGACGCGCCCGCCGCACGCCTGCCCCCGACACTGCAGCAGGCCATACGCACCGAAATTTGTGGGGCCCTCCCTGCAGTTCCGGGGTCTTACCCGTGCACGTCTATGCCGTCCCCCCTCTCGAGTGCCGGCTACGCACCGCCTGCTCCATCTCCACCTCTCAGCTACGCAGCTGTGGTCGCGCGGCCCCCACCGCATCCAAGCTCCTTATCGGCACCACCCCATCGCGCCTCGCCTCCAGTTTACAGGCCCCCACCACACTTCTTCCGACAATCAGACGCGTGGCGCACTCATGACAACCACCCTATCTGCTTCGCGTGTGGCGTCGCTGGCCATATTGCGCGCGTCTGCCGCCGCCGTCCCACACCTGCGTACACATCCTTCGGAAATCCTACCTACGCGCCGCAACATGTCACCACATCAGCGTCTGAACAGAGGCACTCCAACTCGGATCGCCGCTCAGAAAGTGCTCGTTTCCCTTCTCCTCGTCGCCGGTCGCCATCGCCTATGCGTCGTCGACCACCTTCTGGTGAGGGAAACTAATCAGTGCAGTTCCGGAGGCAAGAACTGCAACTTGTGCGCAATTCTCAAGTCCTCCATTTTCGCCGCACAACGTTATTGATGTCGTTGTTGAGGGAGTCGCCGCACTAGCGCTTGTAGATACCAGGGCCGCCGTTTCTGTGATGAACGCGAACTTTTGTAGGAGACTCAAGAAAGTGACAACGTCTCTCTCTGGCATGGTGCTGTCCACGGCTAACGCATTCACCCCTCAGCTGTGTGTACGGCGCGCGTCGTCATCCGAGACATTATGTACATCGTCGATCTTTTTGTTCTGCCATCTTGCTCTCATGACCTCATCCTGGGTTGGGATTTCCTTTCACGTCATGAAGCTATCATCGATTGTTTCCGTGCGGAAGTGTCCCTTGTGCCAATATGTGATTTGTCATCGCCCGACCGTCCTCGTCCCTGCAAACTCATCATTGATACCGACACCACCTTGCCTCCGGAAGCTTCAGTCCCTATTACCCTTTCGTGTACTTCTGAACCTGACGCCACGGTAGTGTTTACGCCATCTCGTTTACGAAAACCTCTCCCCCTCTCATCGCCGTCAACTTGTTGCTCTCCTTGACAAGTTTATCTCTACTTTCGACTTTCAACAACCTTTGTTAGGCCGCACCACGACTATCAGTCATACTATCGACACCGGCTCCCACTCGCCCCTGCGACAGCGCCCTTACCGCGTTTCCGCCGAAGAGCGCCGCGTCATTACGGAGCAAGCGGATGACATGCTTCAACGTGGAGTCATACAGCCTTCTCAATGTCCTTGGTCATCACCTGTGGTATTGGTCAAGAAAAAAGATGGCACCATTCGATTTTGCGTCGACTATCGCCGCTTAAACAAGATTACAAAAAAGGACGTCTACCCGCTACCGCGAATAGACGATGCTCTTGACTGTTTGCAAGGCGCCGAGTACTTTACATCCTTGGATCTGCGTTCTGGGTATTGGCAGGTGCCAATGGCTGAGTGTGATCGCCCTAAAACAGCCTTTGTAACGCCCGATGGCCTATATGAGTTCAACGTCATGCCATTTGGGCTCTGCAACGCGCCTGCAACATTTGAGCGCATGATCGATACCATCCTTCGCGGCCACAAGTGGAAGACTTGCTTGTGTTACCTGGACGACATAGTAGTCTTCTCAGCAGATTTCCCGACACACCTTGCTCGTCTGCACGAAATTCTCACGTGCCTAACTTCTGCGGGCCTACAACTTAACACCAAGAAGTGCCACTTCGCAGCACGGAAGCTAACCATCTTGGGACATGTCATCTCCAAAGACGGCGTTCTTCCGGATCCCGATAAGCTTCGAGCTGTCGCCGAATTCCCAAAGCCCACATCGATGAAAGCCCTCAGAAGTTTTGTCGGCCTCTGCTCCTATTTTCGCCGCTTCGTGCGTAACTTCGCGTCCATCATCGCACCTTTGACGAGTCTGCTTGCCACCAGCAAAGGTATATCTGCATGGTCACCTGCATGTGATGACGCATTTCGCCAGTTGCGCCGCCTGTTGACCTCACCACCTATCCTTCGTCACTACGACCCCACTGCTCCCACAGAAATTCACACCGATGCAAGTGGCGTCGGTCTTGGCGCTGTTTTGGCACAACGCAAAGGCACCCAAGGTGAATACGTTGTCGCTTATGCAAGTCGTGCTCTAAAGAAGGCTGAATTAAACTATTCCGTGACAGAGAAGGAGTGCTTGGCGATCATCTGGGCATTGACGAAGTTTCGCCCGTATCTTTACGGCCGTCCTTTCGACGTGGTTACAGACCACCACGCCCTATGTTGGCTTTCCACCTTGAAAGACCCGTCGGGACGCCTGGGCCGTTGGGCACTTCGGTTGCAGGAATACGATATTCGTGTCGTATATCGTTCCGGCCGCAAGCATGCGGATGCTGATGCACTCTCCCGCTCGCCAATAACACCAGATGTGGCTTCTCTGTCACCCCACGTTACAACCTTGTCACCACTCAGCACCAATGACATGCTTTCGGAGCAGCGTAAAGACCCACACCTTGCCTTGTTGCTCGACTACCTTACCGATCCGTCTGCTGTCCCTTCGACGAGAGCGCTACGCCGTCAAGCAGTCCACTTTTCCGTGCGAGACAACATTCTGTACCGCCGCAACTACATGCCAGATGGTCGGAAGTGGCTCCTTGCTGTCCCTAGCCATATGCGCTCTGACATCTGCTTGTATTTCCACGCGGATCCCCAAACTGCTCACAACGGCGCCTTGAAAACCTACGAAAGGCTGCGCCAGCGATATTACTGGCGAGGAATGTATCGCTTTGTGCAGAAATACGTTCAGTCTTGCCCTACATGCCAACAAAGCAAGACACCTCCGCGACACCTTACTGGCACGTTGCAGCCGCTCCCGTGCCCGGCTCGCCCATTTGACCGCGTGGGTATCGACCTCTACGGCCCCCTCCCGTATAGTGGCTCTGGAAACCGGTGGATTATTGTCGGCGTCGATCATCTGACGCACTACGCTGAGACTGCAGCTCTCCCGACAGCGACCGCCCGCGAAGTTGCACTCTTCATTCTTCGCAGCTTCATTCTACGCCACGGTGCTCCGCGGGAACTACTCAGTGATAGGGGTCGCGTGTTCCTGTCGGAGGTCATCCAAGCCCTCCTCGCTGAATGCAACATCATTCACCGGAAATCCACCGCCTATTTAAAGGAGATAAGGAGATGGTTCATACCCATGTATGTTGTGTGTGCTCATCGCAAATCTTGCGCTGAAGCCATATACAGCATTACGGACGCTTCGCTTCCTGCTACGACCGCATTTCCTTGCATCAACCTTTCGTTTAGTTGCACTAGGTCTCATGCTAAAGAAGTGAGCTGCTAGCCTTCATTCGTATATTACTCTGTCATGTTGCTATGGCGTTTCATGCTTCGCCCTTCAGTGAAACTGGCTTTGTCTTTCGTTGTCACAGTATGCGGGAGCAGTAATAATAACTTCGTAATGATTTTTGAACGCTGCTATGTAACAAGAAACGCAAGGTGCATCTAAACCACTAGGTAAACATTTTTTATCAGTGTTGTTTGCAGAAAGTAGTTTGCTTAATTTTAGGGCAATGAATAATAAAGGCGGTCCAAATTATTTCCGATATATGCAATAATAAGTAAATCACGCTTTCGGCACGTACCTGTAAGCAATTCACGACCTTGACAAAAATTAGGAGACGAAATGCCGCATCAGACACAGAAACCGTTTGCTAACTTTAGCAATGAATGGTTGTAGCTAATTATATAGTATATGGCCGTAAAGGACTGATTGAATCAGGAGTCTACTTTATTAATGTAGATGGCATTCCTTGTGTCTTTATTCCAGTCTTCAAAAACATTCTGTAAGAGCTGCGGTAACTGACGTATATCAACAGGATCACGATGCCAATTTGTCCTTGGTTTACCATGTCCAATTGATTATCTTCACCGTTTTCTCTTTCACTGGTCGTTCTTTGCTTCTTTAGAGAATATGCGCCTATGTTAGCACGACGTGCATCTGACTTTGCCAGGTCTTTGATTTCCTCCGCTAGGTTTTCAAAGGTTGTTTCTATCAAGTGGAAGCAGCAACAGTCAAGGGCGCAACTGAAGCAGGAGTTTGCAAGGCCTCTGTTTTCCAGCTTGCAGTGGACGGACTTAAACAGAAGAAGCAGTTTAATTGCACGAGGCTTACCGCCGCGCACGCTGTTTCTTATTCGGCCTTTACAAACATCTTAAGACGGCGTCATAACCTGCAATGCGTCTGCGAAATTCAGCATAGAACGCGGCTGGTTCGACTTACTGAAAATACAATTCACAGAAGGCTGGTGTCCTATGGGGCTTGTCTTGTCGCTGCAACCGGGATATGCCCCAGTGAGCTCCCCAGGGAGCTTTCGAGTCATGTAATTGAGTTCACTTGATTCGAAAGGGATCGCTGTATGTTACGATTTGGCATTGTGCTGCAAAATTGGGAGGACAGAGCATGGTATTCTCTGTTCGACCAACCCACTTTTTTTGTTCAAACACAATGATGCGTTTTCTAGGGAAATTATGGAAGTGTTCTACATAAGAAAGAACCAAGACGAGCTCATATGCCGACCGTTCGTTCTCCTCAGTGATAGCGAGTAGTGTCCCTAGACTCAGTCAATTCGCGAAAGGATTGCCTTAACCTTGGCCTTCGTTATAAAAACGCGTTTCCGGAATGAAATCTTCACTTGATAGACATCGCTGTCTCCCGTCGTTTATGCGCCTTCGCTATTTCGTCCTCTTTGTCACGCTGCATAAAAATGAAACAGTATAAACTAGCGCAGTTCACTGTGTTCCTAAAAGGGTTACATGCATTTGCAGCAAGCTGCACCGAGGAAATTCTACTCAGGTGAAGCAAATGTCAGAGTCTTTCCGGCGTTGCGCATAGCTGCTACTGTCAACACCCATAGATTCTGTCGACGAAGTCACGGAATGTCCGATCGGGCAGCTCGTTTAACAGAAGCGGCAGACGAGACCCTTCCAAATGGTCCTTTACTCACTGCAAAGGGAACACTCTGTGAATGTTGTCAGGCGCCTATGTTCTCGTACAACCTGAAATGTGCCGATAGGTCATTCCCTTGATGGCAAAGACGCCGAGGTAAGCGTTAGATGCAGGAACTGACCCCCATGAGCAAGTAAAGTGAAGCTTGCGGCTAGTTGGTTCTTCATATCGAAAAAGGGAAGCAGCGCGATTTTTATGCCTGTATTAACACCTGTGGTGCGTACAAAACACTATCATCATCGTGAACGGGTATGCGCCAGAGAAATTGGGCAAATCGTACAACTCACCGCTGGTCCACAAACATAGAGAAGGCAAAAGACGGGCGGCAAACACCAATTAAAGTTTTTAGACAGACAGAGCCAGTTTTAGAGGAAAGCTTTAATAAACCGTCGGGATTAACCCAGCGATAAACACCGTGGCCACACATTTCAGCTTCGTTGAAGCATCTGTATGGAGTGCTTGAGTGGTGCGTAAAACGAGAGAAAACTAGGGAACTGGAAAGTCAAGGGCAGCTGCGAGAAGACGCCGAAGCGATGGAAGCCCTACGCGAACGACGACGTGCCCGTATATCTATGGGAATTTCCAATGCTCGGTTTCAGCGCGAGTTTCTCTCTCAGGAGTTTGGACATCCGTGTCGTGTGTGTGACTCTCTGTGGTTTAACTCGAACCTCTTTGCGCTGAGAAGCAACCTAGAAACAACCTGACATCACCTAGCTAAAGCCTAGCAGCAATGTAGAAGCAACTAAATCATACTTCGGAATCGTTCAGCTTCGCTGGGCCAAGCATTGTGCGACTTAGTGCTAGCTTCGCCATGTTTTTCCTTTGAGACGGAGACAATGACAAAGGTAACGGCATGGTACGTGTTATTTTCTTTACGATTGTCCTCGTCTGAAATAAGCGCGAGTTTTTCTTTTCCAAGAGCTGGGCTCTAAAAATGAATCCTGCGTACTTGTTCATTGACAACAGCTGGAGACCCATATAAACGTGTTGCCTGGCCTAGTGGCTTGTAATGTGAACTGAATGCGACAACTAAGAATAAGAAGACATCAAGCAATAGTACACTCGAAATAACAACATTACCTAGCATAAAAGCCCAGTATAAAAAAGTGTTTAATAAACGGTTAGTATCACAATGTCTGCATATTGAGTGGACATACGGAGTATCTGAGAATCAGTAACGGTAAATTTAAATTAACTTGTTTTTTTTTCTTTCTAGGGGACGTCTTCCGTTACGATATCCGAGTCAGAAATTCTTCTATTTCATCAGGCACCTCGTAAAAGCTGTAGAAGTTATTATTATACGGTCATAAAATATGAACCATCATACAGAATTTATAGTCCCGGATATCAGCGGGTACTTAAGTCAGGCAGATAAGTACATAATAGATTTGTATAAATATTAAAATCTCTTACTAACGTCAAACCTAACTACGCGACTAGTCTTCCTGATTTTAAGGGCAATTACCAATAAATCAGACAGAGCTATGTTCTTTCTTCACCGGTGTTGTGTTTTCTTTTAAGGAAGCAATACATGCCTACTCTGTCAATTTTCTCGCAGACCACCGCAAACTGGAACATTAATGGGTGCATGCAAGACTAGGCACCATGCATATTTTCTCTCCAGGCGCATTTATTCTACCATGCCAACTACATCATGCGCACTCCACCATACTCTACTCCACCATGCCCATTTATTGATCACTTATTTAACTTCACTTCCTTCGTCTGTTAAAGAAAGTCCAGAATAATAATCGCTCGAGTTTTCTATCCCTAAGCCATGATATTGTTATGAGGGACGCTGTAGTGGAGGGCTCCGGAAATTTTGCGCATCTGGTGTTGCTTAACATGCGCCTCAGTTAATAGGAAGGGAAGTTAGGACATGATAATTGCTAATACGATCTCGATGACTTCGCGCGCCGTCACTCCCAGAAATACGCTGATAATGAGGCCGTAAGCAAAACACAGCACTACTTTGCTGCCACTGCCTCTGGAGGCAAACCCGAATGTTCTAGCAACTCGTCATTGTCAACAATCAATTTTGTAAACATTCTCCTGTGAGTAGAAGGAAGATTCTAAACGGTAACAGGAGAATTATTTATTTTTGAATATTTCCATAATTAAGCAGCAAAATTACAGAACCGCGGGTAGAAGGTATATATGAAATTAAGAAACCCTCCATAAACACGGCGAGTAAGAGCTGCGTTCGTTCTGTATGATGTGCGTGAGAATATTGCGAGCACAATTTCTCAATAACCAAATGTTCTGGTCGCATGCCATTCTGAGTGTCACATCAATGTCGAAGATGCACTATCGAATAAGCAATGTTGTGCGATTCTAATCATATGTATTGCAGCAACAGGGTGTCCGTATTAAAAAAAAATCTATTGAGGAACAGGGCAGAAGGGCAGCCTCACCTACACAGAAAGGCTACAAAGACGAGCACTATTTGTCCTCCTCTCCCTTCGTCCTACCTGCCGCTTTAGCGTAGCCCACTGGAGAAAGTCCATTGGGCGAGTAATCGTTTCCTGCATTCAGCGTCACGGAGTTTTCAACGCTTGACGCTTTCAACGCTGTGACGTCGGTCTCTGAAGTTTTGCTTCAGAAGCTGAAAGGCAAGCGCCAGAAGTGTAGAAACGACACATAGAAGAAGGCAGTTGTAGTGCCGTATTGCCATAAAGTGGCTCACAATCTTAAGAATGCGGCCACTAGGTACCAAATCCCGGTTGTATTTTCTGCCCCCCGGAAACTGTCTATGCTGTGCAGGCGTGTTTTAAAGAAAACAAAAAGCCGCAATGTGAAAAGATACACCAGAAGTTTGTCGAGTGCAGCGTAGGGGTGGTCTACAAGATTCCAATCTCTTGTGGAAAAGTGTATGGAGGTCAGTCAGGCCGCTGTGTGAATGAGCGCCTCAAAGAACATGAGCGATCCCTGCCGACTGGGACAGGCTCACATTTAGCTCAACACTGCAAAAAATGCAATTGTCAAGCCTTGTTTAGACTAACTACTATCTTAAAAAAGAGTCGTGACACCACCGCCCGAGAATTATCAGAAGCTTCTTTCATTGAATAATTGGGGATGCAGCGCATTAGTGTGCCTTCCATTACCTTGTTTTCTTCTGAATTTTGCTTTTTGGATGCGCTTTCATGATTGCGCTCAGGTGTCCAAGGTGTGGTGGTTGCGCGCATAAGGTGCACGGCGCATGTCCTACCGGTATCTGGTTGCTATAAAGAGTGGAGTGACGCAATAAACCATGTCAGTTGAGAGTAGCTCTGTGTTCCGTCTTCTTTCTTGTGGTGTCGTTTTTTGAGCTAAAAAAGCAATATGGATTCTCACCAACTAGCCCGCCAACGCATTCTGTTGAACTATACATCTTGGATAACGAAGCTATTGTTACCTATCGGCTCAGCCGCTAAAATGCGGTCTTTGCACTGTTCTTCTCGTAAAGTGGCTAGGCAGAGAATAGTAATAATAATAGTAATAATAATAATAATATTAATAATAACAACAACAATAATAATAATAATAATAATAATAATAATAATAATAATAATAATAATAATAATAATAATAATAATATCTGGGGTTTAACGTCCCAAA
This sequence comes from Rhipicephalus sanguineus, assembly GCF_013339695.2. Taxonomy (NCBI): domain Eukaryota; kingdom Metazoa; phylum Arthropoda; class Arachnida; order Ixodida; family Ixodidae; genus Rhipicephalus; species Rhipicephalus sanguineus. The sequence goes on along the minus strand of NC_051185.1, from coordinate 82,280,203 downwards.
ACCACGATATGATTATGAGGGACACCGTAGTGGAGGGCTCCGCAAATTTCGACCAGCTGGGGTTCTTTAACGTGCACCTAAATCTAAGTACACCGGCCCCCATCATTCTCGCCTCCATTGAAAATGCAGCCGCCGCTGTCGGGATAGGTCGAGGAGAAGACTGTAGTCAGGATCGTCTGGGAACTCAATAAAATGGTCGGCGTATCACGCAGTTTTCGGTAGAGAGAAGCTCCAGAGGCAGTTGGCGTCTGCGTGATGACTGCAACTCATGTAACTGACTGCAATGTCAAATGCCACGAATGGTATCGCTCATCAAACATGGCGGCAAGTCAGCTCGCGGAGGCCAACCAAGCAACACAGCGAATGTTGATCGGCAACAATCTATGCAGTTAAAGTTGATCAAGCAGAAACATGGGCGGCACATATGGGCAGTAAAGCCACAGCGAGACACTTGCTCACTGACGCTTATTTTTCTTCGGCCATGATCAATATACAGTCTCAACGGAAAAATATTAGCACAAGTGACCGGTGGCCGGAGCCCCAAAATCACGACACGCGGCGCTTTTGCTCTCGAACAGTCGATAGCGAGATTGCCAAGCACACTCCATTTTCCAAGGCAGGAGTGGCCGGTGGACCGGCGGAAAGCAGCCCATCTTGCTGTTGGCCCATCCGAAAGCCCATATCCCAAGGAAACGCTAGTTCATTGCTTATCGGCGGATGTGGCTATGCACGTTTCTTTTAGTCCTTTCTTGCTTTTTTTCGGTGGAGTTGCGAGAAACCATATCTTTATCACAGTTGCCCCAAAAAAGCTGTTTGCTGGAGTGCTTTCCGCCGGCCACCCATGATTTGGTAAATGTAAAGTACTTGGCACTCTCGGTGTCGGCATGCTGGCGGGAAAAACAGCGCCGTGCGTCGCAACCTTGTCACTCCGGCAACCGGTCACTTGCGCCAATTTTTTTCTTGAGACTGTACATGTAGCACAGTTAATAATGACATGCTCTGCGTCACCAAAACATTCGGTGAGGACGGCGCCGAGGTTGACTCTACTTGCGTCGGTGTGCACTTGTATTGCTGCAGAGGGGACAAAATGGGTGAGGGACGAGTCCGGGAGAAAGCAGCGCCTTCATTTGACAAAACTTGAAAGCGCAATCCGCTCAACAGATGAAGGCATATCATTGGGTAGCTAGGAACAGCAAAACATCACAGGACCCTTACGCATTTAAATAAGACGACTCGAAGGCGAAAGCCACCCTTTTCTTCTAAGTCGATGTATTTATCCTACTCACCCACCGAAAGCTTTCCGTAACTAACCTGTTTTTGCAGTGCCTCCAGGATCAGAGACGTGAAAAGCTTTCTGCACATCTGGTTTTGCACTGCCTCTGTCATCGGCTCACCTTCGACAATGCGATGATGTCATGTGACGGCGTCATCATGTCACGTCATGTGGTGCGAGGTGATAGTGATGTCATCATGACGTAACAAATCTAGGTTCTCTGTGACGTCATCTTGTCATGACGATTTTCTTCACTCGTGTTCGCACCGACGCCCCGACGCGGGTCCCCGGTCAATTTTCGCGTTTAATGAGGCATCTAAGGTTTTCGCTTTCAAGTTTGTGAACGAAATGTCGAAGTACGAGCAAAACGCCAAGAAACTTATGAGTTCGCATTGTGACTGCGGCTACATAAATTTGCTGTCTGCAGTAAGCTCGGTCTCGCTGAATACCGTGCTTGTCAAGTAGACGTCCATGTACTAGCGCCTCTTGTAGGCCAAACTAAAACTTCTTTGAGCGGGCGTAAGGACACCTTGTTCAAGGCACGTGAAAGTAACTTCAAGTCCATCATTCAGTTATGTAAAAGTGTGCTCATGAATGACGACGTTGTCAGGTAAGAACAAATATGCCATTTGACAGGGCTTAGTGCCCTGGCCATAATTTTTTTAAATGTTGCATACGCTGCTTTGGCAGCCACTGAAATTTAAAGCACAAGGCTAACTGGCGGCTGTCACGCGCTTCAGACACTGCCGCGCTTTGCGTGCGTTACCGTCGTAAAGTTCGTAAATAGGATGCGCCTTCATAATAGCAGTTCGCGCTTTTGGACGGAGCGCGAAATTATAAGCACCTACGCAGGCTGTGCTGATAGAAGTCGCAATAAAGTCCCAAGGAGGAAAACTCTTTCGAACCCTAAGCGTCGGGACTGAAGCCGCCTCACGTGGTTCCGTTTGCGCACACCTTGTCGAACTAGCATGGCACGTCGGGTGGGGCTGGTTCCCCGTCAACACTGGCAAGATTAGTTACGTTCACCAGGTGGCCGCAGGTCGGTGTAATACGCCCATCTTTGAAGGCGTCAAATGTGCGGCAGCGAAGAACGACGTCACTTACAGACCCAAAATTGTCATTTAAAATAAAGAACTTCACACATCCTGGGTTATGTCTATGAATGATTACCAACCTTGTCCTCTGTTGTCCAAGGATTCAAGGCCTTGCAGAGGAACATTTCTTCAATGTGCATTGCTCGGTGACAAGCGCGATGCTCGGAGCGCGTGGCTGCTGGCGGCGAGTGTGACGATGAAGACTAGAGCGTTCGTGAGTCATGGTGACTGCATCCGGCAAGCAGTCGTTAGGTACATGGTTCTACGTGGCGCCGGCGGAGCGCTGCTTGCCATGGCTCTATAGTACGTCTTTGTCAGCGAAGTGCTCCGACGTTGTCAAGCTTTCCTCGTGGTTCATGAAAGACGCAGACGCGGTTCTTCAAAGAAAGAGGCCAACGCTGTTAAGCTGGGCGATGACACTCCACCCATGCAAACTAATTATCCATCGGTAGAAGCTGAGCCACGCATCCACGTCTTCATCTGCTTTTATTTAATTAATTGCTGGGTTTAACGCTGCAAAGCCACGATATCATGAGAGACTCCGTAGTGGAGGGGTCCTAAAATTTCGACAACCTGATGCCGCTATAACTTAGTACACAGGCCTCAAGCACTTTCGCCTCCATCAAAAATGCGGCCGCTGCGGCCGGGATTCGATCCCGCGACCTTCGGGTCAGCAGCCAAGCACTATGACCATTAGATCACTGCGGCGGGTTTCCTCTGATTTTGCGGAGAAGGTTCGTGGCCCGATGTAGGGCTGCCATGAGAAACGGGAAACAGGCAGCTGGGTGTCGTTGTCACCGTCAGAAGCCGTCGCTTGTGCCAAATAGGCAATTCGTAGTTTTCGGCGGCGTTCCAGGTGTTGCACCTCTTTGGTCGTTGCGTCCTCGTTCGACGGGTGCGCTGTTTAGTACACCCCAACTCCACCAAAACTTACGATAAGTTGTGTTTATTTAAAAGTTGATTGATGAACAACGGAGAAGAGTGGCCGCGCAGACCCTGAGCCGCTTCAAAGATTAGCGCTACTCGTCGGCCTCCTTTTTCGTCCTCCTTGACATTTCAGCGTATCATGCATGTTTACACATATATTATAGAGTTATAGATAATGTAAAGGAAAGTAGCATGTTGCTTTCAGCAATTATTCTACAACATTCTTGAAGTGATAACTGGTGAAAGAAATGTTCAAGTAAGACTGAGACGCATTGTGACTGACGAAACCACAACATGATAAGGATATTGAACACGCACTTATACGATTCAATGCGCCATGGAACATTGTTATTACACACAAATAATAACCGACCTCCTTTATTTCCAAAGGAGCCGCATTATCACCCAGGTTGTTGAGCCGTGAGATAAAGGTCGAATGCGGCTACGAGTAGCAATGCATGCATGCTGCTGCAGACTACTGTTAGTAATACTACTGCACGCCGAATGCGACGACTACATAAACCTGCCGTGCGCTGAGTACAATATATGGGCACGCTCCCCGCCACGGTCGTCTAGTGGTTATGGCGCTCGACTGCTGACCCGGACGTCGCGGGATCGTATCCCGGCTGCGGCGGCTGCATTTTCGATGGAGGTGAAAATCTTTGAGGCCCGTGTACTTAGATTTAGGTGCACGTTAAAGAACCCCAGGTAGTCGAAATTTCCGGAGCCCTCCAGTACGGCGTCTCTGAAGATCATATCGTGGTTTGGGACGTTAAACCCCAGATAATATTATAAATATATGGCCAAGCGGCTATTGTGTCCATTCTCGACAAACGCGATGAAGGTGCATCGCATGTGCTTGGGGAACATTTGGTTTGCCAACATGCGTTTCGAATGCTGTTTTCACTGAAAATGGCTGCGCAACAGAATGACCGACATGTGCGCATACGCATCTTCAATGACGTCGACATTTGGGTTTTGGCAAGTCCTCGCGTCACTTTGTTACCCAGAATCTTCTCGATATTAAAAAAAAAGACAATGCTTTGGCGATGTTCAGTGTAATAAACGCGTGCCAAGAAACTCATGTTATTGCTTCATGAAACGTTTCGACGCAAAAATAGTTTCCTGTGCTGCAAATAAAAAATGCAGAGCACTTCAACATAGATACTGTTATGAAAAGTAAACTTGACAACCACCTAGTTGTAGCGCAAGGCGGCAAGAAAATCCGCATGCATTTAGCAGAAACGAAATCTTTAAAACTGAAGAAAAATTGTTCCGGTCCGTGGATCCAACCCCAAACAAGTGCCTCCCGGGGCAGTAACTCTGTCTTTCTCGTTTCTGAGAAATTTGTATGTATTTATCGTACCTTTGTGCAACGAATAAGTGGTTGTCAAAGTTTCCTGCCATAAGTTCTCCGTAGAACCACATTTCCAAGAACATGACGTAGAAAAGTCGGTGACGAGCGAGGATTCTCTAGTTCAGCCATTCATATTCAATATATGGCACGAAATGCATCACAGCCAACGAAAAGAACAATGTCACCCAAACAATGCCATACACCGACGTCCAATTGTTTCGTGACAGAATAAGAGCTAGCGTGGCCGTGTTTACTCAACGCACTGCTGGGCAGGTTGAGCTTTAAATTCAGTGTGTGGCTGTATAGCTATCAGCGCACTGGAGCATCATGGAAAGAGAGTTTCTCTTAGCCATGTTAGTCCTTGTTGCCACCGACATTACGATTGCGATGTCTCCGGATACGAGAGGTCATAGGCCTTTGAATATCAAGGACGTAAGTTATTATTACTGCGTATTTAGAATACCATATGAATCAATGAAGCCGGAATGTGCATGTTTTATATCTTAAGCGCCTTCTGCAGTATTGATGTTTCCTCCTGTTTGACGAGCCTTAGTTGCGTTTGATTCGTTCACTTAAAGACTCGTGAAAATTATGACCTGATGGCCACGGCAGAGAAGTTTAAACCTTCAGTTGTTGGACTTCCATTTTACGTTATTTATAGTTACGCATATGACGAGCAAACAAGTTAAACGGACGTTTTAGGAAAATCGGCATTTATGGCGTCAAATTGTTTCTTATGAAATGTACCTGATAGCATTAGTGATACTGTCGCGCGAATGCAAAGAAAGAAATGCTGAAAGCAACTGGTTTGTTCTACTCTATATTAGCTCGGTCTTTTACTTTGTACCAATACTAATGGAAGAGCGATCCGGTACAGCTACTTCACGTGTTCCAACCTGTCACATCCTCATAAATCGAAGCTTTTCTTAGCGAACCAAATGCACGGTAACCGTTCATATCTATCTATCTATCTATCTATCTATCTATCTATCTATCTATCTATCTATCTATCTATCTATCTATCTATCTATCTATCTATCTATCTATCTATCTATCTATCTATCTATCTATCTATCTATCTATCTATCTATCCGTCTGTCTATCCGTCTGTCTATCCGTCTGTCTGTCTGTCTGTCTGTCTGTCTGTCTGTCTATCTATCTATCTATCTATCTATCTATCTATCTATCTATCTATCTATCTATCTATCTATCTATCTATCTATCTATCTATCTATCTATCTATCTATCTATCTATCTATCTATCTATCTATCTATCTATCTATCTATCTATCTATCTTGTCCGTAAAGTTCACAGAATGAGTCCATCAACAAATGCGTTTAACATTGACATCATACGTGCAGTACCCCTTCCAAATATTCTCCCTTGCAGCCCGTACACAGCTTTCAACGCTTCTTGAGCTATGGACACAGTTGGAAAAATCTTCTTTTGACAGGGCTGTCAGCTCCTGTGTCGTGGCATCTTGATTGACCTCGACGTTCCCCATCCAGCGACCTTCTATGGCTCTCTTAACCCGTGGAAACAGGAAGAAATAGCAGGAAGTGAGGTCAGGCGAGAAGAGCGGATGGGAATGTACGGTAATGCTGTGCTTGGGGAGAAATTTTGTCACGCTGAGAGCAGTGTGCGGCGTTGCGTTATCGTGGAGAAGGCTCCATTGTCCAGATGTCCATAAGTTAGGGCGACGCATGTTTCGGAGCGCGCGGATGTAAAACTCCTGGTTCACCGTCGGTCCTTGTGGTTCACACTGGTGGTGCATGACACCTCTGCCTTCGAAAAAAAAACTATCAGCATCGTCTTTCTTTTTGTCGACTGTCGCCGCACCTTTCTCGACGCCGGAGAGCTTGTGCACCGCCATTCGGTGCTCTGCCTCTCTGTTTCAGGATCGTATTGATAACACCATGTTTCCTCTTCAGGTATGAGGCTGTCGACGAATGCAGCGTCCTTCTCTGCCTCGGAGAGCAAATCAGCGCTCACTGATGCCCGCGTGTCCTTCTGGTCTTGTGTGAGAGAGTGCGGCACAAGTCGGGCGTTCAGCGTTCGTTTCCCGAAGCTGTCATGGAAAAATTCGTTGCATATTGTCCCCATAATGTCGAGAGCATCCGATATCATGCGCGCTGTAATCGTGCGGTCTTACTGCACAATCTCCCTAATCCGAGACACGTCGTTTTCATTCCGTGAAGTTGCACGGCTCCCCTGCCCTGTGGTGTCGTCTTCCGCCAATATATTGCAGTTTCAAGCAACATATTGCCATATTCGATATCTTATTTCCTGCACTTTTGTAGCGCTCGCTATATGTTGGATTGCCTGGACACGACGTGCTTGTGCGTTTGAAAACAAATGCCTATTTCACCAATATCCAAGACATTCTTCTACAAAGTGCATACACAGACGCTGCCTGTGAAGACCTGGTTAAGCAGCAATGGCATCTTGTATCTTCAGTTAATTGTCGCCTCTGTGAAGTTCAGGAAACTATAGAACATTACTTCATCACTTGTGAAGGCGCTATACACTTTTGGGACATTCCAGAAAGGGCTTTTAAAGAACAACTCGATTTAAAGTCTTGTAGCACACGTCATCTAGTGACACCGAAAATCCATTCTATGCCTGTTGATATGCTCTTACTTGTGGGTATGCACAATTTATGGAAAACTCGCATGTTAGACAGGCATGCGGAACCCATGGTATCATCGTGGATGCATTTCCTTCAAATGGCTCTTCAGCTAAAATACTTTTTTGAACAATTGCAGTTTCAACCGGACTGGTATTCACTCTGTGGTAATCGCGCGCATCGCCACCCGATAACGCAGGTGCTGCGCAAATGTACTGTTTTAAAACCTTTTTCAGACACAGAGTTATTTTATACTTCTTTCTGTGTAACGCTTGTTGTACGCTTGTAGAGGCCGCCTTGAGTATTTTGTTCGCTATGTGCGTTAATTACGCAAATTTGTAATAAATACCATGAAAGAGGAAAAAAGGTGGCGGGGCGATGTGGTAGAAAACGTACTTGCCACACGGATGACCTGGGTTCGATTGTCATTCGAACCGAAGATTTGCTATTTAATTTTTGCATCTTTCTCGATTGATCAGTCACGAACAAGATGATGATTTCAGGGTAGGGTAATCAAATCAGGGTTGCTTGCACTGCAGGCGCCATGCTAAGAGACCGCGGAGCTGATGGGCACCTATACCGGGCTGTTGCTGTTTTGTAAATTTTCTCTTTCTTCCTGCCTGTGTTTATTTATTGTCCTCTCGTCTCTCTCTTTTTTCTTGTGCATGGATTTTATGTCTCTGTCCATTTTTGTTTCTTTATTTTTCTCTCTGTCTGTTTCTTTCTTGGTCTACTTATCTTTGCCACTGTTTTCCGTTCCTTCTCCGACTCCCGGTATTTCTCGCTTCCGCCTTCTTTGTATGTCTTTCTCTCGCTTTTTATTCGCCTTACCTCTTTCTTTGATTCTCTCACTTTCAATGGTTCTTTTTCTTTGGGTATTTAGTTCTCTCTGTTTCTTTTTCTGTGCTATGATTTACTCTCTGTCCTCCTTTCCATCCACCTCACCCTCACTTTCCTTTCCCACCCACATGCTATAGTATACTATGCAAGGTTGTGCTATACTCTGCTAGCAGGCCTCGATAGCCTCGTGTAATGGTTAAGACGCTTGCTTTCAGATCGTGGGTACGCGGGTTCCAATGTCGCCTTGCAAAATTTTTCCCTAGGAATTGTCTCTTTATCTATCATTATATCTATTTTATTCTTTTTTCTTACTCTCTCTCTCTCTGCACTTGTTGTCACGCCCATCAGAGTTATCGAATGCCACGCCGGAGAATTAAGCGCACGTTTTCTAGGGAGCGAACGAGAAGATGAAGACGACAACGGTGATGTAGAAGAGTAAATTGTAACGGTACTTGCTTGGGCCATTTGGTACCTATTCATTGTTACGTTATTGCACACCGCTTTGAATACAAAGACTGCACCGCACGAACACAAGCGCAAACTTTGAGCTCAATTTATTGGACGGACAAATGATGCTAATATACAAGCGCGTATCGTAGTTACATATAAACAAACCTAAAACGTTTAAAAATATTGATGTAAAATAATTATAAATGGTACAGTACCGATAGCCACTCATGCCGAAGAAACACGCACCTATCGCATACTCCTGCATTACGAATTCAGATACGTTATTAGATGCGAAGTATCTCTTGCTCGGGGGTATGTAACGCGGCGTGGTCATCCGCACGTAGCGTTGTAGTCCGCCTCACACTGCGCATGCACGACTCTCCTCCTTCCTTCTCTCCAACAGCTGCGCGTTATTCTCTCCACTTCTCTACCAGCACCTACTGCACCTACTTGCGCTTCTCCTGCGTTCTCGCTTCTGCTCTCGCGGCGCATACGCCACTCTCCTCCTCTAGTCTCCTCTCCTTGAAATGGCGGAGCGCTGCGGGCGTCCAGCGCTTGCCTCGGTTGGCTCCTCTGAAATTGATTGGTGATTGAAGGAAGAATGACACGCCTAATTTCTCGACATGCCGAAATTCTCTCCTGCGCAGCGCCGCGATGAGGGCCAGCGCATGCGCGCCCCCTCCCCCTCTCTCGCCTCTCCTACGCTGCCTCTCTCTCGCACGCCTGTCGACGTTCCCCGCACGACCTGTGATTATTAACGGCCAGGCTAGAGGAAAGACACGACGCGCGTAGTGTTCCTCTTCGCGTTCCATGACGTGAGGTCGGTAGCATGCCCAGCGAACGCCAACGGAACGCGATCGTACATGTGCTGCGGCTTCGCATCGCCTCATGGTCCCCTTTAGCGGAAGATTGTGTATTTTTTTTACAGCGAAAGCTGTTATGAGATCATTTCACCGGCCGTTCTTGGCGCCGTAGTTGTCCGCCGCCGCCGCCGTTGTCCGTAACCAGTATCGCTCGAAATAAGAAAAAAAAAACGAAATAAGAAAAAAATTCCAGGGTGGAACGAGGTTCGAACCTGGGCTCTCTGCGTGGGAGCCCAGTATTCAACCTCTGAGCCATGCCGGTCCTATACAGGTCCTATACAGGCTTCGTGTCGGGAAGGAACCACATTACCATATGCAATATAGCAATATAGCGTGGTAGAAGAGTAAAATAAGCACCAAGCGTCGCACAACGCGAATACTGTAACCAGGCGTCACACAATGCGAATTGCCCAACGAGTAGGCTGTTGAATGCTTCCAACCCATTACCAAGTGCTCTGCCATAATTCTTCACCGTCATCAGGCACAGCATCAAAAAAGTGCGCATAATACCTTACATGCGTTTAGCAGGTACCAATGCTCTCCGTAGAATGACGAAAACTGGCACAGTGCCTGCTGCCCTACTTCTAGAAAATTACATTCATTTATAGCGTAGTGGGTTCCTCGCAATTGCACTTGTATTGGTTGCCAAGGAAGCCCATAAGCGCATGGTCCATTTCCTCGGGGTCTCAGTAATGTTCTTCGCACCCCCCCCCCCCCGCCGTCTCTCTCCGACGTCAACGTATGTTATTTATACAGCATGACGGGAGAGGGAAATAGCGACCGGGCGTCACCAAATGCAAATTACATAACTGGTGGGCCGTTTAAAGCTTACAACCCATTACAAAGGGCTGAGCCATAATTCTTCATCGTCATCAGTCGTCGCGTCAACGAAGTGCACATAATGCCTTACAGACGTGTAGCTGGTGCCTCGCTTCACCGCAGAATGACGAATAATGGTTTAGTAGGTGCTTCCCAACTTCACAAAAATTGTGATTTATGGCGTAGTGGGTACCTTTCTAATGTACTTGTATTGTAGCCCCAAGAGAGCTTACAACGGGCTCTAGAAACGCCGCTCTTCCAGCTTTCGCTGTGACTGTGCTGCGGTTTCAGCGCAGGCCTGGCGTTTTTTCCTTCTGCGTTAGTCCCAAAGATGCCAGACTGACGTAGTCATCCCCCAGGCGAATAATCTCGGGCGCCTCAATCATTGCGCGCGTCATCTGGTTATTGTACCTAGGCTGTCGCTGCATCCCCAATTTCGACAATGCAGCTCCTTGCACCGATTTATGCGCATTGTTTTTGTGCTCCCACAGTCTTTCATTAAGGCACCTTCCCGGCTGGTCTACGTATTTCTTTTCACATGGAAGCGGAATCGCGTACACCACTTTTTTGACAAAATTCGTGAACTTGTTTCTGTGGTTAGTTGTGCAAGCAATTGTTCGCGTCACCTTTTTCTTTCTTACGCTGCAAAGTTCCATGAAAGCAAGGTTGTCGGTAGGCACAATATTCAGACGACGCGCGAAATCATTGAGACGTCCGACATTATTCGCCTGGGGGTTGACTGCGTCCGTATGGCATCTTTGGGACTAACGCAGAAGGAAATAACGTGTCTGAATTCGTAATGCCGGGATATTCGATAGGTGCGTGTTTTGTTAGCATGAGTGGTTATCGGTATTGTACCATTTCTAATTATTTGTACATCATTTTTTGTGAATCTATTGGGTTTATTTATATGTAACTATCATACGCGACTGTATAAAAGCATGTGTTCATCCGTAAATTGAGTTGAAAGTTTGCGTTTGTGTTCGTGAGGTTCCATATTCGTCTTCAAAGCGGTGCGCAATAACGTAAGATTGATGTAGAAATAGAAGTAGACGAGGAGAACGCGTTCCTGTTAGTTCGTTACGCGGCCGCACGTGACGCCACAACAGCGCCGCTCGCGCGCGTGTACTGGGAATGCCGTCGTCGCTCAGCGAAATTTTTCCAGTCTACGGATTACGCCATGCGCCCGGCCTGAACACCGCCGCCGTTAAAGCTGCTTCGGCGATAATTCGGCCATACAACTTGCTTTGGCACCTCGATGCTCTAGTTTACGAGGTTATCCCAGGCGTTAGCGAGCTTCGGGACACTACTTTTAGTTTATTTATAATAGACGTTTCTTTGTATATACACATTTTGTTCATTTATTGTTCTATCATAGGCATCGAGGTGATGCTTTTTCAGAGGGTGGCAATGCCACTCGAGCTTCTTTTTTTATGAAACGAACCTGTTGCACGTGTAACCACCGCCTTGCACACGCCGCGCTGGAACGTCTCCGAACGGTTCAGATTATTGCGGACTGTTGTGATAAGATTCAACGCACAAACGCAAACACAACAGCTTATTATGGAACTAACGCGGCCACCAGCGATAATGCTCTAAACTTCCACGCCGATGTATAAATGCTGACGCACCTTAGCTGTGATCAGATTTCCCGACTGCCACCGAGTGTTCTTGGCACTATCAGTGTACAAACGTGGATTGCTTGTACCTTGGCGTTTCATTTTCCGGGCACAAGTTCACCCAATAAAGAGTTGTATATTTTCCAGTCTTCCTGCAGCCTTCTGCGTGGTCACTACCACGTGACAATATGAACCACACAGTACGCCTTTGGACCTTGTCTACCTATGTGATCTTTTTTGTTGTTGTTGTTGTTGTTAGAGGTAGAGCATTGCACGGGCTCGGGCCTACCCGAAAACCCAGGCCCGGCCCGGCCCGGCCCACGGGCCGGGCCGGGCCCGGGTTTCACGTAGTTTCACGGCGGGCCCGGGTTTCAAGTAGTTCTCACGGCGGGCACGGGCCGGGCTCGGGCCTGAAGCTCCGGGTTTGAGGTCGCGGGCTCGGGTCGGGCCGGGCTTGGACTTTGCTGGGTTCTTAAATGAACACTATAGTGAAGCACTGAATCGGTTTAGACTGATAAAGTGACGTCTAAGAACTCTAATCTCATACATTTCACCATGGTAATTTTATTATCAGACGAGGAAATCAAGGTCAAAATTCTATTTTTTTAAATTTCGGGCCGAAATATCCGAGCCTGACACCACGGATTTCAAACTGTATTTGTCGTATTTGGGGACATTGGCTCTATAAAATTTGCTGAAACTCGGTATGTTAAGTCTATGGCCCCCTCAGAGGTCAACGTACTTCATTTTTAGTGATTAGGAACTACGTAGACCCCATTAGACGCCGTCAGAATATAAGATGTCACGAAGTCTGCTACGCGAACTTAAAGCGGGCGTCGCCACCCGCATTTACCTTTTTGCGCGTTTTCTCACTTACCAAGACTCTAGTCCGGCGAACGTGGTGATCTGGAATTGCTAAAGAATAATTTACTGATAATAGAGAAATTGTTTTTCTTTCTAGTGCCCCTTCATGTTTGTTCCACATACGTTGTGCATACGTACATATATGTTTCGCATTTTCTCTCGAAAAAAACGCTTTTTTATGTGGGGCAAGCTGTTTAGAGAAATTTTATTAGAGACAAGTACTGAACTTCTTTTGCTCCTTGCCTATGGGGCTACTTGATTTATCTTAAACGGGCGAGCTAAAAGAAGATATACCAGGCGCTTATATAATTAACATGTCGTTATTCTGTGCTTTATTTGCATTCGTTATGATTTTATATCCCAAATGTTATTCTGTAATCACAGTAATAAATGTGATATAATAAATATACACCTGTAACTTATCGCAAAAGCGATTATAGAGCTCCATAGCGAGGAAACGTTTTTGAAGTTTCCAGCCCTCCACTAAAACGAAAGGACTGCACACAATCTCGTTGCATAGAATTCCTATACAGAGACATTCTTTTTCCGCGGCTTCGTCACGGCCCCGAGTGGTCATGTGACGCGATATGGACGTGCACAGCCTGCTTGGTGTGCCCAATTTGTTAATATTTTAATTTTCGCCTTTTTCTCTATATCAGGTGCCTCAAACCCACCTCAGCTAATGGGCCGCATTCACGAAAATTTACTCTGGCAAGGGCCAGGACAGTAACGCAGCTTAAAAGCGCGGGGGAGGGGGGGGGGGGCGTTAGAGGAGCTAGGTCGAACCAGGAAGGAAGGAAACAGAAAAAGGAGAAGGCAGGGAGGTTAACCAGAAACACTTCCGGTTGGCTACTCTACACTGGGGGGTCAGGGAAGGGGAATAGAAAGACGAGAAATAGAAGGGAGGAAAGAGAAAAAAAATAAGAGAGAGAGAGAAGAGATGCAGTGCATTCACTACAGCGTGCGGGATTGCACCACAAGTCAGAGGCGTTCGCATAAGCCCGTCGTTCTCAAAAAACACAAGAGTGCTTTCACTGCCTTGTGGGCCGCCGAGAGATGTGGACGGTGCTGTAGTAGCACCTGCACGGAAATTGGCCGATCATCCAGTCGCCGCAGTGCGTTGGGCAGTACTTGTCTCTCCGAGGAAAAACGAGGGCAGTGGCACAGCAGGTGTTCGATGTCTTCTTCGGTGCCGCAAACATCACACGCCGCGCTGTCCGTCATTCCGATTAACGTTGTATATGCCTTCGTAGAAGCAACTCCCAACCAAAGGCGATAGAGAAGCGAAGCTTCGCGTCGATGAAGGCCCGATGGAGGTTGGAGTTGCAGTGAAGGGTTCACTTGATGTAGTCTGGTATGTCTGATGCTTGGTGCGTTCCACTCCGTAAGTGTGAGACTGCGGGCCAGTTGTCGAATCTGCCTTGCAGCGTCTGTCCTTGAAAGCATAATTGGGACAATGTTTGCTTCCTGGTGTGATGCGCGAGCAGCGTGATCGGCGGAATCATTTCCACTGATTCCACAGTGGCCAGGTAACCACTGGAAGTCAATATCGTGGCCTTTTCGAATTACGTGGTGGTGAAGTTTTACGGTTTCATACGTCAACTGTTTGTGGCATCCTCGTCGGAGAACTGACCGCAGGCACTGTAACGCCGGTTTTGAATAAGAAAACACAGCCCATTTGCTTGGTCTTTCAGTGTCAATAAATTCTAGTGTGCTGCGCAGAGCCGCGAGTTCTGCCGCCGTAGACGTCGTCGCATGTGAAGTTTTAAGACGCAGAGTTATCCCTTGTGATGGTATAACCACCGCACCACCAGAACTGGACGACGTAGTCAAGCCATCCGTATAGATGTGGACGTGGTTACCGTAGTTTTCGTAGAGTAGGAGTAGGCTCAATTGTTTCAGTGCATGTGTCGGTAGGTCTGACTTCTTCCGCACTCCCGGAACCGTTAGGTGAACTCGTGGGCGGCTCAAGCACCACGGAAGGAACACTGGCTTTGACGCAGGTGCGTACCCCGCAGTAAATGACGAGCGATGCTTGCCGACAGTGGCACTATATGTCGTCCGGGCCCTTTCAGCAGTTAGGCTCTCCAGATGGTGGGAAGGGGTCCTGGCATAATGCCTGAGGTACGTACGCATTGTCTCGGTGATAATGTGTGTCGTGATTGAGTAGTCTTGCGCGATGGCAATGGTTTCAGCCGTTGACGCGCTGCGGGGTAACCCAAGGCATATCTTAAGAGCTTGGGCTTGAATGCTCTGAATCGCGCGCAGGTTAGTCTTGCCGGTGTTCGATATTGCAGGCAAACTGTACCGTAGGAATCCAATAAAGAGAACCCTGTACAGTTGTAACATAGATGGTATCGGCACTCCCCATTTTTTTCCTGCAAGGAATCTGAACATGTGACATATAGCAGTGAGCCGCTTCTTCAAGTAGTTTACGTGTGGAGTCCAAGACAGATTTCTGTCAATCATGACTCCCAAGAACCTGTGGCTTCTGCTGAATGATATCAGGTCTCCGTTAATTTATATACCATACGCAGACATTGGCTTCCTCGTGAATGCTACCACTGCACATTTCCCGCAAGACACTTCCAGGCCTTGTTTACGAAGGTAGCAGGACGTCATTGTGGCTGCGTTCTGAAGGCGTGCGCGAAGCTGAAGCCGTGTCACACCTGAAGTCCAAATGCAGATGTCGTCAGCGTAGATAGAAAGCTTTACGGTGCTTGGTAGGCTTTCGACCAGTCCAATGAGGGTTAGATTGAAAAGCGTAGGGCTTAGAACTCCTCCTTGAGGGACTCCTCGGCTACTGTAATACTCAGTTGTCGGGCCATTCTCCGTGGTGACGTAGAACGACCTTCTCTGCAAGTAGCTGCACACCCACATATATACCTTGCCACCAAGACCTACTGTTTCTAATGCACTCAGGATGGCTTCATGGGAGACATTATCATAAGCCCCCTTGACGTCTAGAAACAGAGCAGCACACAGTCTCTTACAGGTCTTCTGGTGTTCGACATATGCCACGAGATCAACAACGTTGTCTGTTGCCGATCGGCCACGCCTGAATCCGGCCATGGCATCTGGCATCTGGTCGAACCAAATGTCAGCTAACGTTGCCATTTAAAAGAAGAGCTTTCCCATATGTCACATATAGGTCGTTTGAAGGGTATTTGGAGGCAGAAATCCAACAACATATCAATACCTATCTTCAACATGACTAAAATCAGGACGCCGATTTTGAAATATAGAGTTTTGTTTCACGGTTAGGTATCAACACATGGTGGCCGCAAGGGTTGCCTCACAATAAAAAAGCTTCAGACTTCTCATGGCTGTGTAGCTTAAGTACATACTTATAACGAAAATGAAAAATTCGGATGAAGACAGTCATGTGCGGGCCGTGGGCCTTTAGGGAGAGGCCCACGGGCTGCGTGTTTGGGTCCCCTGCGCTATACAGGTATAGTGTGAGAAGCATATGACACTGCCACAACACCGTTGGAATGTGCAGGAACGGCATAGGTTCAAACAGCATAAGGCGTGAGGCGAAATATATTCGCTTGACGAAATATCAGGCTTGAAAAAAGACAATTACGAATTCCGTGCCGGGTGATGTCATTTCACCTCGAACTATAGGCATCCAATGAGTAAGCGTCGAGAAGCTTACTCGCGCCTTTATTACCAGACTGTAACGAACACCAAAAATAGATCGAAATAGCTTCGTCCACCTCTTGCCAGTCCTACCCGCGTAGTGCAGTGGTCACCTTCTACCAGTACAACATCGTTAGGAAGGCATAGAGTATTATGATACGGAAGAAAAGAAGAGCGCAGTGCAAGCCGTGCATAACATACACTGCTTAAAACTGCAAGCAGAGGCGCTCAAAGAGGAGTTTTATAAGTGATACTGAAGAGTGTGACGACGTTCGGGGACGATAGAAATGAAGGGATAAGCTGCACAGCTACATTCATTCTGCATGAAGTTGAGAGTATGACGGCAACCCGTCTGGCCGGGATGAAACATACTAGTTAAAGGGATCCGGACACCGACCAAATGATTTAAAAACAAATGTATTGACGTTTCGGCTCCCCCACGGGAACCATGTTCACAATAAAAGATCGGCACAGCAGTTAGCCTTTTTAAGCGCGGCGCATCACGTGACCAAGACACCTGGCGTACATCGGAGGAAGATTACCCTCGTTGCGATTAAGGGTGTGCGGCGTAGTTTGGATGAACAGGGACTCCGCTTGGTCCTTGCAATCCATGATTCTTGCTTGGAGCAAGTGCCGTTCCGCCTTGGAAACAACGCTCAGTCCAAATCTCGTCGACACAGGCCTTTGAAGACGCAACGAGGGTGGGATCAGTCCCTGGGACTTGCAGGCAAGGTTAAACTTCAGATGCCCGTTGAATGCCAGAATGCGTGTCGTCAGGGAAACGTACCGGCGAATTTCAGTAATCACTTGCTTTCAGTAATCACGAGATTTGGACTGAGCGTTGTTTCCAAGGCGGAACGGCACTTGCTCCAAGCAAGAATCATGGATTGCAAGGACCAAGCGGAGTCCCTGTTCATCCAAACTACGCCGCACACCCTTAATCACAACGAGGGTAATCTTCCTCCGATGTACGCCAGGTGTCTTGATCACGTGATGCGCCGCGCTTAAAAAGGCTAACTGCTGTGCCGATCTTTTATTGTGAACATGGTTCCCATGGGGGAGCCGAAACGTCAATACATTTGTTTTTAAATCATTTGGTCGGTGTCCGGATCCCTTTAACTAGTATGTTTCATCCCGGCCAGACGGGTTTCCGTCATACTCTCAACTTCATCCATTTGCGACAGACGTACGGCCAGCAAGTGATTACTGAAATTCGCCGGTACGTTTCCCTGACGACACGCATTCTGGCATTCAACGGGCATCTGAAGTTTAACCTTGCCTGCAAGTCCCAGGGACTGATCCCACCCTCGTTGCGTCTTCAAAGGCCTGTGTCGACGAGATTTGGACTGAGCGTTGTTTCCAAGGCGGAACGGCACTTGCTCCAAGCAAGAATCATGGATTGCAAGGACCAAGCGGAGTCCCTGTTCATCCAAACTACGCCGCACACCCTTAATCGCAACGAGGGTAATCTTCCTCCGATGTACGCCAGGTGTCTTGGTCACGTGATGCGCCGCGCTTAAAAAGGCTAACTGCTGTGCCGATCTTTTATTGTGAACATGGTTCCCGTGGGGGAGCCGAAATGTCAATACATTTGTTTTTAAATCATTTGGTCGGTGTCCGGATCCCTTTAACTAGTATGTTTCATCCCGGCCAGACGGGTTTCCGTCATACTCTCAACTTCATCCATTTGCGACAGACGTACGGCCAGCAAGTGATTACTGAAATTCGCCGGTACGTTTCCCTGCCGACACGCATTCTGGCATTCAACGGGCATCTGAAGTTTAACCTTGCCTGCAAGTCCCAGGGACTGATCCCGCCCTCGTTGCGTCTTCAAAGGCCTGTGTCGACGAGATTTGGACTGAGCGTTGTTTCCAAGGCGGAACGGCACTTGCTCCAAGCAAGAATCATGGATTGCAAGGACCAAGCGGAGTCCCTGTTCATCCAAACTACGCCGCACACCCTTAATCGCAACGAGGGTAATATTCCTCCGATGTACGCCAGGTGTCTTGGTCACGTGATGCGCCGCGCTTAAAAAGGCTAACTGCTGTGCCGATCTTTTATTGTGAACATGGTTCCCGTGGGGGAGCCGAAACGTCAATACATTTGTTTTTAAATCATTTGGTCGGTGTCCGGATCCCTTTAACTAGTATGTTTCATCCCGGCCAGACGGGTTTCCATCATACTCTCAACTTCATCCATTTGCGACAGACGTACGGCCAGCAAGTGATTACTGAAATTCGCCGGTACGTTTCCCTGACGACACGCATTCTGGCATTCAACAGGAATCTGAAGTTTAACCTTGCCTGCAAGTCCCAGGGACTGATCCCACCCTCGTTGCGTCTTCAAAGGCCTGTGTCGACGAGATTTGGACTGAGCGTTGTTTCCAAGGCGGAACGGCACTTGCTCCAAGCAAGAATCATGGATTGCAAGGACCAAGCGGAGTCCCTGTTCATCCAAACTACGCCGCACACCCTTAATCGCAACGAGGGTAATCTTCGTCCGATGTACGCCAGGTGTCTTGGTCACGTGATGCGCCGCGCTTAAAAAGGCTAACTGCTGTGCCGATCTTTTATTGTGAACATGGTTCCCGTGGGGGAGCCGAAACGTCAATACATTTGTTTTTAAATCATTTGGTCGGTGTCCGGATCCCTTTAACTAGTATTCATTCTGCAGATGTCCACAAAGACATCCTAAATTTGCTCCAGTGGTGGAAGTTAAGAACGACTGCCGACGCCTTCACATTTGGCAAGGCAGATGTGCACCCCTGCGGCTAGCGCATGCAGTGCAAGAAACTTTAGCGCGACAAGATATGTGATACAACGGTGGATGGCGTGCTTAAAGCCGGAATCTCTAGATAGTTTGATTTTTTGAACAATAACACGTGAAGAAATAAACTATAAAATATGCCAGAAAAGACTTGTGGACTCTATATAGCCCTGGTTATATATGAAATATATATGATATATGAAAAAAATGCTACCACAAATATTTTTTCGTCCTTTCGGCTGCCTATACGAATTTCTAAAAGTACACGTGGTGCACATGGTTTGTTCTTTTTATCTAGATTAGTGTACATACAGCAAGGTAATAAACTAGGCTTTCTTCCTCCATCTTGCTGTGGCAAGGTGCTGCCATGCTGAAGACAGGTGTTACATATCCGAAAGGGTGCTCGATTGGCTTTGTCGTTAGAGCATGTTTTATGTTTCAGTAAAGAGCACAATAAGGTGTTGTTTTCTCTGTCTCCTCTCTTTTTTATTGCAATTCTTATCGAAACTGAACTCATCTGCAAATCACTTTCCGTGCTACAATATCTGCTACAAAACGCTCTTGATGATCCGTATTGCATTAGCTAGAAAAAAAAAGTTATAGTATACCATTGCCGAACAAACGTTCATTGTGCCCAGTATTTCCACTCATCTCTTTCCACCGTGAGCCCCTTTTTACACGAAATTACCGTAGGTTAAAGTAGAATTGTTAGCGAAATATTCGCCAACAAAGAGTAGATATTTGCTACTTAAAACACCTTGCTGTAGATTCTACGTTCTGGCAACACCACCTATATTATTGGCTCTCGGGCCTCTGTCGGGCCTGATCTGCCGTCGGGCCGGGCCGGGCCGGGTAGGCGAAATTTTTTCTCGGGTTCGGGCCGGGCTTGGGTCGCGTATTGAATCACCGGGCCGGGCTCGGGCGGGTAAACTTGAACGAGGTCCGGGCCCGGGCCGGGCCCGGGCCGAAAATCACGGCCCGTGCAGTGCTCTAGTTGGAGGTCCCAAAGTGGGGCGGACTACTCAACTTTTGGTCTAACAATCAATTCATGTGCATAATCGTATGCGCGATCATGTGTGGTTTATAAACTTCTTTCCAGCTGCGGCCGCGTCTACGTCGCCTAAGACGACTGGAATTCGCCTAGAAAGCCTTCTTGTCGTCTTGGGCGACTGCATAAAGGACCTTGAGAGTTTTTTTAATATATTTTTTTCATTTCAGTTCGTGAACACGTCTCAGAAAATATGGACGTACAAAACAACCAACAGGACCCATGTCCAATGCGAAGTCGATCAACGCGAAGCGATAAGTCGTTCGTCCATTGTTTTTAAAAGATCTTTCGTAATCGGCAGAACTCGGTAAGTTTCCGTTTCGCAGCTGCGCTTCCTCTACTGAACGCGCATTATTCTCGTTCGCAGGTGTGACATGCAGATACGGGGGCTGTTTGATACATACCACAAACGGCGGATGACTCTCTTTCAAAAGAGGTTGGCATAAATAATGCACTCGTTCAAAGTAAACAGGGAACTCGAATATTCCAGCAGGACGTTATCGACAATGTGGTGTTATGAAACAACAACCATTTATTTGCGAACCAAAAGCACTTTGACCGTTTCTATCGAGCAGCCTACGCCTAGCCGCACTCGCGGTAGCCTCCTTGATTTACTAAGTACAAAAACTGACATAGGAAAGTATCTGTATATGCCGTACATATCGGGCAGGCCACGGAATGAATAAAATGACATGGCTGTCACGTACTCCATAAAACATTTTCCCAATTTCGCGTTGCGCACGCGCCCATACCACGGACCGTGTATACAGTACCTGCGTACGCGGCCCACTGGTCCACTAAACATGAAGAACACAACAGTTAGCCCAGCTGCAAATGACTGTGAAGCGACGGCGGCGAGCTGAAGACCCTGAGTACAGTCACTAGAGAATACTAGTTAACGGGAAAGACAACGGTGGCTGCGAGAAGACCCCGAAGCGATGCAGGCCCTACACGAACGACGACGTGTCCGTACATCTATGGGAGGTGCGAACGCTTGGGTTCAGTGCGAGTTTCTGATTGTGGAGTTTCGGCACCCGTGAAGTGTCTGTGGCGGCCTTTGGTTTAACTCGAACCTCTCTGCGCTGAGGAGCAACCTAGAAACAAGTTAGCATAACCTTGGTAAAGCCTAGCAACAACCTAGCATCGCCTAGATAAAGCCTAGCAACAACCTAGAAGCAACGATATTAGACTTCAGAAATGTCCAGCTTCGCTGCTCTAAGCATTGCGCGACTTAGTACGTGTTTCGTCATTCTTTTTTAAATATATGGAGCACCGGCGCTACCTCTGTATGTAAGCCAAACCCTTCTCAATAACGCTTTTGTAAAAGATAAAACCGATCAATCAATTGTAGAACGGTTGGCCGATCAGCCTCGTATTATGAAACGACGTAATGCAAACTTCGATTTTCTGATCGTGCAACTCCTCCACTTGAAAGCCACTGAACCCGCCCAATTTGGCCGGGTTATATTTAACGTTGGTAGGTGATGTTCGAATGATACATACTATTATCTCATTCTTGGACTATGCAAACCTGTAACATCATCGGTACAAATATTAACGATCTTTGTTTTCTTTACTAGGAATTTTCCAAAGCGTTGAAACATTGCTCCACATAGCTTCGGACCATTCTTGTGCGGTTTTCAAGATCGAGTCACTAACAGATTGTAAGTCTTTATACTTCATTCCGACACTGCAAACATTTTGGCACTATTCGCTAATTACTATTTCGTAAAACAAACACAAGATCCTGTACACAGTGACATACGTCGGTAAATTCGCGCATGAGTCGGCTCACTCAGACTGGCTCAGAGTCAGATCGCGCCGCGAGTCTGATTCTATTCAGGAGAACTTGCGTTTGGCCTAGTTGGAGCTCACTGTTTGAAATTTTGTCCGCACAAAAAACACGAGGACCGAGGGAGATAAGAGGACACGGGCGGTAAACTTTCAATTCATTTTATTCACTGAAAGACGTAGTAATATATAGCGATTTATGACATGCGCAGACCCAGCTACGTCAACTCATCAGTCTAGTGGTGCAGCCGCTTAACGAAGAAAGACATTTCTGATTGAAATAATCTGATAGAAGTGTCACTGACACAATCGTCACTTTTGATTCTAGTAAAATAAGCTTCTAATATCTCTCGAGCTGTTTGGTCTTGACATCTGTCTCTTGGCCTCTGTCCTCGTCTTTTTTTGTGCGGTCAAAATGCCAAATGTTATTCTATTATTGACGAATGCTCTATCATCGAAGCATGCGCTAATACCTGCAAAGTCTATACAGATGCTGTCATCCTGCAAGACGGCAGAAGGACATCATTCCTAAGTGCCACGCATAAGTTCATCAGTGGTCAGCAGCATTATCTATCCACTGAAGCCAGTCCTCTTGTAATGCAACTTCAAGCCATTCATGACGCAGTGCAGGATGTCACCTCTAAGCTGCCTACAATTCATGAACTTGACGTGTTCACTGACTCTTTAACGGCTATCCAAGAACTCAAGAAAGTTCACGAGGCGATGGAAATCTGCGAGGCGTACACAAGATGAACCGTAATACAGCCACTTGCATCAGGGTACACTGGATTCAAGGCCATGCTGCGAACCCTCACAATATTGCTTCTGACCAACCAACAAACACACTGCCCTCCTAATAGAGTCCTCCCATCTATTCCCCTTCCACCTCAACCCCAAAATACACTACGTGCCCGTAAAAATGTTCTCCGGCAGGATACACGCGTTCTTATCCCACCGTGTCTGCTCTCTCCCCCTTCACCTAACTAGGGTGGAGGAAGTCGTGCTTGGGAGACTTCGGGTAGGGGTGGCCCTTACCCCGGCTGTTATCTCAACTTGGAACTGGTCGCATCTACCAGTGGTTGCTACATGCCCGTACTGTTCTGTTTTGGTGGTGCAAGCAGATGCACATCACCTTATATGGACATGCCAAGGGTTACAGTGGGAACGCTCCCGTCATCTCCTGCAATCTGGCCTTCGCTACAGTGACGCAAAGAGTTATAACCGACAGACACATAACAACACATTTCACAAGACACTTCTTCACTTCATAGAAAACACCGGCCAAACGGCTCACATTTAATACAAATATACAAACAAATATTATGCCTTAAGGGCAAGACTATGCGCAAAGAAAAAAAAGGTTCTGTGTGAGGCCGGGTGAGTAATATTTTAGTGAGGGCGAGGCCGAGTAAGTCCAGTTCAGGAAATTCAAGGAAAACTTTAGTGAGTCTGAATCCGAATGAGCCCAGTTGAGTAAAATATTGGTGAGCTTGAGTCTGAGGGAGCTCTAAGCACAAATCCATTTTTTAGTGAGTCTGAGTGAGCTCCACCTTTTATTATAGACCCATGATCCTATCTACGCATATTCAGCATTACTATCAGTCTTATATTGGCTTACGGTTGTACTCAAGTCTATTCAGACATATCTCAACGCACTAGCGTCCATGCGCCGCCTCAATATTTATTAGTGGCAGGCGTCAGTGACAGGGGGGTGCGATGACCTCTCCACGCGAAATCATTCGCGGGAAGTTCTTGATAAAAATATCTCCGGTGAGTCATGTGTATCATAAAAGTGTCCTTGCTGAATTGAATCCACTGATAACTCATGCTTGAAGGTATAAGATCAAAAGACATGCCATAGTGCACCGGTTATGTGAGATATTGACCTTAAAGAGCATTGCCACCATGAACGAGAAAGCTACTTATAGGCTAACGCACTCATGATTCGACTCACTTGGACTCGCTCAGAGTCAGGTCAAGCCATAAGCCTGAGTGAGTCTGGCCGAGTAATATTATGGCGATTTTGAGTCTGAGTGAGTCCGGCTGAAGAAAATATTGGCGACTCTGAGTCCAAGTAAGCCCTCTGAGCAAAATATCTTTCTTGAGTGAGTCTGAGTGAGCTCAATCTTTTTTTTGACGACGTATGCACGGTAGTCATCGCTGAAAAGAAGCGTTGATGCAGAACTACCACATTCTAAAAAACAGGGCGTGCAAACGCCGACACAAGAAGGAAGTCACGACACCACAAACGCCGACGAAAAACTGAAGAGACGCACTACGGTGGAAAAGAGAGAAGTCACGAAAACGTATTTGCGCATGCCCATGCAATAGGCGAACCTATCAATCCTGCACACGTTGGAGTCTACGTGAAGATAACTGTTAATAAATTTGATTTCGTGTTTATGCAAGTTAATCGACGGCTGGCTCACGCATGCGCTACCACTGTTCTCGATATGCCATGCCTCAATCATACGTCGCGTTTCTTCATTTCTATGCCGGTACAAAACTGCGCATTCATAGAATTTTGGCGTGCACTTGCACAATTGACAATGTAAAGATAGAAGTCAGGCACAGTACGTCAGTGCCTGAGCGCCCCGAGATCGGGCAATAGGGGGTTGCACCATCGCCGCGTTATTTTGCACTGGCGGGCGTATACAAATTTACACAGCAGCGCTTCGTTGCGAGTGGCTTAAGGGAATTGTCGGCGAATAAATGGCGCTGACTGCAGCCTACTGGTAATATGTACGTTCTCCATTGCCGAATTCACACGATATTTACTAGTTCTTAAGCTTAGGACGACGTCTAGTGTGGCTTGCTATGTGCTTGAACCACAAAGCGACATCCACACTGAAATGACTCTGGCGAATGAAGGGTACATCGAGCACACACTGCACTATCAACAAGACCACTCACTGATCTTATTAATGTGCATATACAACCGAGCAAAGACAAATGCTCCTGTGGATTGCGTTAGCCATAGGTACAATCAGTTAAGGTTACGCTAACACAATGGAACGAAACGCCTTGAAGAGGCGCATGACGGACTCCCACATGCAAACAAGACGTTGTTAGCAGACGACGCAGGCAGCATCCACTATAGGCGTGGTTGAGCCAGTAGCCACCACGCGGCGACTCCGCTCGATCTCGCGGCCAATATCAGTTCCTCGCTGAGTTCGACCTAAAGGCTCGAACTCAGCGAGGTGCATACAGCGCCATGCGTTCCCACTTCCTCGCACGGAGAACATTCTTTTTAAAGTATCACACTAGCAGCAACGTGTCTCGCGAAAAGTGCTCTGTAGGTACTTATATTCTTCTATTGTTTGAGTGGTGTCATGCGAAATTCTCCGACTCCCTACTGCAAGTGACATAACTCCAGTGCAATATCCGTAAACTTTTTTTCAGTTTTTTTTTCTCTTACAAAAAGTTACTGCATCGTTACTTTTTTCCGTGTGGCAGCACGTAGCAGCCGCAATTTTTTTCGAACTCCTACTGATTTCTCATCAGTGCGAGTTATATAATATTAGGCTACATATTATTTAAATTTCGCTATATATTATCTAAAATTTAGCATAATGTCCGTAAAGTTGCTATTGTCATCATTACTATCAGTTCATCTGCACGTTGTGTAAATATGTACAAAGGCTTTGAGCATTATTGACTGCATAGTTTTCTGAATTTGCGAATTTTTTTCTTTCTAGGGGACAACGTCCGTTACGATATGCGAGTGAAAAATTCTTTTGTACGTCGAAGGCCTCGCACTACCTGTCAAAATCATTATTATCGCGTCATACGAGGCCAACCCTATTCCACTATTTACGATGCCGACTGCCAACAGGCACTTAGACAAGGAAATAGGCGCATAGTACTTTTTTCTGAAGGTTAGATTTGCTTGCTAACTTTAAGCCTAACCTCAATGATGCTCTTAGTGAGTTTGCGGGTAAATACCAATAAATCAGATGCAGTTATGTTCTTAGTTGGATGGTTATTCCTTTTAGGAAAGCAAGATATGCGCACTGTTGTGGATCTTCTCGCAGAACCAGGTAACTTAGAAACCTAAGTTACTCGGCGCATGGTCCGCTGTGCACAATGGCCCCTTCCTGGCATAAGATATCATGGTTACCGTGAACATGAAGACCATGACGATGATAGCGAGACTGGATGGCTTTTCGCATCGAGTATCTCAGGCGAATGCGTAAGGAACCGTTTATGTTTTTGTGTCTACTGGAGCAGCAGCAAAGGGATTTCGCCTAATGGTGTAGCGATTCGTGGCACTCAAAGTACGCCAATGAACAGATATTTTATCAACACTTTAAGTTGTTTCCTTCCCTCTCTTCTTTAGTCTGTCAATCCCGTTCCCCATCCGTACACAGAGTAGCATGCCAGCGGTATACTGACGCCGGCAAAAATCTCTGTTTTTCCAATAAAGAGTCTCTCTCTCTCTCTCTAACACTTTAAGTGCTCAAAATTGTCACGCGAGCTTTGCGCTGTTTATAAGGTGGCCGAAATACCCAGTGTTAACATCCCACCAGTATTAACAGGAGAAGTAAAGAAAGCCCTAAAGGGAATGCAAAGAGGCAAAGCCGCTGGTGAGGATCAGGTAACATCAGACCTGTTGAAAGACGGTGGAGAGATTATGTTAGAGAAACTGGCCACCCTGTATACGAAGTGTCTCTCGACAGGAAGGATACCAGAATCTTGGAAGAATGCCAACATCATCTTGATCCATAAGAAAGGGGACGTCAAGGACCTGAAAAATTACAGGCCCATCAGCTTACTGTCCGTTGTCTACAAGCTATTCACAAAAGTAATTGCTAACAGAATTAATAGGACATTAGAGTTTAATCAACCAAGGGACCAGGCAGGATTTCGTACAGGCTTCTCAACAATAGACCATATTCATACTATCAATCAGGTGATAGAGAAATGCGCGGAATACAACCAACCCCTATACATTGCCTTCATAGATTACGAGAAGGCATTTGATTCGGTGGAGACATTAGCAGTCATGCAAGCACTGCGGAATCAGGGCATCGACGAAGCCTATATAAACATAATGGAAGACATCTACAGCGCATCCACAGCCACTATAGTCCTTAATAAAGAAAGCGACAGAATCCCAATAAAGAAGGGCGTACGACAGGGAGACACGATCTCTCCAATGCTATTCACCGCGTGTTTACAGGAGGTTTTCAGGGCCCTAGATGGGGAAGAATTAGGGATAAGAGTTAATGGAGAGTATCTCAGTAACCTGCGATTCGCTGATGACATTGCATTGATTAGTAACGCGGGAGACGAATTACAGCTCATGATTACTGAACTGGATACGGAAAGTAGAAGAGTAGGTCTGAAAATTAATATGCATAAAACTAAAGTAATGTGGCACAATCTTGGCAGAGAACAGCGCTTTGCGATAGGTGGCGAGACGCTGGAAGTTGTAAAGGAGTACGTCTACTTAGGACAGGTAGTAACCGCGGAGCCGAACCATGAGAGTGAAATAACTAGAAGAATAAGGATCGGTTTAGGCTCACTCGGCAAGCATTATCAAATCATGAATGGTAATCTACCACTATCCCTCAGGAGGAAGGTATATAACAGCTGCATCTTACCGGTACTTACCTACGGAGCAGAAACTTGGAGACTTACAAAGAGGGTTCAACTTAAATTGAGGACGACGCAGCGAGCGATGGAAAGGAAAATGATAGGTGTAACCTTGAGAGACAGGAAGAAAGCAGAGTGGGTCAGGGAACAAACGGGGGTTAAGGATATCATAGTTGAAATTAAGAAGAAGAAATGGATATGGGCCGGCCACGTAGCACGTCGGCAGGATAACCGGTGGTCATTAAGGGTAACTGACTGGATTCCAAGAGATGGCAAACGCGTGAGGGGGAGACAAAAAATTAGGTGGGTAGATGAGATTAAGAAGTTTGCAGGTATAACGTGGCAGCAGAAAGCACAGGACTGAGTTGATTGGCGGAACATGGGAGAGGCCTTTGCCCTGCAGTGGGCGTAGACAGGCTGATGATGATGATGATGATGAAATACCCAGGAAACTATCGCCAATATTCGAACAAGATTGAACAAGGCAGCTAAAACTTCCTTTTTGGAAGGTGGGGTTGAACCTTACATTAGGCACTTTCATGCGTACTTAATGTTGCTTGTATGTACGCGTGCGTGTTTACTCTTGCAAACTTGAAAATTTTTCGTAGGGGGAGGGGTGTTAACGCCCTCCTCCACCTTTGTAGCTACGCCAATAAAACACGCAGTCCTGAGTGCTCGTATAGAAGTTAGAGGGAAGGCGAGCTACCACCCTATGTACCTGCGTTGCGATAAACAGTGCAGTATAACCACCGCGGTCGACGTAGGGTTTAGCAAACCGACTGCATCTACATTTGCATTTGTGCTGGAGCCGGCTGTTTTCAACATTGGTGCGGCGATCAGCTCTTTACCTTGTCATGTTGTGCCCTCTTACTCCATACGTAGCAGTCGTACCTCCCAAATAGAGAGAACGTTTCTGTTGGTGGTTCCTTGAGGCATTGAAAGAGCCGTTTCCTAGGTCACACTCTCGCTCGCATCAGCTGAGATCACTTCGTCATCACACACCGAACTCGACTTAAAGTGAACTTTTCCTTAAATTGCACATGCATCCTCTCCACATCGTATGCAGCGTCGGAACGCGTGTAATATTTCTTGCCTGTTGTTATTATCCCTCTCATCATTGCTTTCTAAACTCCACTCGTTGTTTTCAATAAAAACTGTTGAAACGTATACTAGCGAGTCCAGTCGTTCCTTGCAAGGCTGCTCTTGCGCAAGTACCAAGTTGTCCTGCCTAAATGGAGCAGGAAAAAGGAAACCGTTGTATACAGCGGCGACAGCTATTATGGTAAGCGCGAACTTTAGTTGCGAGCATTCATTCACCTTCATTGTAGATAGCGCAAAGCTTTACTCCCACTTGAGTAACGTTTTGCGATAGCTACAATGACGAATCATTACCAACTAACCCAATCAAATGATCTATTGATTCACACCAGGTGTTAGCGGCCGCCAGTCGGTCTCCAGCGCTAAGTTTTCGTTCTCGTTTTGTCGTGCACCAGATTTGATCCTTTTAGGGGCCTTTAGGCGGTGCTGCTATCGGCGCCTTCGACAGTGCGCACTTGCTATTCTGTTCGTTGAACCTATTTGAATACCAATGTTTCCTCAATGTCGATTGCCTCTGTATCTGCCAAGCGACCGCCGCCAATTACATCACCTCGCAATAATCCCGGTTTGGAAAACGGTGGCACATCAGGCGATATTACTGCAGGGCTACGACTGTTTCGTCGCCTCACTGTTCCAAATGGCCCTCTTACACTCACGAAAAGCTAGTGTCAGGAGCCCGATAAGGCGAGCAATGGATACGTGCCAATAGTACGATACGTACGAGTACGATACGTACGAGCGAGGAATTGTTATCGTACGAATAAATACGCAATCTCATAAATTATCTCCCGCATTTATATCATTGTATCGTGTGCACATATGGTGCACACATGGCTGGATTTATTGGCGAAGTCACGCAATTTAGCTGTACGAAAAGACGAACACATGCCGAATCAAAGGAAAATCCGTGAGCTTGCGCAGTCTTGATATGGAGGAAGCCATGTGGCCAGCGGACGCGCCATGACATATGTCATGGGGCACTTATTTTCCTAAATGCACAGGCACAAAAATGGGGAAGCGGGCACCATCATCTGCGTAGTCATTTTTTAACGCGAAAGTGTTTTATGCCGGGGTCCACCACGGCTTCACTGACGCATTTCCGTCACGGATATGACGTTGTAAAGTTTAGACTAACATATGGCAAAAAACAAATCTACAAGAAATAGTTCCGTCACCGGGAGTCGAACTTATGACCCCTCGATCCCCAGCGCGCAGCGTCTCCGCCACAGACGGCACGTTCTTCGTTACACTAACGGCTTGGTATTTATATGCACCATCTGCCGGTGGCGGTACTCGGAGAACAGGGTAGATCAGCGTGTTTCCGTTATCACTAGCGGGATGCAGCGAAGGGCTCGAAGAGCGCTCTTTAAATGTAGTCGCCCCACGCGTTGAGATGAGCGTGCACCGCGGCAGGGCGTGGTCGCTCGTGCGCGTGCGCTTATCTTGTACGTCTCGCACTCTCACCACAAGTTTGCGCTGAAGTTATAGAGAGAAAGAAGGTCACTTCACTCACTGCAGTGGCCGCTTTTGCGAAAGAAGCGCGCTGCTCAGAAAGAAATAAGTTACAACTGTGACAGTTCGCGCTCATCCTGGGTATACTAGTGCGTTCGTTTCGTTCGTCCTCCTTTGTATATGACCAGCGCGCTTTAACTGTCGAGCTGTGACAGTTCGCGCTCATCCTGTGTATGTTGGTTCCGTGCGCCCTTTCATCTTGAGCAGCGCGTTGCAAGTTTCCAGCTGCTTGCCGTTCTTCGCGTGACATTATAACTTGTTGCTATCCCTATTGCAAAAACCAGCGCCACTGGGTACCGGCGCCCAGTTCCATGCCGTATTATGGGCCCAGCTTCGCGCTGGGTACTGGGCCGCTGGATCGGCGTTTTACTGGGAGGCGCTGGGTACTCAAGCGCAAAACGGCGGTGCCTGCGTGCCCTACATAAATATAATAGTAAAGAAAGTCATATAGAAAGAATTAGTGCAATAAAAAAAGTAAAAAAAAGAAAGCTGTATGAAAAAAAAAGCTCCACCGCGAGGACCTGAACTCGCCACCTGTCAGTCTCTAAGCGAGTACTGTACCACTGCGCCACGCTGAATTTTATTTCTTTCATGGTATTTATCACACTTAGTATTACAGCGCACAATAATAGCATAAATAAAGCAAGCAAAAGTACAATCACATAGCGACAATATGCGCTCAAGCGTTACTAAGTGCACACTCGATGGCTAACACAACGTGCAGTAGAACGGTGAGAGTTCTTAACATCGTGTTATACTGGAAAGGTGGTGAGGCCGAGCACCTCACCAAGAGGGGGTACCAGTCCGGTCTAAAGTCCAGGTCGTCATAAATGTCCTTTAGCTGAATAGTCATGCGAATGAAGTGCATGCTTGAAGAAATGGTGGGTTCTGCGTTACGGTCCTGCATACGGGTCTTCCATAAGCTATGCATACCAATGAGGAAAAACATATCATATGGAAAAACATATGGCACTTCATCAAGCGATGTTGGTATAAGATAACGTATGGTGTGAGCATTGACGACAAAACTTTTCTTCAGTGCTCTCTGAAGGACATCCCAGAACAGAATAGCGTCTTTGCAGCTAATAAAGCAATGCTCTATTGCTTCCGGCACATCACATAGACGGCAGTTAACAGAAGAGACAAAAATACCTTTTCTTTTCAACCATGTGCTTATCGGAAGTGTTTCAGAGTGGAGTTTATAGAAAAATGTTTTTGAATTAGGAGGAATATACATTTCGCGCACCCGTTTCAACACATCGTGGCCTGAAAGATCGGAGTACAATGAACGGTACAACGGAGGCGCGAAGAGCATAGTTAGTAAATCCTTATATAGTACCCACGCTGAAATATAGCCACGCTGAAAGATGTCGCCATCGCTGTAAAAGGGCTGGTCGATACAGTAAGACAGTGTTTTGTTTCATATTTTGATGTCGCGTGTTCAAGCAAGACGCGATCTTCCTTTCCAAATCACGCTTGATTCTTTATTAGACACAAACGAAGGGTTGCCGGAAACGAATGCAATGGCCAAAATGGGAAGAGCGCTAAGTTTCTTTAAGAATTCCAGTTTTAACTCCAAAAAATATCAAATAGATCGAGGAGCAGGGTACAGTTGACGGCTGTTACTGCCGATTTTTAATAGCCGTTTCTCGCCCTTGCTAATGATCAACGTGTACAGAAGCTTTATGATGACTCGTTCGATAAACACGCGCCTACAAGAATTCAAACTGAGTAGTTCTTTCGCGCGCGTGACATTACTGCGGAGCGGGCGTGCCTGTATTCTGACTTGCAGTTCTATCGATACCTACAACTATAAAACCGCTCAGGAAAAACAAATACAATTGGTTGAAAAAATATGCTGGTGTGTTAGTTCACGAACGCGTACCAGTTGACAGGTATGTGTTTTGACGTATGAGTCAGAGAAGTACCGGCGTGTGCAGCCGCCGGCTGCTTTCGGTGAGCCTGCGTTCGTTGCTGAAAGCGCGTCGGCTCGATGGTCATCGCTTCTTGTGCGGACACCGTACACAAGAAAAAAATGGTTAATTTAGGTTAATGGATGTCCAGACTATACTTTACAGTAAATCTTACACTTTGGAATTGCGTGTACTTAAACCAAGAAGCATCAGTGGCATGTAGACGTACTCAGCCGGTACGCTATGCCCCCCCCCCCCCGAAATTTTTCAATTTTTCCTGCATATATATATATATATATATATAGTTGAAGGAGTGGTTGCCTTTGGTTGCCGTATAAGTATAAGTATGAGAGGTGGCACTTCAAGAAAACTTCATTTATTACGTCGACGTTTCGGTCAGAGCCTGACCTTTCTCAAGACGAAATGTTCGTGCACATTTCCGTGTTTATATTGACATCAAATGAGAGGGGAAGGAGGTGACAGAGAGAGAGAAGGAGCGGGAGGGAGAAAAAGTTTGCTTAGGGCCCATCAGGAGCGAGGAGTACCACGCCACCGCCGACAGCGGAGTGCTTCGCGACAGAGCTTATACTTATGCGGCGGCTATTACTCATCGTTAAAATTCGTCGCTCTATTCTGTCCCGTAGGGCTGGACGAAGAGCCGGCTCGAGTTAAAAACAGCCGGTGTGCGATTCAAACAGGCTGACCGGAGAAAAAAAAAAAAAAAAAGAGCAAAAAAAAAGGGGGGGGGGGTTAAGTGGGTGTCGGTGAGCACTGTTGACGCCGCCGCGTATTGTACTTTTGGGCCATGCCGAAGGGGTGTTGTATACCATCTGACTTGTTGCCGAGCCTGCTCGTTTGTCTGATAAACGACGCCCGCTTCCAAAGCGAGAACGAACACGTTGAGTGACATTAGCGACTTCCGGTCAAGGATCTACAGAACGGGAAAAAAAAAAAAAAAAATAGAGGTAGGAGCAAGAAGGAAGAGGGAGGGCGGGCTTCCACTTAGATTGATCGATTGCTGCTCTTTCCAAGCGCTGTACAATACAAAGCAGGGGAAGGTAAAAGACGGCACACATGAAAGGGTGAAAAACACTGCAGGTACGATCACCGAAGGCATTGGCTTACACATGCATCTTTGCTGCGTATTTTGTTGGGTTGATGTTAGTTTCATTTAAAGTACTATTTGCGCTTTAAGGCACGTAAAACAGGAAGAGCACCCGGATGTTCATTTATTCCATGTTCAACGGTGTTGAATTTGTGTATTAAGTATGCTTCACGCTGTTCACGTTCTCTCTGAGAGCGGAAAGTTCCTTGGAGTAGTGTTACTTTAATGGAATCGAAACTGTGACCTTCTGACTTAATATGTTTGGAAAGGGGAAGGTTCGGTAGTGTGTTCACATGCGAGCGGTGGTTGTTGAATCTGATTCGAAAAGGTGTATCAGTTTGTCCAACGTATTGTTTAGCGCAGATTCCACATTCTAACAGGTAGACAACGTTTGGGGAGTCGCAGTTAAGGTCACCATGTATGGTGTGTGTAAAATTACCATGCGTACTTTCAGCTATCGTCGTTGTTTGCATGTGCTTGCACACCTGACATCTACTTTTCCCGCAGGGATGGCAGCCAACTTGTCCTGTTCTTTTTGTTTTAGAGTGTACTACATAGTCCCTCACATTTTTCGGGCGTCTGTATACCACCCGCGGCGGGACAGTGAAGAGCTTTTTGAGGCGGTCGCTTTGTTCAATGATATTGAAATGCTTTTTGAGAATTTTGTTAACATTCGGCGCGTTACTAGTGAATGTGAGAATTAGGTTGCTTCGTTCCCCTTTACTTTCTTTGTTCTGATTGTGTAGGATTTGGTGGCGGTTCAGATTCGCTGCTTTTTGTATTGCGTCGTCGATGATTGGAGGTGGATAATGCTGCTTTATAAGGACGTTACGTAGACGGTCCGTGTTCTCTTTGAAGTCCTTTGTCTCAGAGCATATTCTCCTAAATCGGTGTGCCTGGGAGTATGGGATGCTGGTTTTGCAATGCCGCGGATGACAGCTCTTGAAGTGGAGGTATTGTTGCGCGTCTGTAGGCTTCCTGTAAACACTAGTTATCAGTTTACCCCCTTCCACCCTTACGTTAACATCAAGAAAGTTAATTTCAGTTCTAGAATAAGTATGCGTGAAAGAAATGTTTTTATGAACGTTGTTAAATGCATCAATAAATTTAATTAGTTGTTCTTCAGTGCCCGTCCAAATAAGAAAGATGTCATCGAGGTACCGCTTATAGAAGGCGGGGCTCGTGGGATATGTTGACAGAAAACTGGATTCGATCTCGTGCATAAATATATTGGCATAGTTCGGCGCCATTCTTGTTCCCATCGCCGTTCCATTTATTTGAAGAAAATATTGGTTGTCAAATTCGAAGCTGTTTAATTCGAGGACGATCTTGGCTAGAGTTTCAAGGACAATCGGGCGTGGAGAAGAGGCCGGTGCATTTTCCCTGTAGGATTTCACAAGAGCCTGAATGCCATCATCATGTGGTATGTTTGTGTATAGTGACGTGACGTCTAGTGTGACGAGAAAAGCACCTTCCATTATTGTAAGATTTTCAATTTCTCTCAAGAAGTGGTTTGTGTCAAGCAGGTACGATGGATGCCGAGGCGGAAAGTCCCTAATCAAGAAATCAATGTAGCTAGATATTGGTTCAGTAAGTGTCCCCGTTCCTGATATTATAGGTCTTCCAGGGTTGCCTTTTTTGTGTATTTTTGGTAGCATGTAGAAACGTCCAGGTGTGGCGCGAGCGGGAATGAGTGATTGGCAGAGCTTGATGTCTATTGCACCCTGTTTTACGAGGTCCTGGAGGGTCGCAGTAATGAATTCTTTGTGCTGTTTTGTTGGGTCATAATCAAGGGGTTTATAGAATTTCCTGTCCTGCAATTGCCGTAAGCCTTCTTTGATGTAGTCCTCCTTGTTGAGAACGACTATTCCACCGCCCTTATCAGCTGGTTTTATAACAATATCCTCACGATTGCCTAGCGCTAAAAGTGATTCCTGCTCCTTTCTAGACGAGTTAGAGGTGCCGGGTTTACTAGCCTTATAAGCTTCTATAATATCCCTTTGTACCGCTTCAATGTATATATCTAAGTGTTTGTCTCTCTGGGCGTCCGGAGTCCACTGTCTCCCTGTGGCGTGATGGAATTCTGGTTTTCTATTCTGTGATTGGTTGGAGAAGAATTCTGCTAAGCGTAAATTTCGTGCAAAATTATCAAGGTCCCTTAATAGTGCAAATTCTGCGTATCTTCCATTATTTGGACAGAACGTAAGTCCGCGAGACAATACTGAGCGCTCATCCGTGGTGAGTTCGGTGTCGGATAAGTTGATGATGTTTTCGCCCGCATTCTTATAATCTTTTTGATGTCTGGGTGGGTTTGGTTTTTTATTGTGGCAGCCTAATGCTGGTACAGGTGGCGTGTCTGTGTCAGTTGATGCCCTGTGTGATGTAATGCCATCGCGAGTTAGTTTTTTAGATTTCATAGCGGCTATTTTATCAGTTAGATTTCTTTCGAAAATAACTAGTTCAGTGGCCTGTGATGCGGAAAGGGTACCCATATCCCTAGCCCGACGTTCCTCGACCCTCAGCGACAGCAGCGTCTTCTCACAATGTTCAACTAATAATTTGGTTAGATCCAGTGAGGCCGAATTCAGAATGTTTTTCCATGTTATGATTTCAGTCGGGGATAGATTATGCATAGCTGGAGTCAGCGATACGCGCAAGCCTCTCGGTGGAACACCAGCTTCTATATATGTTTTGAGCGTCTTGACATGAAGGTCATGCCGTACGCGCTTATCTACCAATTTTCTAATTTTGAGAAAGCTTAATGAATTTTCATGTGAAGAAGTCGCTGTACAGTCTGAGGGCGAGGGTATCGGGTGGATTGCACGGCCATTATATCAATCCGCGGGAACGCGACGAGCAGAGCCACAATGCCTCCGGAGATCATACCTGTTAGTAATTGGAGTTGTGCAGGCGTTAATCTTCGGTCCCTGCATCGATGAGGTGCAGACGTTGGTCCTGGGTCCCTGCACCGATGGGGTGGTTTCGAGGTGTTCCGCAGTCTGTGGGCGGCCGGTAGCATTCAGCTCGGTAGTGTCGTCTGGCGTGCACCGGTATTTGGATGTTGGTTCCTCGGTCAATGGTTGAGGTTCCGGAGAGGCCTCACTGCTTCCCTCGTTGCGGTGATGGGAAGCAGGCGCTGCTGGGAGTCGAGTTGTTGTTCTCGGGTGGCGTTGTTCTCGGGTGGCATTGCTATGTGTCGCCGATAGGAGGCCGGGAGTTGCCTTGATGGAATCCGACTTTGCCTCGGGGGAGTGTGTCGCAGGTGGTTTTGCGGGAGGTGTTGCTGCAGTCCCTGCTCGAATTTTAGGCCTTGCGCCAGTCGATCGGTAGCCTTCGGTGTCGTTGCCCTGGGGTCGCTGGCAAGCCGCCTGCGCGTAGCTCGCCGTGACTGGCTGATCGGTACATTCCGCGGGTACTGCGCAGTCCCGCCAATCTGCCACAACGGGTCCCTGCACTTGTAGGAGGAGGTTGTGTATTTTCCATGCCAGCAAAGACACTCCACCAAAGCTCGGGTGTATTCCGTCGGCTGCTAGCACCATCCACGGTGGGAAGTGGTAGAGTTGATGGTCCAGGAAGAACACACCTTCCTCTCGACGGCAAAAATCGGCTATGTGGCAGTTAAAGTGATGACTTTCTTTGTTAAACCGATTCACAGCACGCCAGTTAGGCCGGTGTAGTCGCTGGTTAGGCCCACGTGGCAGTAGCAAGGTTATAAATATCGTGCGGATATCTGGCCTAGTAGTCCTTATGTGTCTCACAAGTCGCACGTACCTCTCGAAGGCAGTAGAGGAGTTTGAGCGGGCCACATCGTTAGTGCCAACTCTAGCCAAGATCGTCCTCGAATTAAACAGCTTCGAATTTGACAACCAATATTTTCTTCAAATAAATGGAACGGCGATGGGAACAAGAATGGCGCCGAACTATGCCAATATATTTATGCACGAGATTAAATCCAGTTTTCTGTCAACATATCCCACGAGCCCCGCCTTCTATAAGCGGTACCTCGATGACATCTTTCTTATTTGGACGGGCACTGAAGAACAACTAATTAAATTTATTGATGCATTTAACAACGTTCATAAAAACATTTCTTTCACGCATACTTATTCTAGAACTGAAATTAACTTTCTTGATGTTAACGTAAGGGTGGAAGGGGGTAAACTGGTAACTAGTGTTTACAGGAAGCCTACAGACGCGCAACAATACCTCCACTTCAAGAGCTGTCATCCGCGGCATTGCAAAACCAGCATCCCATACTCCCAGGCACACCGATTTAGGAGAATATGCTCTGAGACAAAGGACTTCAAAGAGAACACGGACCGTCTACGTAACGTCCTTATAAAGCAGCATTATCCACCTCCAATCATCGACGACGCAATACAAAAAGCAGCGAATCTGAACCGCCACCAAATCCTACACAATCAGAAAAAAGAAAGTAAAGGGGAACGAAGCAACCTAATTCTCACATTCACTAGTAACGCGCCGAATGTTAACAAAATTCTCAAAAAGCATTTCAATATCATTGAACAAAGCGACCGCCTCAAAAAGCTCTTCACTGTCCCGCCGCGGGTGGTATACAGACGCCCGAAAAATGTGAGGGACTATGTAGTACACTCTAAAACAAAAAGAACAGGACAAGTTGGCTGCCATCCCTGCGGGAAAAGTAGATGTCAGGTGTGCAAGCACATGCAAACAACGACGATAGCTGAAAGTACGCATGGTAATTTTACACACACCATACATGGTGACCTTAACTGCGACTCCCCAAACGTTGTCTACCTGTTAGAATGTGGAATCTGCGCTAAACAATACGTTGGACAAACTGATACACCTTTTCGAATCAGATTCAACAACCACCGCTCGCATGTGAACACACTACCGAACCTTCCCCTTTCCAAACATATTAAGTCAGAAGGTCACAGTTTCGATTCCATTAAAGTAACACTACTCCAAGGAACTTTCCGCTCTCAGAGAGAACGTGAACAGCGTGAAGCATACTTAATACACAAATTCAACACCGTTGAACATGGAATAAATGAACATCCGGGTGCTCTTCCTGTTTTACGTGCCTTAAAGCGCAAATAGTACTTTAAATGAAACTAACATCAACCCAACAAAATACGCAGCAAAGATGCATGTGTAAGCCAATGCCTTCGGTGATCGTACCTGCAGTGTTTTTCACCCTTTCATGTGTGCCGTCTTTTGCCTTCCCCTGCTTTGTATTGTACAGCGCTTGGAAAGAGCAGCAATCGATCAATCTAAGTGGAAGCCCGCCCTCCCTCTTCCTTCTTGCTCCTACCTCTATTTTTTTTTTTTTTTTTTCCCGTTCTGTAGATCCTTGACCGGAAGTCGCTAATGTCACTCAACGTGTTCTTTCTCGCTTTGGAAGCGGGCGTCGTTTATCAGACAAACGAGCAGGCTCGGCAACAAGTCAGATGGTATACAACACCCCTTCGGCATG
Source organism: Rhipicephalus sanguineus (assembly GCF_013339695.2). NCBI lineage: Eukaryota > Metazoa > Arthropoda > Arachnida > Ixodida > Ixodidae > Rhipicephalus > Rhipicephalus sanguineus. The sequence goes on along the minus strand of NC_051185.1, from coordinate 82,241,536 downwards.
GCCCAAAAGTACAATACGCGGCGGCGTCAACAGTGCTCACCGACACCCACTTAACCCCCCCCCCCCCTTTTTTTTGCTTCTTTTTTTTTTTTTTCTCCGGTCAGCCTGTTTGAATCGCACACCGGCTGTTTTTAACTCGAGCCGGCTCTTCGTCCAGCCCTACGGGACAGAATAGAGCGACGAATTTTAACGATGAGTAATAGCCGCCGCATAAGTATAAGCTCTGTCGCGAAGCACTCCGCTGTCGGCGGTGGCGTGGTACTCCTCGCTCCTGATGGGCCCTAAGCAAACTTTTTCTCCCTCCCGCTCCTTCTCTCTCTCTGTCACCTCCTTCCCCTCTCATTTGATGTCAATATAAACACGGAAATATGCACGAACATTTCGTCTTGAGAAAGGTCAGGCTCTGACCGAAACGTCGACGTAATAAATGAAGTTTTCTTGAAGTGCCACCTCTCATACTTATACGGCAACCAAAGGCAACCACTCCTTCAACTACTACTACAATGGCTGCTGCTCGCACTTCAGGAAGACCTGTTATTTGGAAGTACCCCTTGCATCGTCCGAAATCGGCTGTGATCGGTGATTCTCAAACCAGGTATTTGTCCAATCACTTCAATCCTGGGAATCCAGACTCTCCTGTGTTTGTGTGTCAACAGGGTGCCAGTATTGACTCTATAGCGGACCTTATGGACTTTGTGCCTCGGGGGGTGACCAACTTGGTGCTGCATGTTGGCACTAACGATGTGGCCCGCTCAAACTCCTCTACTGCCTTCGAGAGGTACGTGCGACTTGTGAGACACATAAGGACTACTAGGCCAGATATCCGCACGATATTTATAACCTTGCTACTGCCACGTGGGCCTAACCAGCGACTACACCGGCCTAACTGGCGTGCTGTGAATCGGTTTAACAAAGAAAGTCATCACTTTAACTGCCACATAGCCGATTTTTGCCGTCGAGAGGAAGGTGTGTTCTTCCTGGACCATCAACTCTACCACTTCCCACCGTGGATGGTGCTAGCAGCCGACGGAATACACCCGAGCTTTGGTGGCGTGTCTTTGCTGGCATGGAAAATACACAACCTCCTCCTACAAGTGCAGGGACCCGTTGTGGCAGATTGGCGGGACTGCGCAGTACCCGCGGAATGTACCGATCAGCCAGTCACGGCGAGCTACGCGCAGGCGGCTTGCCAGCGACCCCAGGGCAACGACACCGAAGGCTACCGATCGACTGGCGCAAGGCCTAAAATTCGAGCAGGGACTGCAGCAACACCTCCCGCAAAACCACCTGCGACACACTCCCCCGAGGCAAAGTCGGATTCCATCAAGGCAACTCCCGGCCTCCTATCGGCGACACATAGCAATGCCACCCGAGAACAACGCCACCCGAGAACAACAACTCGACTCCCAGCAGCGCCTGCTTCCCATCACCGCAACGAGGGAAGCAGTGAGGCCTCTCCGGAACCTCAACCATTGACCGAGGAACCAACATCCAAATACCGGTGCACGCCAGACGACACTACCGAGCTGAATGCTACCGGCCGCCCACAGACTGCGGAACACCTCGAAACCACCCCATCGGTGCAGGGACCCAGGACCAACGTCTGCACCTCATCGATGCAGGGACCGAAGATTAACGCCTGCACAACTCCAATTACTAACAGGTATGATCTCCGGAGGCATTGTGGCTCTGCTCGTCGCGTTCCCGCGGATTGATATAATGGCCGTGCAATCCACCCGATACCCTCGCCCTCAGACTGTACAGCGACTTCTTCACATGAAAATTCATTAAGCTTTCTCAAAATTAGAAAATTGGTAGATAAGCGCGTACGGCATGACCTTCATGTCAAGACGCTCAAAACATATATAGAAGCTGGTGTTCCACCGAGAGGCTTGCGCGTATCGCTGACTCCAGCTATGCATAATCTATCCCCGACTGAAATCATAACATGGAAAAACATTCTGAATTCGGCCTCACTGGATCTAACCAAATTATTAGTTGAACATTGTGAGAAGACGCTGCTGTCGCTGAGGGTCGAGGAACGTCGGGCTAGGGATATGGGTACCCTTTCCGCATCACAGGCCACTGAACTAGTTATTTTCGAAAGAAATCTAACTGATAAAATAGCCGCTATGAAATCTAAAAACTAACTCGCGATGGCATTACATCACACAGGGCATCAACTGACACAGACACGCCACCTGTACCAGCATTAGGCTGCCACAATAAAAAACCAAACCCACCCAGACATCAAAAAGATTATAAGAATGCGGGCGAAAACATCATCAACTTATCCGACACCGAACTCACCACGGATGAGCGCTCAGTATTGTCTCGCGGACTTACGTTCTGTCCAAATAATGGAAGATACGCAGAATTTGCACTATTAAGGGACCTTGATAATTTTGCACGAAATTTACGCTTAGCAGAATTCTTCTCCAACCAATCACAGAATAGAAAACCAGAATTCCATCACGCCACAGGGAGACAGTGGACTCCGGACGCCCAGAGAGACAAACACTTAGATATATACATTGAAGCGGTACAAAGGGATATTATAGAAGCTTATAAGGCTAGTAAACCCGGCACCTCTAACTTGTCTAGAAAGGAGCAGGAATCACTTTTAGCGCTAGGCAATCGTGAGGATATTGTTATAAAACCAGATGATAAGGGCGGTGGAATAGTCGTTCTCAACAAGGAGGACTACATCAAAGAAGGCTTACGGCAATTGCAGGACAGGAAATTCTATAAACCCCTTGATTATGACCCAACAAAACAGCACAAAGAATTCATTACTGAGACCCTCCAGGACCTCGTAAAACAGGGTGCAATAGACATCAAGCTCTGCCAATCACTCATTCCCGCTCGCGCCACACCTGGACGTTTCTACATGCTACCAAAAATACACAAAAAAGGCAACCCTGGAAGACCTATAATATCAGGAACGGGGACACTTACTGAACCAATATCTAGCTACATTGATTTCTTGATTAGGGACTTTCCGCCTCGGCATCCATCGTACCTGCTTGACACAAACCACTTCTTGAGAGAAATTGAAAATCTTACAATAATGGAAGGTGCTTTTCTCGTCACACTAGACGTCACGTCACTATACACAAACATACCACATGATGATGGCATTCAGGCTCTTGTGAAATCCTACAGGGAAAATGCACCGGCCTCTTCTCCACGCCCGATTGTCCTTGAAACTCTAGCCAAGATCGTCCTCGAATTAAACAGCTTCGAATTTGACAACCAATATTTTCTTCAAATAAATGGAACGGCGATGGGAACAAGAATGGCGCCGAACTATGCCAATATATTTATGCACGAGATTGAATCCAGTTTTCTGTCAACATATCCCACGAGCCCCGCCTTCTATAAGCGGTACCTCGATGACATCTTTCTTATTTGGACGGGCACTGAAGAACAACTAATTAAATTTATTGATGCATTTAACAACGTTCATAAAAACATTTCTTTCACGCATACTTATTCTAGAACTGAAATTAACTTTCTTGATGTTAACGTAAGGGTGGAAGGGGGTAAACTGGTAACTAGTGTTTACAGGAAGCCTACAGACGCGCAACAATACCTCCACTTCAAGAGCTGTCATCCGCGGCATTGCAAAACCAGCATCCCATACTCCCAGGCACACCGATTTAGGAGAATATGCTCTGAGACAAAGGACTTCAAAGAGAACACGGACCGTCTACGTAACGTCCTTATAAAGCAGCATTATCCACCTCCAATCATCGACGACGCAATACAAAAAGCAGCGAATCTGAACCGCCACCAAATCCTACACAATCAGAAAAAAGAAAGTAAAGGGGAACGAAGCAACCTAATTCTCACATTCACTAGTAACGCGCCGAATGTTAACAAAATTCTCAAAAAGCATTTCAATATCATTGAACAAAGCGACCGCCTCAAAAAGCTCTTCACTGTCCCGCCGCGGGTGGTATACAGACGCCCGAAAAATGTGAGGGACTATGTAGTACACTCTAAAACAAAAAGAACAGGACAAGTTGGCTGCCATCCCTGCGGGAAAAGTAGATGTCAGGTGTGCAAGCACATGCAAACAACGACGATAGCTGAAAGTACGCATGGTAATTTTACACACACCATACATGGTGACCTTAACTGCGACTCCCCAAACGTTGTCTACCTGTTAGAATGTGGAATCTGCGCTAAACAATACGTTGGACAAACTGATACACCTTTTCGAATCAGATTCAACAACCACCGCTCGCATGTGAACACACTACCGAACCTTCCCCTTTCCAAACATATTAAGTCAGAAGGTCACAGTTTCGATTCCATTAAAGTAACACTACTCCAAGGAACTTTCCGCTCTCAGAGAGAACGTGAACAGCGTGAAGCATACTTAATACACAAATTCAACACCGTTGAACATGGAATAAATGAACATCCGGGTGCTCTTCCTGTTTTACGTGCCTTAAAGCGCAAATAGTACTTTAAATGAAACTAACATCAACCCAACAAAATACGCAGCAAAGATGCATGTGTAAGCCAATGCCTTCGGTGATCGTACCTGCAGTGTTTTTCACCCTTTCATGTGTGCCGTCTTTTACCTTCCCCTGCTTTGTATTGTACAGCGCTTGGAAAGAGCAGCAATCGATCAATCTAAGTGGAAGCCCGCCCTCCCTCTTCCTTCTTGCTCCTACCTCTATTTTTTTTTTTTTTTTTTTTTTTCCCGTTCTGTAGATCCTTGACCGGAAGTCGCTAATGTCACTCAACGTGTTCTTTCTCGCTTTGGAAGCGGGCGTCGTTTATCAGACAAACGAGCAGGCTCGGCAACAAGTCAGATGGTATACAACACTCCTTCGGCATGGCCCAAAAGTACAATACGCGGCGGCGTCAACAGTGCTCACCGACACCCACTTAACCCCCCCCCCCTTTTTTTTGCTTCTTTTTTTTTTTTCTCCGGTCAGCCTGTTTGAATCGCACACCGGCTGTTTTTAACTCGAGCCGGCTCTTCGTCCAGCCCTACGGGACAGAATAGAGCGACGAATTTTAACGATGAGTAATAGCCGCCGCATAAGTATAAGCTCTGTCGCGAAGCACTCCGCTGTCGGCGGTGGCGTGGTACTCCTCGCTCCTGATGGGCCCTAAGCAAACTTTTTCTCCCTCCCGCTCCTTCTCTCTCTCTGTCACCTCCTTCCCCTCTCATTTGATGTCAATATAAACACGGAAATATGCACGAACATTTCGTCTTGAGAAAGGTCAGGCTCTGACCGAAACGTCGACGTAATAAATGAAGTTTTCTTGAAGTGCCACCTCTCATACTTATATATATATATATATATATATATATATATATACGGCACTACACTGGAGTAGTACCGTTTACAAAAAGCCTACAGACAGGCAGCAGTAGCTTCACTTCGATAGTTGCCACCCACGTCACTGCAAGACGAGCATCCCGTACTCGCAGGCCCACCGATTCAGGAGAATTTGCTCCCGCCCCGAAGTCTTTGAGGCCAACGCAAATAACTTGCGCAACGCACTTGCGAAGCAACGCTATCCTCCTTCTATAGTCAACGACGCCATACGTAAAGGGGCAAACCTAGATCGCCAACATCTACTTTATCAGCAGAAAGAATTAAAACAAGAGGGACGGAAAAACTTGGTTCTAACATTTGGAAGCAATCTCCCTAACGTAAACAAAATTCTAAAGAGACGCTATAACATCTTGCAACAGAGTAAACGACTATCAAGAATTTTCCCTTCCCCTCCGCGAGTCGTTTATAGACGCCCCAAAAACATTAAGGATTATCTTGTACGTTCGATAACCGATAAGGCACCTGTAACTGGATGCCAGCCATGCGGCAAGGCTCGTTGCAAGGTGTGCAAACACATACAGACAACCAACTTTGTTGAAAGCACACATTCCAATTTCAAATACTCTCTTCACTCAAACCTTAACTGTGACAGCTCTAATGAAGTATACCTTCTCGAGTGCGGAGTATGCAGTATTCAATACATACAGACACGGCCTTCCGCACACGCTTTAATAACCATCGTTCCCATGTTAATTCGCTTCCGCATCTTCCTCTGTCTCAGCATATAAATTGCGAAAACCACCCATTTGATTCCATCAAGGTTACACTCCTGCAAAGTGGTTTCTCCAGTACAAGGGAGCGTGAACAGCGCGAATCCTATATGATTTATAAATTTAATACATTGAAGGCTGGCCTAAACATCAATCCGGGCATACTGTCTTCAATTCGTGCTCTGGAAGATTCAAGTTAATAATAATCTTAACTGAAGACCTCTCGCTTTTTTATTTTATTTATTATTATTATTTTTTTCTTTGTTATTATAGTTTTTTTATTATTTTTTCGGACATCGCCTCATGAGCACGCTGTCGGACATACAGCATGCTCACACGCATTCAAGTCTTACGGTATTCTCCATTTTCTTCATAAGCATTAACTGGAGCCACAAACCGGAAATCGTGACCACCTGTTTTTTAGTGAATGTGCCTTTGTACACTCTTCCCGGACTTTTACTAAGCTTTTTGAGTTGACTGCCTTTAAGCGCTTATCCCTTCTTGTGAAGCTTCATCCCCTCACAGGCTTCAGGAGCAAATGTGGAGGGGGGAACCGAAGACGTGAGGTGTGACAATGGGCTGGAGGAATGCACCCATGTTGTGTTGGGGCTTCAAAGCATTGGAACTCGACTAGTGACTACAGGAAAGTACCTCACCTGGACGATCTTTGGATATCAGCGGAGTTTTTGTTTACTTTCTTTTCTTTTTTTTCTTTCTTTTATTCAGGAAACACGTGTGTTTCGTAGGCCAAAGTATGTGCACGTGGGGTGTTGACGACTTTTTTTTTCAAGAAACACGTGTTATTCTTATGTCAGTCAAAGTATGTGCACAAGCGTATTCGCGACTCTTTTTCGGCAGGTTTCTTACTTCTCTCTCTCCTCATTTTTTTCTGTATGTACCTTTTCTTAATCTTTTTCTCTCTCTCTCGGCTCGGAGAACGATGATATAAAAGCGCATCGAAGCCTGGTAAATTTCATCCTGATGAAGATCGGTCTCCGATCGAAACGTCGACAAATAAACAGTTTTTTAGAAGCGTATACCTTTTTCCTAATTATTTTACGGCAACCGAAGACAGACTCTCCATAATCTACATATATATATATTGTAGCGAAGCTTATTGGAACTCTGAAGTGAGTCGTAATACGGGCGGTTCGACTGGATGGTGGCAGGCGACACGTCTCTAGGCGGCTGCACGCGATTGCAATAGCGCGCCACGTGGCCGGCGTAACCGCATGCGAAGCATATGGGGCGGTTGTCAGGTGTGCGCCATCGGTTCCCTGGGGCACGGCCCGTCCATGGTCTCCGGCCCCTTCTAGTGAGCTGCACTCTGTCCGAAGAGGGCAACCCACTAGAAGGGGCCGGAGAGGACGACCCACTTCAGAGTTCCAATAAGCTTCGCTACAATATATATATATATATATATATATATATATATATATATATATATATATATATATATATATATATATATATATATAGGGTGTCCCAGCTATCACGCAGCATGATTTAAAAACTAGGAACGGCGTTACGCGAAGCAAACTTACTGCACATTGTTCCTAGTACACTGGAGTAGCTACTGCTATTTTTTTCGTTAATTAGGTTTGATTAATTAGTCATAATTATAATTGTAACTCGACAAGTACTCACCTAATTGTCAGAATGTCAATTAGGCGTATGTAGGCATGTTCAAATGGCATCTAACTGCGCTACTTTCAACAACGTGCTAATTGCGCGCTCATTTTTTCCGGTTGATCAAGAAAGTCCGCGAAATATGAAAAGTTACACGTGACTAAACTGTTGCGCGCGTCGGGAACCAGCGCCCTCAAACAGGCCCCGTATGAGGTAGACAGTATCAAGAGAAAAATGCAGAAAAAAAATGCATCCACCTGTCTGCCACTCCCGGGCCTAGGAAACGCACCGCTTGGTTTTACAGAGTCAGGCCGTAATCCGAACACCTGCCGCGTTATCAGTGAGAACAGTCGGCCGTGAGATATGGATAATGATTGTGGCGTACTATCGAACGGAAAGAATCCCAGCGAAATTGCGCGCATATCGTTGGCGCCCGACTTGTACCCTTGCCAAAATGCGGAACGCTGTCTCTCGCAACGGACAACAGGCAAAGCGGTTGTTTGCAGTAAGCTTATTTGAGGGCGTTGGTTTCCTTTGCGGGTGGGAGTGTAGTCACGTGTTATTTTTCATATTTCGCGGTCTTTCTTTACCATCCGGAAAAAAATGAGCACTTAATTAGTACGTTGTTAAAAATTGCGCAGTTACAGGTCCTTTGAACATGCCTACATACGCCTCATTGACATTTTGACAATGAGGTGGGTACTTGTCGTGTTACAAATATAGTTATGACTAATTATTAAACCTCATTAACGAAAAAAATAGCAGTGGCTACTCCAGTGTGCAGCAGGTTCGCTTCGCGTAACGCCGTTCCTCTTTTTTTAAATCGTGCTGCGTGACACCCTATATATATATATATATATATATATATATATATATATATATATATATATATATATATATATATATATATATATATATATATATAGGGTGTCACGCCCCCACCCCACCCCCGCCGAAAAAAAAATCACGCCATATCCACGAAGTGAATGATGATGAGTGGGCGAAGCTCCGGGGGTAATCTGGTAAACCGCCAATTCCCATGAATTTTGTAAGATTATTGTCGGCGTTGCCGTTTTGCCTTTCGAGGGCGAGAGCGCCTTCACGATTGTTTTCATCCATGGCAGAAAGAGAATGTGTGGTCTGTAACACGCTTATACTTCATGGTCATCAGCGTCATCGTTATCACGTGTAGTGGGTACATTCCACTATACTGGAACGCGCTTATTCTTCATGGTCCTCAGTCGTCATCGTCATGGAACGCGCTTATACTTCATGGTCATCAGCGTCATGGTTATCACGTGTAGTGGGTACATTCCACTATACTGGAACGCGCTTATTCTTCATAGTCATCAGTGGTCATCGTCATGGAACGCGCTTATACTTCGCGGTCATCAGCGTCATCGTTATCACGTGTAGTGGGTACATTCCACTATACTGGAACGCGCTTATTCTTCATAGTCATCAGTGGTCATCGTCATGGAACGCGCTTATACTTCATGGTCATCAGCGTCATCGTTATCACGTGTAGTGGGTACATTCCACTATACTGGAACGCGCTTATTCTTCATAGTCATCAGTGGTCATCGTCATGGAACGCGCTTATACTTCATGGTCATCAGCGTCATCGTTATCACGTGTAGTGGGTATTCCACTATACTGGAACGCGCTTATTCTTCATAGTCATCAGTGGTCATCGTCATGGAACGCGCTTATACTTCATGGTCATCAGCGTCATCGTTATCACGTGTAGTGGGTACATTCCACTATACTGGAACGCGCTTATTCTTCATGGTCATCAGTCGTCATCGTCATGGAACGCGCTTATACTTCATGGTCATCAGCGTCATCGTTATCACGTGTAGTGGGTACATTCCACTATACTGGAACGCGCTTATTCTTCATAGTCATCAGTGGTCATCGTCATCTTTATCACATGGAGTGGATACATCCCACTATGCGTGGCTACCTACTACTACATACTACAAAGGAGGGGCAGGCCCACACCCTGAGGAGCTTCGCCCCTAAAAACATTTCTGGCTACGCGCCTGGTTGCGATTCCAGCTTCGCTGTGACTGTGCTGCGTGTTACGCGCATACCTGGCGATTTTTTTCTGGCCTCCGTTGGGAGAGGTCGCGAAGCCAGAGCTCATTTACTTCTTGCCATCTGCACGGCGATGTAACGATTCGCCCTGACCAACGCCTCCAGACTTATAAACATTACAATATGAAGTCATTACCGCAACACATCGCAAATGCAAAACTGATATATATATATATATATATATATATATATATATATATATATATATATATATATATATATATGCGTGGCATGAACAAAATGTGTATTCACTGCTGCTACGTGCTCCGCAAAAATTAACGACGTCATTGGCCCTGCACGAATAAAACATCGCGTGGTAGAAAGCAAAATGATCAGTGTTGGCTGCTTTTCGTTATTAACATATTTTTCTCCACATTCGACAGAGAAACAATAAAAGTGGCCATGATTTCACATATATCCCATCACATATATTATGAAAATAGTGCCCATCTCCTCGTCTTTCTCTGCCAAGCTAGAATTTGTGACACATGTTTGGGACCCGATAGGATAGCATCTATCGGTATCATCGACTCAGACATTTGATATTCAACGATACCGCAGCATTCCGCCGCGCACAATACTGAAAGCAGCGCGTGGCACTGGCAGAAACAGTGCAGGCTCCTGTATGTGCCAGCGCACGCCAGTGAAAATTCCAGCGTCTCCAGCGCTTGCCAGTCAGCGCAGTGTCACAGCGGAAAAGCCAGTTCCCCTACCAGTACGACCCAGCTCTTTCCCAGTGCTTTCACCGGAGTCCCAGTGAATTCGAGCGTATACCAGTGTTCCCAGTGCGGTCCAGCGCCAAGAAACGTACTGGTATCACGCTGGGGGTACTGGAACGGCGCTCATCGAAAAAGGTGGTCGGTCGGGTGGCGGATATCAGCCAACATAGTGCATGGTGATCAGTCATTGGAGTCGGTGGAGATATTGAAGGAACTTATGTACAGCAAAAAAACACAGCGCGGCACACTTGCTTAGGGATGATGTAATTCTTTTCGGCGTTATTCAATGAACGGCTGCTGGAGACAGTTGAATGCTCGGCGTCACCGGAAACACTCGATGAGACGGCGCCGAGCCCATGGACTTTCTCAGTGTGTTGAGGCAAAGGGGTCAACATGAGCTAGTATGTCTCCAAAAGAGAGCAGTAACTTCAGTTGACAAAACGAGGAATCGCAACCTCCTGTCCAGAGGCAAGGCTTACCCTTGCACAGATACGAATTAATAAGGCATGCAGTATCAGGTCAGATTGTCGCAAAACCTCGGAGGAACACGAAAAGTCCAAATAAACTTTGCAAATTGCGTTTAACTGCGGTTATTTTACTGCAATATCAATTATATGGACACTATTGACGGCTTTTTGTCGTCGCCCTTGGCGTCGCAGTCGCTGCCATTTCATGTATAAAGTTCAATTGATCACACCACCACGCGTATCGTATCTTATACCCTCGAGTAAAAGTTCGCGAGCACTGGGAACGAACGTGGTTGAAACAAAGATGAAACGAGCCGGCAGCCTCCGTCGCACGGAAGGCGCATGGGATAACATCACCCCACTTGCAATGTGAAGCCAGCGGTGGATTGCTCGTCAAGTAGCGAGGACTCGCCCCAGTCTTCTTTCGTAAGAAGCATGAAGGGGCGCCAAGTGAGGCGAGCGGGGGGGGGGGGGCTGCGTCGCTCAAAGGGCGTGGTCGCTGGCGCGCGCGCTGTCTCGACAGACATAAAGAGATGGCTCGTAACCTTGCTGTAAACAACGGTTACTTCATGTCTAGAGAACTGACAGCACAAAAACCGCTTCGGACGCTGGAGCCGCCGTATTTCGTTAAACCAACATTTTGTTCACTTAGGCAAGATCGGATCCAAAATAGTTAGCAGCAACGTTACTTCACATAACATTACAATTTATTCATATCGCATTCATTGCTTTGCCATGAAGCGGAACTGTGATTTTGCACTGATGCGAAACTGTGATTTGTGATACCGCGGTTGTCTAGTACTAGCGCTTATCGTTCACCAAATTGTCATTTCTCTGAGTGGAGATAATGGCCGTGTGTTCACCGCACGAGAAAATAGCGTGAAGTGTCATTGTGTTCTGCGAAAGTGTGGGCCAAATTGACGATTTCATCAGGTGAGAAAGAAAGCTCTCATTTCAGGCCGCGCAGCACCGTGTCCGTAATCCTTTCTTATGTTGCGGACGGCGCGTCGGATCTCGATGGGCTGTATACTAGGCGTAATAAAATCCTGAGAGGAACGAAAATTGGCGGCTGTCCAACTCATCAAAAACTGCCAGAGGTTGAGAAATTGCAGCTGCTTTTCACACGTATCCGTCGTGAAGTCAGCAAATGCGCTGCGCTTTTCTGGTAGTCCATGGTAATTTTGCAGGAGCCACAAAGTTCTGGGCATCTACTCAGGAGCAGAGCGCTCTCGAACCAGACGAGTCGAATCACAACACCCCCCCCCCCCCCCGAACGTCGGTCGAGCTCTTCGCGCATCATTTGGCGAGTCGCTGCACGTGTGGGCGCAGGGGCGTAGCCAGAAATGTTTTCCGGGGGAGGGGCGGGGGGTTCAACCATATTTTATGTATGTTCGTGCGTTAGTTTGTATGTTTGCATGGATATCTACACAAGCAAAATTGAAAATTTTCGGGGGGGTTGGAACGCCACCCAACTCCCCTCCCCCTCTGTCTACGCCCCAAGGCGGGCGGGTGTGGTTGGATTGTAGTCAATTCTGGCGACATTATCTGCGTTCACCAGGCGGCTGAACTTCGGTGTATTGCACTGAGATTTAAGGGCTTCAAAAGCGCGACTACTCAGAACGACGTCACTTACAGACGTCAGACGAACATTGCGACGAGGCATCTTTTGCGAATGTATTTCTGAATGTCAAAGTTTCGGTGACGAACCGATGGGTCTCTAGTGAAGCCACTCCTAAACAAATAAAGGGCTAGAAATATGACAACCGATCAAAGGGACTCTATGACCGAAACAATGCCTTACATCTGCGTCAGAATGTTGCATAACAGACAGGAGAGTAGCGTGGCCGCATCTTGTACTCAGCACACTGCCGGTCAGGACGACCTTCGCAGTGGGCGCGCGGAAGTATTTCGAATAGCAAATTCAAGCGGCATGAAAACAGAGGTAGTCGTAGCCATATTCATCTTTATTACCACCGATATTACGATTCTTACGGCTGGCTTGAATGTCAGGCGGGTAAGTTAATATTCCATCGTATTTCAATGCCTTATCAATTTTTTAAATATAAAATGGCACAATTGATATCATAGGGATGTTGTTCTGTATTCACGTTTGTCTTTGTTGCACGAGTCAAAGTCGGCTTAGATATGTGGGCTTGATGATTCATTAAAATGGTTACCTGGTTGCCGTACCAGAAAGCTGCTAAAATATTGAGTAATTTCTGTTTCATTCTACCCGTTTATAGTAACGTTGATCAGGACTGAGGAAAGGTATGAAGGTTTTAGAAAAACAACCCTTCATAGTTTGAAATGACCCCATAAAATATGCTTGATTACATTAGCTAATTAGTGTCACATGAATGTAATGCAATAACTACTAAGAGTAATCCATTCGTTCTACTCTATTTTAGCTCCAGCTTTTGCTTTGTACAAACAAAAAAGGAACGACCCGTTTTGCCTACTTCACATGCTCCAGCCTGCGAAATTTTGTTTCCTCTGTCAAGCGCTCCCTCAGAGTTTGCGCTGGCCAACTCGCACATTTATTTTGATTCAATGTCTCAACAGCGGCTGTGAAAATTCGCTGATTGTGCACTCTGTGACTCTCAGGTTACTAGGCCTGGATAACGTTGGCTAAGTGCGAGGTTTTTGCAGTGCTGGCGAATGCTGGTTCTAGGCGGAATAGTGGTGACTATGCCGAGTAAAAATGTGCAGTATTGCCTGTCTGATTTTACATTGTTGTATTACATATGTTCTGACTTCATCACCTATTAACCAGCGTTGCTTGCACCGCGTACGACTGCGTCAACAAACTGCTTTTGATAGCTCCGTCAGCCTGCCGTAGGTTGGCTTGTACCCGATTTAATCGATTTCTGCACTTAAGCGTGAGATTCCACATGACGTGGAAATATAAAGGTGTCGTTCTATTTCATGTAAAAAGTAAGCCCGTGCCGGCACATAAGAACTCAGTTCGCACAAGAACGTCGACCCGATCGTTGCTCTTCGTGCAAAGTAAAGAAAAAAAAAACTAGGAAAGCTTTTCACTAGTGGTGCCAACCCTGAAGGAAGAGCGGAGCCGGACGGCCGTCCTTTGATAATGTACGCTTTACTTGGATTGGGAAGCAAGCGCCACCACCTGGCGAACACAGACTGACTTCTTTCTTCATTTGCACCTATTTTTTATCCATCTTTCTTTCTGGAGGGCATACCCGCTTCTGTGGCCCCCTCCTCATTTATTCCTCCTCGCCCTTACATCACCCCCTCATCGTAACTTCCCTTTCCCACCCCCTTACAATACTATACTATGCACGACTAGGCTATGATATGTGCTTGGCTCATACCCGATTTTTGTTGCTCATACCCGTTCCTGTCTCTGTCACCTCCTGTCCCTCCTTCTCATCCTCACATCAATCCTCCTTTCCTTCGTACTGAACCTTAATTCTCTATACCACCTCGCCCTACAGGACGCATATATGGGGAGTTTTTTCCGAAGCAGTGTCAAGCCTTGGCGTGGCTGTGTGGTAGAACACCTGCCTGTTACAAACACGGCCTGCGTTTGTGGCTTCCAATTTTCACCAAGATTTTTATGCTATGCTAGGAGCTGCTTGAGTTCTCTGTCGACTCTAACTTGGCCTAACTGAATGCTTAACAGCTTCGCCGTTACACTGCGCCTTGCTGACGGCTTCAAAAAACTTGAACGACGCTTTCGCTTCGGCTTCAACAGTAGAAATCGATAGCTTAATGAGGCCCCATTTCCATAGCCTTCTTATTCGCTAACCAGGTTCCTGAACGGTGCCTCGAGTTAAGGCATAGCTGAGCGCGTAAATTGGCCGCTATAAATTATTCCTGAAATACTACTGCAAGAACAGTAAGCTTTGTTCAGTGCTTCCTGAAATCGGCCGACAAGAACATCTCCTTCAAGAGGCACTCGGCGTCGCTTAAAGCTGGTGTGCTCAGAGAAGACTCGAAGGCGCCAAGCCGAAAGCGAAGTTTATTTCTGTTGCGAAAAAGTATGGGCGTCAACTACTGGAACTCCGACCTCTGCAGTTAACTTTGAATAAGCAGCCGCTGCATCAGTCTTCAAATCTCCGTGTGCTTAGCCTGGAAATTGCTGCCTCGGGATCTGCAGGGCCTTCAGTCAAAAGTGCAAATGAACAGGCTAAGAAAAGATAAGTTTGACAAGCGAGGCTGCTAAGAAATTTGGTGCCACCAATACTAACACGACTCGCCTTCTTGTGCGTTTTGTACTACAAACTTGGGTCGTCGATCGCGTGTCGTCGCCCTGCTGCACAGTGGCCAAACGGGCTCGCCTGGACGGCCATGAACCGTGGAGCCATGCAAGCCACAACTGGACTGCCAAGTATCACCTCACCGCCAGAACTGCAAGCATAATCTCAAGTCCACACCATTGACGAGATGGTGCATCAGGGCGGCTGTGAACACATCAGTGGGCCATCAACGTACTGCTTGGCTGCTGGATTGGTGAGGTAGACGAAACGAAAAATTCGAAGTCCAGTTTCCGCAACAATCACAATAGCCCTGTAGGACAGAATAGAACTGGGTGAATAGAAACCTCTTCGTCGTCCTTTAGAGCCCGGGTATTCGCCACGCGAACGCTCAGTTTGCTCGCCTTCATCACACCGACAACTAAGATGATGCAACTGTCGTAGCGTACATTGACGCCAGTGTTAGTGGCACCACAATTCATACCATTATTGTGGGACCATTTATACCAGAGGCAAGCCGCACGTGCTCCTATATGTCCGATTCCAATACGCCGGCCTGCCTTGGTTAGCTTGCCATCGTACTTGACGAATTGGTCGCACTCCTTCCCTTTGTTGAGGCTGCTACGTATTTTCGGCTTATTATTCGTGCGAAATTGACTGAAACTATCCACGATATGTGTAGAGTATATCGGTCCACATCACTCACGACAGCATTAACATTTTGCTACATCTACAGTTATAGAGACACATGTTTAGTTGGTACCTCGAACGGACTTGGGAGACAATAACGGATTTTGCAAGACACCTACAATTATACCTCTCCCGCTTCCAAATTTTAGCGTAGGTGCCCAGGGACATATACTACGGAAAAAAGTGCTAGACGTACCACATGAGCCATCATTCCACCGAGTCAGTCAGACCTGGTGGATCGTCCGACGAGAGGAGGCCGCGCTACGGAAGCTCAATATCGGCCTTACGCTCAGCCTTTCTGTAACCACTCTTTCCCCGCAACAGTACGGGGGTCCCAATTTTCAATCACGGCCATTCCGCGAGACCACTATCCGCCACTGGAGCGTTGCACACTGGCTGTCAATTTAGCCTGGGCTGCGATTAAGCTGTCTTCGCCACCTCCATGCAAAAGGCCTCATGCCTGACCAACCTACCGTCCTTGTGTGAACAATGGCAAATGTCTAATAACACTAGCAAATTTGTGTCAATGACGGTGACAAGAAAGAAGAACCCATCAGAATTTACTTACTCACTTAGTGACGCTAAACTAACTAAAGTTCATCAACACAAATATCTAGGACTAACTCTTACATCCGACCTCCGGTGGAACATACACATTGCCAACATCTCCTGAAAAGCCACCCGTAAGCTATTCTTTCTTAAGAGGTCTCTGAAGTCTGGTCCCATGTCAAACTTCTCACTTATATAAACTTTGTGCGGCCACTACTAGAATGCGCTAACACTGTTTGGTTCTCTCACAATACTACTAACATAAATCATCTAGAAAAAGTTCAAAGAAAAGCGATACGGTTCATTCGTAAGAAATACAAACGTACTGCCTCGCCCACTGAACTTGTTGCATCATCTGGTCTATCCACACTGACAATCAGAGCAAAACAAGCTCGTTTAAAATTTATGCATAACCTTCTGCACAACCACATCACCATAAATACTTCAAATTACATCCACTTCTCTTCGTCCCGGATATCAAGTAATAAACGCGATAAAACGTTAGATGAATACTTTTACGACTCCAACACATTGAAATACTCATTTTTTCCTACTGCAGTGAGGGAGTGGAACCGGCTTGACCCAACTATAGCAAGCATTGAATCACCGTCAATCTTTTGTTACGCGATAGAAAATAAGCCCTAACCATGAAAAAAAAGTTTTATATTTATGCAATGTGTTCTTTTGTTTGCATGACTTTTTTATGTTGCATTATATTGTATTAAGTTTCACTGTTGAGTTGTAAATACTAAAGTTGTATTAGAGATAACGGCATTTCTATGTATGAAACTCAATTGTACTCTCCAATGTGTGTATTATGTTCATGCTCACGTTGTTATCAGTATGCCCACCTCCCTTGTTCTCCAAGTGAGACTGGCAGTATTGAAAATAAATAAATAAATAAATAAATAAATAAATAAATAAATAAATAAATAAATAAATAAATAAATAAATAAATAAATAAATAAATGGCTCTGCTCTACATGGTTTCGCCTGCGTGACGCCATCCATCGCTATACTTGGGCTTTACCCTCTCCACACTCCATCGCCCTCACTTTGCTTTCCCGCCCCCTTGCTGTAATATACTATACATGGCTACTATGCATGGCTATGTTTTACATGGTTTCGCCTGCTTGACAAGCGACGTGACACGAGACGCCAAAAGCCCGGGCAAGTAAAGTGTTTCGCACTTAAGATTAATCTTCATGCCCCCGCGAACGAATGCTTCACTCTTCAGGCCATCGTATAATGCGCTGCGAGGTATTCAGAGAAACCAAGGGAACGGAAGGCACACACAAGGCGATTTTGTTCAGCTCGTTTCTTTCGTCTTCCTCCATATCTCACTTTTGTGCTTTTGAAGTACTGCGTGTGAACGTTTGTGAGCCCTTGTGACTATTTTTACAGTGCCACCGCTACATACGTGTCAGTGCATTTATTGATCATTTCCTTTTTTTTTTTCGTTCCCCCCTCTATCTCTGTCACTCCCATCTATCCCTCCCCCCTTCCCTTTCCCCCGGCGTAGGGTAGCCAACCGGACTGGTGTCTGGTTAACCTCCCTGCCTTCTGCCTTTCGTATTCCCTTCCTTCCTTCCGAATCTCACGGTGCGATATAGAACGAAGCCGTACCAACCATCTCCCTAGCAGCCCTATTAGCACTGAGAGTTGTAAATAAACTGCAAAAGTTCGTTCACAAAAAGAATAGCGTAGCTCGCTCTCGGGCGTAATGCTAAACACGCAGAGCAGCTGATGGGCACCTAGGAAGTC
Source organism: Rhipicephalus sanguineus (assembly GCF_013339695.2). Taxonomy (NCBI): domain Eukaryota; kingdom Metazoa; phylum Arthropoda; class Arachnida; order Ixodida; family Ixodidae; genus Rhipicephalus; species Rhipicephalus sanguineus. The sequence continues at coordinate 82,223,322 of NC_051185.1, read as the reverse complement.
CTGGCTGTCGCTGTTTTTGTAAAGTTTTGGAAAGTTTCCTTTTCTTTCTTCCTTTATTTCTTTGTTGTTCTCGCTTCTCTCGGCTTTTGTGAATGTCATTCTCGCCTCCGCTAATGTCTATTTATCTCTCTCTCTATATATATAAATATATATATATATATATATATATATATATATATATATATATATATAGAGAGAGAGAGAGAGAGAGAGAGAGAGAGAGAGAGAGAGAGAGAGAGAGAGAGAATAGACAGCCCTACCCTAGCGACACTACTTGAAATGATTCTCCAGCTGAACAATTTCGTGTTTATGAAGTCCACTACCTACAGGTTAGCGGCACTTCTATGGGAACTAAGATTGGACCGGACTATGCAAACATATTTATGGGGAGGCTTGAAGAGCGATTTTTACGCACTCGCCATTTAAAACCGCTATGCTACAAAAGGTTCATTGACGACATCTTTTTTGTTTGGCCACATGGTCAATCTCAACTTCGCGCATTTATATCGGATTTTAATAACGTGCACCCATCCATATGCTTCACGCACACCTACTCGGCGGAAACTATTAACTTCCTTGACGTCACTGTAAGCCTGAGGAACGGGAACATATTGACCAAGCTTTATCAGAAGCCTACTGATCGACAGCAATATCTTCATTTCAACAGTAGTCACCTTAAACATTGTAAATCAAGCATCCCATATAGTCAAGCAGTCCGTTTTAAACGCATTTGCTCAGAGCAGGCAGACTTCAGTGCCAGCTGCGATAAACTACGTGTTTCCCTTCTAAAACATAAGTACCTCGCTCAGATGATTGATGACGCTGTGGCACGCGCAGAGAAGCTTGACCGTAAAACGCTTATCAACGCAGAGAGACGTCCCCGTAGCCTCAATAGCGCTAACCTTGTACTCACGCATAGCGCCTCAGCGCCCAATGTAGCACCAATTCTGAGGAAACATTGCAACATGCTGACTCAAAGCGAGCATTTAAAGAAAGTTTTTCCCGAGCCACCCCGCGCCGTGTATCGACGTTGCAGTAATCTGCAGGATATCCTCACGTCCTCCAAAGTTCGAAACAACTACGTTCCACACGCTGGTTGCCATCCATGTGACAAACCTCGATGCAAAGTATGCACTCAGATGACGACCACCACTGTGGCTAAGAGCACCGCCAATGGTTTTAGCTTGAAAATTCGTGGCGATTTTTCGTGTGAGACAGATAATGTGGGTTATTTGCTTGAGTTCTCCATCTGCAAGTTGCAGTATATCGGTCAAACCGAAAATGCATTTCGCTACCGTTTCAACAACCACAAAGCGCATGTGCACTCCATGCTTCATTTGCCAATATCTAGACACGTCGCCAGCACCGGGCACACCTTTGAATCATTTACGGCGACTATATTGGAGTCGGGATTCACGTCACAGCGAAATGCGCGAGTCATTTTTTAATTCACGAGTTCAACACGGTTTCTTGCGGCTTAAACGAGAACGCGGGTAGGTTGGCTAGCATACTTGCCTAGTATACAGTGTAAACCTCATTGCTGGCACGAACTCGCCTTTGTTCCTATTCCTCTTGCCTATCAACAGTATTGTATTCACCATGCGCAGCACATTCCAATTGTTATTCGCAGTCTTGTGTTCACCATGCGCCCATAACTTGTTGGTTTCAATACGCGGCACGTGCCTATTGTTATTCGCAGCGTTGTTTTCACCATGCGCCCATCACTTGTTGTTCTCAATGCGCAGCAAGCTCCTATTGTTATTCACAGTATTGTGTTCACCGTATGCCCACCCCTTGCTGTCCTCGCGCAGCACGTTCCTATTGTTATTCACAGTGTCGTACGCCCATCACCTGCATGTTGCTTTTGTAGAACTCGCTGTCGGGCTAGTTGGTACATGTCTGAATTAAATAGTCAACTTCGCGCCAAAATCACATTCACACAGAAGAAGAAACACAAGACAGGACGGGCGCTCACTTACAACTGTTTATTCCTGGAGGAAACAGGCTAATATACACCCACTTCTCATCAACACATGCGCAACATGCTCGCTTACCTAATCATGCTATCGGACGCATTCTCTATAGATACCGTACTGCCGAGTCATACAGGCTGAGTGACGTCTCGCTAACACAATTGATACCCCGTTTCTTTATGTGATATGCCTCAAAAATTTCCCGCGCTACCTTGCTTTTACTTTTTCCCAGGATCCTAATCTGCGTGAAGCATGGTGTGCATCCACATGAAGCGACATGCGCGCTTAAATGCGCACCGTCCTTATTCTTTACCGTGAGAGCGTGTTCCCTCGCTCGATCATTAACGCAGCGCCCCGTTTGGCCAACATAGCTCTTGCCGCACGATAGGGGTATCTCGTAAACCACTCCGGTGGCGCACTTCGTGAACGGCCGCGCATGCTTCTTTTTGCAGCCTTTCGGCTGTTGAGCATGACTTCCATTGATGCGAGGGCACAACTTCGCCAGTTTGTTTGGGGCGGCGAACACCAGCGGTACACCATGCTGACTCGCCACCTTTTTTAGGTTGTGTGTAACCTTATGAATATAAGGCACCACCTCCGGCCGTTCTTTATCCTTTCGTGCTTCCGTTGGGCCTTTTTTTTACCTTCTGCAGAAGGCATTCCGCAACCGCATACAAAATCGAGCTAGGGAACCCGGCCAGGGGGGTGAAACTTCCTATACCATCCATGGAACGCAATATTCGCTGGCAGCGCCGGACGAACGCCTGGTGTTTGGGGGCGGTACTAAAACATGGCGGCGCATTGCTGACACGCACTGGGGACGCCATCTTGATGTGGACTGAGGATCGGAGTAGTGGGGGGGGGGGGGGGTGATTTAGCACCAAATTCAATTGGGATGCACCAGCAAGCCAAATTGAGCGAGTGGAAGGTATTCAGATGGCGAGCGCGTGACCTTCTTCCTGTTGCGCAACCCGCGACATGATCAAAACGGCAATCGTTGCGTTCTGATGGATGAAGGTTTACCCATCCACCTATAAGTTAGACAAGAATAAAGAGCAGAGTTTGTTTGAATGATTTATTGCCTAAACATACCATTCATACAGTAAAAGCACAACTTGAATATTTTATGCTACTGCTGCAACTGCATCCTGATATGCCGTACAAGCGTAGAAAAACAAAGAGAGCAGCATGCGTATCGTACCTTTCGTCCGCCGGGATCCTAAAGAATTTTATGCCGGTGTGGCGTGAAGAATTTCGACACCCTCAGCGCAGCACGATTTGTGATAACGGCGCGAATCCATTCATGCGTCTGTTTCGTTGAAGCTTGCAAAGCTTTCGCCAGTTTACTTGAAACAAACCTTACCATGGTAAAAGACCGTAGGCCGTAGCACACATGGGCGTGCGACAAGAAACGCCCCTTTTTCGCCGTGAGAGATAGGACGGTGCAGTTCCCGTTTTACAATCCGGGTGGCGCTCGTATTTTCGCAACCTCGAACTGCAACCGTTAGGTTCACTTGCGTATTAAAAACTCGGGAGTTAATAAGTAACCTTGTAATTAATATAAAATGGAACAACAACGTTCATTCATGTTCGTTTGTAGTACAGCCCCCAAACATTAGGATCGCTGCGGTCACGGGACAGAAAAACGGCGAAGTTTCATCCCCCTGACCCGGCGACCTTCAAACGGTCTAATTGTGCACTAAAACTAGACTTCATGAGATGCGGACACGACTTTCGAAGTGCGGACCCCAGGGAAAGCATTGCAATGCCCCTCTTCACGGTTTTCGAGTGGGCCGACCCAAAGGGTAAAAGTTCCTTCTTCGCACGGGGGGAAAAACACCAGCAAACATGACTATCCTTACCCTTTGGTAACGCAAACATGACTAAGCACACATAACAGCAAACATGACTATCCTTTACCCTTTGGGTCGGCCCACTCGAAAACCGTGAAGAGGGGCATTGCAATGCTTTCCCTGGGGTCCGCACTTCGAAAGTCGCGTCCGCATCTCATGAAGTCTAGTTTTAGTGCACAATTAGACCGTTTGAAGGTCGCCGGGTTCCCTAGCTCGATTTTGTATGCGGTTGCGGAATGCCTTCTGCAGAAGGTAAAAAAAAGGCCCAACGGAAGCACGAAAGGATAAAGAACGGCCGGAGGTGGTGCCTTATATTCATAAGGTTACACACAACCTAAAAAAGGTGGCGAGTCAGCATGGTGTACCGCTGGTGTTCGCCGCCCCAAACAAACTGGCGAAGTTGTGCCCTCGCATCAATGGAAGTCATGCTCAACAGCCGAAAGGCTGCAAAAAGAAGCATGCGCGGCCGTTCACGAAGTGCGCCACCGGAGTGGTTTACGAGATACCCCTATCGTGCGGCAAGAGCTATGTTGGCCAAACGGGGCGCTGCGTTAATGATCGAGCGAGGGAACACGCTCTCACGGTAAAGAATAAGGACGGTGCGCATTTAAGCGCGCATGTCGCTTCATGTGGATGCACACCATGCTTCACGCAGATTAGGATCCTGGGAAAAAGTAAAAGCAAGGTAGCGCGGGAAATTTTTGAGGCATATCACATAAAGAAACGGGGTATCAATTGTGTTAGCGAGACGTCACTCAGCCTGTATGACTCGGCAGTACGGTATCTAGAGAGAATGCGTCCGATAGCATGATTAGGTAAGCGAGCATGTTGCGCATGTGTTGATGAGAAGTGGGTGTATATTAGCCTGTTTCCTCAAGGAATAAACAGTTGTAAGTGAGCGCCCGTCCTGTCTTGCGTTTCTTCTTCTGTGTGAATGCGATTTTGGCGCGAAGTTGACTATTTAATTCTGTTGCTTTTGATGCGTGGCATGTTTGATTCTGTTGCACCTGCTGCACTCGGTGTGCGGCACCGTTGCACCTGTGGCACCTGTTCCTATTGTTGCTGCGTGGCACGTTTGATTGTGTTGCACCTGCTGCACTTGATGTGCGGCATCGTTGCACCATTGGCACCTGTTCCTATGGTTGCTGCGTGGCACGTTTGATTGTGTTGCACCTGCTGCACTCGATGTGCGGCATCATTGCACCTGTGGCACCTGTTCCTATTGTTATTCACAGTGTCGGGTCGTATCTGTTGCTGCGTGGCACGTTTGAGTGTGTTGCACCTGTTGTACTCGATGTGCAGCATCGTTGCACTCGTCTCCTGATCCTATTGTTATTCCAACGCCTCCTCTAGAAAGATGCCTGCCGCGTGAGCCAAAAACCTCCTGCCCGACCCTTTCCCTCCTTCACCGATTCTAATGAGGGCAGTAGCTAGCGATCCTTGCGTTGGCCGCTTGCAACACACATTTGCGCATGCGCACACTACCCCCTCGATGTCACACCACGCCAGCCCCATTGAAAAGAATAGGGGAGAACGTGGCGCCATCTCTCGACAATCGACCACAACTCAAGGCAGGACGGCTACAATGGGATAGCCAGCGACTCCGCAGGCATCTTTCTAGAGGTGGCGTTGGTTATTCATAGTGTCGTGTCGTTGCCTGATCCTATTATTCACAGTATCGTGTCGTGTCTGTTGCTCCCAATGAATGGCACGTTTGATTGTGTTGCACCTGTTTTGCGCTCGATGTGCGGCATAGTTGCACCTGCGGCACCTGTTCCTATTGTTATTCACAGTGTCGTGCGCCCATCACCTGTCTGTTGCTCTCGAAGCGTAGCACGTTTGACTGTGTTGTACATGTTATTCACGTGTTGCATTGTTATTCTGCACCACGATGTGTAGCCACACACTTATAGTGGTGTCACGGGCAGAACATTCATTCTGACGAAGGCTGGCCCACCAGCCGAAACGTTAAAACTACATTTCGTACGCGAGTCCTTCTTTTCACCCATATATATGTATCTTTCTTGGTCTATCTATATTACCTTCTCCTTACGTTTCTGTCTGTCTCTCTGTATCTATCGCTTCTCTTTCTATGTGTTGCTATCACTCTCCATGTCTTTTTCTTTCGTCGAATCTCTTTTTCTCTCCTTCTTTATTGTCCGCCTTTCGTTCTCTCTATTTCTCCCTTTCTCTTTCTATGTTATGATTTACCCTCTGCACACGTGGCTTCGGCGATAGTCGGGAGCTAATCGCGGAGGCCACGTGTGTAATGACCATGGTCGGCCCGTACATTCTAGCGCACTGCTAGGCCGCCGCGCGCGCTCTTCCATTAATCGTCCTTTTATTCATCGTCTGCTCGCTCCCTGAGCTCGTGCGCCCGGCTGATTAGCTAATTGGCTGGGCGGTATAGCTAGCTAACTAATTAAGTTAGAACATCCTATGACCAAGCTAATTAAGCCAAGACATGCTATGTCCGGGATAATTAAGCCAAGACATGCTAAGTGCGGGCTAATTAAGCCAATCTTACTAAGACCCTGCTAATGAAGCCGCGTAAAGCTAATAACGAGCTAATGAAGATCATGCTAACTAACACGACGCTAATTAGGGGCGCGCTATCTAATACCCCGCTAATCAGGGCATTACTCACTAAACTCATGCTAATTAGGAATGTGTTAGGTATGATTGTGCTAATTAGCTCCACACTAAGACATTACTAATTTATGCCATATTAATTAAAACATTACAAATTTAGAGAGAACTGTTAATTTCCATGTTAGTTAATACCTAGATAATTAATACCAAACAAATTGAGACCCAACTGAAGTGGTCTTCACTCTGAAGCAGACCGAGCAGACTGAGAATACGAGCCACGTAAAAGCTGGAAGAAGCTAGGTGATCACAAGATCTTCTGATGGCGCCAGCCTTGCCCAAGTTGTGCAAGCTGACCAAATTATTTTGTATGCAAACGAGCTGCTGCTTAGCGTCCAACGCATGAAACGCATGACAGTCACACAGGCACCATTAAACTGGGGCCTTCTCAGAATGAACAAGTTTGTACCCGAGTTCGCGCGTCAATCAGTTTGACTGACAGACGCCTGCGGCGAAGATCGGGTCCACCCGCCGCGTTTGCTCTTTCCGAGGAGCAGTGCTCGCGTCGCAACGCAAGAGAGCGGCACGATTCATCTATGAGCTTAATCGCACAGACTGTGCAGACGCACACGAAGAACAAAATGCTATATCATCACGTGGCTACGATATCTCGCATTCAATTTCACTGCGCTCACGACGTACCACTCAAAATCATGTAGTAAGTGCCCCTGGTGGCATTTCGGGCGATAAATGTTACCATTTACTTGTTTGTGGAGTAGTTGCTTCTACCGATTCGTTACTGCAGGAAAATCATCAGATGTGCAATGTAAGTAGCAGTAACCTGCCTATTTATTTATCTGTAATATTCGATAGAAGCGATACGAGCTGCACGAGAGTGCTGCATGTGCGCCCTTGTTGCCTTCGAGAATGGAAATTTCTATGCTGCAAGCGGAACGAAAGAAACTGCCCGAAAGAGGACAAACGCCCACAAACACGCCTTGGGAGGCGTGATGTTCCGCTGGCAAAAAGATTGCGCGACAATCGCTCTGACGTCGCCGCATTGTTGAAATGTTGGCTGATTGGCGGCGCCAACGCGTTCAAAAACGGGGTTCTTTTTAAAACTGCCGCAAATGCCGCATTTGTGACGTCATGCTCGTTCTTGTAGCCGTTTTTATAACGCTGCTATCTCGCTCCCCCCTGTTTCCGGTCGTCACCGCCGTAGTGCGAGCGCGGAGCAAACTCGTGTTCCCGAAGAGCTCAGGCCATCCTGCATAGCACGCCAGATCAGGTTATGCTCAAATGCGCAATTCACTTATTGCCCGCTTTGGTATATTATTGATACGTCACCAGGTTTGTTGCAGTCTTCAGCTGAATTGGCGGGAAAAACTGATCTAGGCTAAATTATAAGTGGCCACATCTGTATTTCCTTTCGTAATAACGGAAAAAAATTTGGCAGTGTACGTTTCTTACATATGATAAGAAAGTCTTGCACCTGCTTCCTGAAAAAACGTCCTACCAGCGTGACCTGGCTACTAGCGATGACAATCTAACTTTATTTTATCTCAATAAGTTCTCCTTTCTTTCAGTTCATCAACACATCTCATAAAATATGGACCTTCAAGACAACTAACAGAACACATGTGAAATGCGAGGTTGATCAACTGAAATCTATTGGTGTACTCTCCATTGTTTTCGAAAGGTCTTCCTTCATCAGGAAAACTAGGTAAGTTTCTGCGTTCCTGCTGCGTTTCTTTATTAGCCGCGTATTTTTCTCATTCCAAGGTGCGACTATCGGATACGGGGAGTGTTTGATAAAGACCACAAGGAGCGGATGACTCTCTTTTACAGAGGTAGGGATGAATTATGCACTCGTACACAGTAATTAGGAGACTCAATTGTACTAGCATGTTGTTACTTACAAGGTAATCAAATTGACTAAGACTTCCTAAACTGCACACGATAATTTACTCTTTACATCGAGCACTGATTACCACGTTCCACTTTTTTAATTGGTAGTTTTATAGTTATTTAAAATAGTTAACTTTCCATCTGCACTTGCCTCAGCACAACCCTTTACATCCTGGCCAAGCACATTTCCAAGATCACTTGCGTCTTTGCCACATCGCCTTACAAGTGCTGTGCGCATGTAGTCTGTGATGTTTAGTCTATTACACGGCTTCATAACTACCAACAAGCACGCAGCCACTTTCAGAAATGACAATCCTGGATGACGATCGTATGCAGCCGTCAATTCAGAAGTTAGTCAAGGTTCTTGTTTTTTTCTACATCCAAGCAGCTCATAAGAGAGCTGGATGCTACCGTGCGTGCGCCAGAAACTAAAGATTTGGCAAATATATTTTCAGAGAAACCCCTGAGTATACATTGACAAACACGTGGCAATCCATCACACCAGCTAGCATGTTATGTCTTTTTGCTTGGTTCTTCGTACAACGTGCACTCACAAAAGTAATCTTTAGCCAGACTCATTTTGATTGAGACTCTCGTGGATTTCACTGATCCAAGCTCACAATTACACACACTTTAACCCAACAAATGCTCAACAGTCAGCTTTCGCGGTGCTTTCGGGCTCGACGTATAGCCCACTCACGCATTCCTGAGCCTAGAACGCATCACGTTGCGAGAGGTGTTCACCTAAGCTAGCATATGGAACAGCCACGGTAAATACTAGCCTGAAAGGAAAGCACATGACTCGATCAGTGTCAATATTTTCATCACGCATGTCCGTAGGTGTGTCTAGTAAGTGACCACGACTGTCTCAGGCGAACTTCGTGACATATGAGATAAATTGCTTAAAAGGTAAGGGGAATTCATGTTGAGCTGGATTATACAAAAATAGAGCTTTGTATGCCACACTTTGGTGACCATGGTGTCCGGGAGACACCGGAGCTAAAGGAAGCGATCGGACGCATCGCCTGGCTTAAGGTATGACCGGCCGAGCCGCGATACGTGTTTCTCGAATGGACGCCTCTTAGACAGCCAGCGGAGCGCCAGCTGACATACTCGAGGCGCAGAGATTTGGAAGGAGAACCGAAGGTGCACCTCATCGCAAACTCAACAGGTGACAGGCGAGATACTGGCGCCAGATGCCGAAAAACGTCCTACCCACAATTACAGAGACTTCACAACATATTGGCCAAAGAACATTAAGACAAAAGTCCGTGTGCGTGACTCCACCCCGACCATCGAGCACATAGCGTGCCAGTGCACAGAGCGTCCGAAAGACGCTATCTGGTCCCTAGTTAAGGACAGACTCTTCAACTGGCCTTGGGAAGCCAGCTGGCTACCCTTGACTAGGAACGGCGAGTCGCAATTGCCTTTAGTGCCCTGGAAGAAGGGCTCCACCCACAGAAACCAAGGAGCCTTATGTTTGTTCAAGTTGTTTCTCTTTCTCACTCAGAGCCAAACCTTACGAGGCGGACACACGTGTTTAAGTGCACTGTGCAGTGAGTGTGGGGCGCAGACATGCCAGACACGTGATGGCACTGTAAAGCCTGAAGAGTACTCACAAGAGTCGGCGCTCAGGTTCGAGCGCAGACATTTGCTTCATTGAGAAGCCTGGGCTTCAGTGTGCTGTCACGCATATCATAACCGCTTTCCTTTGGCGCATTCCTGCGGTGTTGGACAAATACAGTACTCATAGCAACAGACATGCAATATATATTATGAAGTTAAAAGAGTGGGTACAAAAGCTACACGAATGTCGTTTATCGCAAGTGACAGTAAGTTTACGCAAACAAGTAGTAACACTAGCAGTTACCCAACGCTCACTGACGGTTAGCGAAAGTGTAAAAGCATTTGCCTGCACTAACCAAAAGAAGCCACTAAATGAGAAAATATAAGGCCCAAACGCAATTCACACGTTATGACGCGTGGCGCGCCTAAGCTTCTGATTAGAAAAAACAGCGCGAAAACCACAGGGCACACACGAAGGGAACGCACACAGCACACAGCACAACTTGACCTGTCCGTATGCGATGCCTTACATTCCACAAGAGTGTTTAGAGTTTTTAGGTTCGTCGACAATTTTTTAAATTTTCATTGACGGGGACCCTCACGAATTTCACACTAACGCCGACAATGCCCTGGCTGTTTTTTTAACTCTCTTTAACGCCCCGGAGCTTACATGCGAATTCCCTGATATTGGGAGACTTCGTTTTCCTGATGTTTTGTTTCTCATCAACAGTCATCACATATGTTGGATGTACCAACCTCAGGGTAAAAACCACTTCTCCCTTCAAGCTCGGCGCACTCAAAGCTGGGTAAGCGTGGCATTGCCAGCCTTAGCTTGACCAATGCGCTCGAACGGACATGTCCTCACAAACTCAGAAGCGTTAGGACAACAGGTGAAGCGCCTGGTAGCCGCAGGCTATCCTGACCTTGAAATCGTTGCTGTCGGAGAGAGCAAAGAAGAAAAAAAGTGGCTGTCATTCCATGTATACACAGAACATCACATACCTTGAAAAGAATCTCGCAAAAAGCGAACGTTAAGGTGGTGTTTTCCGCTCCTGCAAAATTAAACAGCATTTGCCGCTTGACGAGGTCATACAATTCAATGAACCGGGAAAAAAGGTTGTCAGGAGAAGCACAGAAGAAGGTCTATAGATTGTATTGAAAATGTGTATCAGATTCCTCTCACATGCGGTAGATACTATATAGGTCAGACGGGTGGTTGTGCTAACCATAGAATGAGAGAGCATGACTACAATGTGAAACGTGCACAGAATGGTTTTTTAGCAATCCACTGTAGGTCAGGTACGTGCTCAACTCTTTTTGAGAAATGTAGTGTAGTAACTAAACACAGCGATCGCCTAACACGTGAAGTTCTTGAAGCGTATAAGATTCCGCACTTGGGTGAAAACTGTGTCTGCACCCCATCACTCGTATTGTTGCCCAAGGAAATGGATTATCTACGAAGGCGTTTGTTGTAATCTGTCACAGTTGTGGTGTTTGCAGCCTATCTGTGAAATGCCCTTTGACGAAGTATTATGCGAGCGGCTATCATGTGTATTTATAGGCGATGCACTTGTTTTTTCACAATAAATTTGCTGAGGGTTCAGCGCTGTGTGCGTTCCCTTCCTGTGTGTCCTGTGGTTTTCGCGCTGTTGTTTTCTTATCATGTACATCCAACAAGCCCAGTTCTCCGCACTCTACGCTTCTGCAACGCAACGTTAAGGAGACTAGCGTTAAGGAGACTACGTTAAGAAGACTCCTTAACGTTAAGCAGACAAGCGTTAAGGAGCCTCCCCTCACTACATCACATTTCGACACAGTTTCAAGCAATGGCGTGACTCCACTACTTTTAAAGGTGTAAAAAGTATGCTAGAGTGATTGTTGAACTTGTTTGATTGTTAATGGTCACCTATCAAAGCCTATGTCGAATCACTCTTGTGTGAAAAAAAGCTTTCCGTTTTCGCCACTATTTATTGCCCTTTACTTGGAGCCACTATGCCTAAGCTTTGTTCGATCTTCCTATGTTCATGGTTTAAGTGTTTATGAAGTGTAGGTGAAAGTGTCAGCGTATGCGGATGACCTGCCGTTCTTTTGCACATATATATATATAGTATCAAAACAGTGGTGTCTATAATTGCGGAATTTGGAATCATTCGTGGTACACGAATGAACTTTGCTAAATATTTAGGACTGTGATTTGGCCCATGGACTTGTAAACAAAAGCATATCGAGGGTATTGCATGGTACTGTGTGCCACCGAATTACTTTTCCGTCCCACTGGAGGCACATAAGTCAAGTGCGCATTACTGAAAATAACGTGTACCAAGCGTTAAGCCCAGAAGTTTATTCCCGATAACCTCTCAATCTTTGGCAGAGCTAAAGCATGCAATCTATTCCTGGCAAGAAAACATTCTACGTACTGCAAGTAATCTATTGTCCCATAGCTTATATTAAGATGTTTCGCCCAGCGTTTGCTAACTTTATGTGGTCATCAACCTATAAGGCATTGACGCGTGACAGTGTTTAGACCAGTTTGTACAGGTCGTCTCGGGTTGGTGCACCTCTTTGACAAGTGGTGTCTTCTTTTCTTTATATTTCCGGGGCTGTGCTCATCCGCTGTTACGAACATTCTTACAAGTGAATCTCACCGATGTTTTGCCAAGTTTAGTGGGGTCTGATAATTTTGCCTCGCCTCCTGATTTGCAAGAATTCATGCGCGAAGTGTATGCATCAGTGCGTTTTCTGACAGTCTGAATATGAAATGACTATTTATTCTCTGGCTCAAGGAAATATCGATATAATGCTATATGAGATATGTTATTTCTTCCGCCTTTGTACCGCTCACTATAATATGAATTGCTTGGACATGGCGTGCTTGAGGGCGTGAAGAATATGCCTATGTCGCCGATATCCGAGACATTTTTTCTACAAAGTGCATATACACACGCTACCTGGATAAGCGTAGTCTTGTCTCTACTGCCCAATTTGCATTTAGGAAATGCCTGTCCACTGAATTAGCCATACATCACTGAAAATAATGTCATTCTATCACAATTTGAAAGCAAGAATGTTGTGCTGAGCCTTTACGTTGACTTCACTAACGCGATTCACCGCACCCATCATTCCAGAAAAGTTAAAAAGCTTGAAACTTACGGTCCGTGAGCATGGTCTAAACATCGTGAAATCTTGTCTAGGTCATCACTATTAATGCGAACAAATCAACAGTGCCATAGATATTCAAAACATATAAGAAAGACGCTCCTCAATGGAGTATTTTCTGCTGAATGTTTACTGTTTTTATAATAATCAAGTGAATATCTAGTGCACACCAAGTGAATACATAATGCAGGTTGATGACGCCGGCATATTATCTCGTCACCTAAACTTGGTAGCCTTCATAATAAAGCCAACGCTGCTCTATAAATGCTCCCCAAGAAGGATCAGTAGGAAACATTCTAAAAATGAATAAAATAAGGATAAACCCCTCATCTTCAAGGCGAAACCTAAGCAGATAAACTGTAATCTCATCACCCTTCTTTAGGCACACAAAACAGTAGAAACAGTTACTGTTAAACTACTTGGAGTTAGCTTCACATAACGTATTCTTTGGGATACATCGAATGGGTATTAGGCAAGTTATGCCGCGAGGTTGGCATGCCACACGACGACATATACAAATCTTGAAGCACTAGATAAACGATAAAATAAACTTGTGGAAATTCTTTTTAATATGTAATATAATTGAATACTTCAGATTTAGTTTTGAAAGTAAATTTAAACCCCGCGTTCACATTTGACAAGCATAATTTAAGTCAGGCGTTCACATGGAAGATAAAGCAATTTCCTTTCTTTTCATGGGTTATACAGCCTTAATCAAACACACATTCAAATGCTACACGTTACACAACATAGTGAAATGTGGTTACTGCGCCGACAAGTCATTCTTTGCTGAGATTATCATACACACGGCCAACCCTTTTAAATTCATTTAATAAATAAGTTACTGAGTGGTAAATAACTTCTGCACGAGCACTGCGTGAACGTTTCACCAATCTATGCGCACATGTTCCATAAGAGTATTATCTTGATTTTTTTTCATTTTTTCTACTTGTGTTACTGTTTAAAGTATGTAAATTCTGAAAATGTGTTTATTTATATTATTTTATTTATACAGTACTGCTAGCCTCTAACTGAGGCTGCAAGCAGGAGTGGGAGTAACAAGCACAAAACGAAGTGAACAAATCAAGATACAACAGTCGTGTCACAAGAACAAGAAAAGAAACAGCGCTCCAGAAGATTAAGATACAAAACCATATACGCAACTTTTCAAGCACTGGTACGCGCAAACTGATTGCAAATAGATATGACAGTATTTCTTTTCACGTAAAAAAAAGAAAGTGGAGACGTGACACCAATATCACATCAACTGAAAGGGGTTAAACAAAAGGGTTATAATGCGGTCTAAAGAAAAACGAAACAAGTAAGTGTAAGGCATATAGACAGCGTTCGAAACTATAATGATCGTGAATGATTGTGAAGGCGATTACAACTGAAGGATTTGTACAAAAGAATTAGTGGTCGGACATTCCACAACACTGGCTGGAAGGCGGTTCCACTCTCGAATTGTCTTCGGAAAAAAAAAGAGTTTGCAAATGTTTCAGTGCGGCAAGAATATTACTTTATTTTTTCATTATGGTGGGACCGGGTGGCTTGCTTGGACACTGGTTCTATGTACGTGTGTTTATGCATACCAATTTTATCATGGAATAGCAGGTGCATTGATTTTAATCGGTCACGTTGGCACCTCTTTTGTAGACATTCTAGATTTGCTTTCTTTACCAAGGCACTCGCAGAAGTGCGCCAACTATAAGAACGATATACAAACCTAGCCGCTTTCTTTTGGACAGAGTCTATCTTGCTTATGTTGCCTTGAGTGTATGGGTCCCAAACTATCGATGCATAATCTAATACAGGATGGACCAAAGTTTTATATACTAATAATTTAACCTCATGTGTACATTGCCACAAATGTCTTTTTAAATAATCAAGTTTCCGCATTGCCCTCCTCACAACTTCCGACATATGTTCATTCCGTCTCAGATCCGACATTATTGTAACCCCGAGGTATTTATATCTGTTTACAACAGCGAGAGTGTTGCCGCCTGTAAAGAGTAAGGTGCGGACCGTCACTTTGATTCATGTACGGTGCGGTGAAGGAAGGAGCCGTGCACGATAAGGCTGGTATACAAGCAACATATATTATCAAGCAGAAGCAACCTTTGAAGACAATACACGCATAAGAGATATCCCCAAATACACTTCAGATGAAAATGTCAATACGCGTGGAATGTCCTAGAGTGATGCGCTCACATTCGTTGACATCCTGCTCACGTCCCGGGTAAACGTCTGCAGCACAGCAGGCCGACGGTCGACCGTCTCAGCAGATAGACGAGACGTAGCGGCGCGGCTAGGTGAGCAGCAGGGTGAGTGGTGGTGGACCACGCGTTCAGGCAGGCAGACCGGAACCAGCAAGCGCAGGAAAGAAGCAGGCAGGAACCGGCCAGGTACCGGGCAGGACACGGACACCTTGGTCACCAGCGCCCGCAGGAGCGCGACCCGTCAGGAGGCTGCCCAGCGGTTGTCCCGGGTAGCCCTCGCGAACGTGGCCTCTCGAACGCTGTGCCTCCGTGGCCACTCCCGCCAGCTCTCTGCTTCTTCTTCCTTTTTTTCTTCGCCACCACCACCACGCGCTCCATTTTTGTCCGCAACGTGGCGCATTCCTCGCTGCTGTCCTCGTCTTCTTCACTATTTCACCACACCGCCTATGCTATATGAAAAACTTAATGGTAGTCGTTTTCGTGTCACAGTCATCGCAACTGATTTTTTTACGTTTATTTTCATTTGCCAATCCGTGCACCACACTGCAATTTGTGCATAGTTCAGTATAGTTCAGTAGTTCACTGCATAGTTCAGTAGAGCCTGGTCACTAGGACTCTGAACGTAGTAATAGATTATGCAGTCATCAGCATAGAGCTTAATTTTAACGGGCACGTTCTGAACTATATCATTAATAAATATTAAGAAGAACAAGGGCCCCAGCACGGACCCTTGTGGTACGCCCGCCTTAACAGGCAGTGGATCTGGGCACACATAATCAATTCTGACACACTGGGTTCGACCACAAAGATAAGCTTCGATCCATAAGGAGCGAATGATTATTTAACAATGGTTTTAGCTTTGAAAGGAGTTTAGGGTGTGAGACGCGATCAAACGCTTTTTCAAAGTCGAGAAAGATAAGGTTGATTTGACTTTGTTCATCAATAACTGCTGAGAAATCATGAATTAGCTCCACGAGTGCAGTCACGGTTGAAAATCCTTTTCTGAATGCATGTTGCCTGTTATCGATGATATTGTTATGTTCGAGAAACGTCGAAATATGTTTGAAAACAATATGTTCAAGAACCTTAGAACATGCACACAGCAATGATATTGGCCTGTAAGATGAAACTGATGAAGAATCTTCTGCTTTAGGAATCGGTACAATTTTGCTGCATTCCCAATCAAAAGGAACCTCTGCTTAAGATAGTGATAGGTTGAATATGATGCACAGGTATTTACTGCACCATTCGGCATATCTGACGAGGAAGGCATTGGGCATGCCGTCAGTACCTGAGCATTGTTTCGTGTCAATATTGAGCAATAGCAAGACAACGCCCTGCTCGGATATGACAACGTTATCAACTGGCTGGCTTTGGGATACTGCGATGAAGTGAGGCGTTCTGCAGTCATCATTTGTAAATACAGAACAAAAAAATTGATTAAAGGCTGATGCGACTTCCGATTGTGATGTGATTGTGTCGCCATTTATACAAAACTTTTATGTTGTTTCCTTTTTAGGAGCCAAGTCCCGATAGAATTTTTCCGGTGCCGTGAGCAGAAACTTCCGCATTGTTACGCTGAAATAGTAGTCCTTGTTTTTCTTAATGCAGTCCTTTACCTCTGCACGTATCAATGAAAGCTTGTTTTCATTTGCAGTCGAGGGGGACAACCTGGTCCGCTTTCTTAACCTTTTTGCTTTACATTGTAACTGAAAAATTTCTCTATTTATCCAAGGACTAGTATTTCGTGCTCGTTTCGTCATCTTTGGCACAAAATCGTTCACACACTTCAACGCAACGCTCTTGAATAAACGCCATAATGCGTCGACGGCGCAAACGGTTGAGTCACCTAAAGCAACGAAATCAGAAAAGGAGTGGTCCAACAAGTCTGCTATCGCAACGTCATTGGCACGTTCGAAATTTGGAACTACGTGCACATCTTTGTTTTTCCGAGCAGAAGAACCACATGTAAGGTTTAACAATATCATCCTATGATCAGAAGGAAGGAAGGAAAACGGGTGAGAGGAAAGACAGGGATGTTAACCAGTTCGGCATAACCGGTATGCTACCCTGCACAGGGTGAAGGGATGGGGGAGATTGAAAGAGTAAAGAAAGAGAGAAAGAGAGGGGAACGTACACGCACACACAACGTCACAGCGCAGAGCGGCAGTCTTGTGCGGTATGCGGCATCATTAAAAGTCTACAGCCGCTCGTGTAAGTCTGTTGTCCTTAGGAATTTGAGCAATGCCTTGGTTGCTTGAATTCTCGATGAAGAGTGGCTTTCACGAAGTCATATTCGTTTCGAATAGGGATGGCCGCCAACGCTCTTTGCGACGCCTGCGGCACCGAGGAGACCTTGCAGCATATCTTCTGCGACTGTCCTCGCTACGCTGCGCAGAGCGATCCCTGATATTCGCTCTCGCTCCTCTTCACAACAGAACGTTGACACTAGAAACAATCCTATGATCAGAAATACCGTCATAGATATGCGTGGTGGGCTTTTGGCAAAGCAGACTTGTACTTACAAGGAAAAGATCTAAAATTGATTTCCTGTCATTTTGAATGCAAGTAGGTTCCATCACTACTTGTGTGAAGTTGTGGGAGAAGATTAGATCGAGAAACGGTTCCGCTGTAGTACACAGGGTTTCGGGAATTTCGCTGTCCCACTTGATGGCAGGCACGTTGAAATCCGCAGCAAGTAAAGTGTTACAAGACAGAATAGTACTAGAACATAAGAACTCGTTCAAAGTATCAAAAAAGGTTCTGTCGCTGTTTGGCGGACGATAAAACGCTCCGATGATTAGCGGAAACTCAGTTGGGTGAAGCTTCATCATTATGCTTTCAATACTAGGAATCTCAGGAAGTCTAGTTACATGCAGGGACTCACGGAAAATAATTGCCACACCACCACCCCGAGAATTTCTGTCTCTGCGGAGTATTCTATAATCGGGCGGTACTATTTCGTCGCTCCTAGTATCCGTGTACAACTAGGTTTCTGTCAAGCATACGATGTGTTGTTTATGTGTAAGCAGGATGCCTTCCAGTTCGGCCACTTTATTGACAATACTCCGTGCATTTAGCTGGGTACATAAGAATGGCTTATTGTCCGGGGGCGTATTTCATGAACTACGCTTATTGTGTTGGTGAAGCAGTACCCGCACGTTGCGCTCTTCATCCCATTGAAATATATCGTTGTCTAACTTAAGTTTATCATATATGAGCTTGACATTTTGGCCATTCTGTTTGTTAACGGCTGCACTTTTCAACAGTTGTCGTCTCTTATTTCTTGTGATTACGGAAAAGTCTTCGGAGACAGATATACCTTTGTTTTTTAGCTTGAAACTGTTCTTTAGAGTATTTACTTTATCGCGATGACCGTAAAATTTTACGATCATCGGCCGCACTTTGTCAGTTCGCTTCCGTCCGACCCTGTGAATGCGTTCTACCAAGCCGGCGTGAACGCCCAATGTTTCCGAAAAGACGTTTTTTAGGACAGATTCCTCAAGATCCTCATGTGTCTCATTTGGTTTTTCTGTGACGCCAAACACAAGAAGGTTATTACGCCGGCTGCGGTCTTCTAAATCGGCAAGTTTGAGCTCTAAGCTAACGACCTTTTAAATGCGAAGCATTTCTTAGCAAACCTTTGGCACTTTGAGCGTTTCTATCTATCTATCTATCTATCTATCTATCTAGCCGCCTACGTCTGGGGGCTCTCATGACCACCTCCTTAACTTGGTGTAGACCAACATTGGCATGGGAGGGTAAGAGGATTTGATGAATATACCGGGTGATGACATGAATAACGTGAAAATCCTGTCGTGTACGTCGTCAAACCCTTTCCTCCAGACACGTGTAGCACATACCCATTTACCACGGGCCGCGGTGCACGGCTATACGCCACAGGTGAGTGACAGTTTATGTCTACCCACGAACGGCGAGAACAAATATTAAATGCGAGAGCGTTAAGAAAAACCGACATCGGCAGCGTTGACCCGACGAATGGAAAGAATAAGAATTAGGATCCCAGCAGGAATCGAACCCAAACATTCTGCGTGGCAGTCAGGTATCATACCACAGAGCCACGCCAGGTCTGTAAACTGGTTGTGGTTGTGTAGCTTGCTATCTAATTTTACAAGAAAGCAATAAACACTACATGATACTCCTACGATACAGGCGTCATATCGGATTAACGTCTGTGGTTCCAGTGTTCGCTCTGCTTTTATAGCAGTCTAATAAACATTACATTTTTATTCCTATGATTCAGCAAGCTATATTGAAGCATTGCTCAACCCCGGAAGAATACATTTACGAAATTTACGTATGATAATCACATGATCGCGCCGTAAAATGAACTTAGTCCGCCAGAACGACGCAGTGTCCTCTTCATTTCTTACGAGGCTCGGCGATGGCCTCATGCTGACCGAGGATGATGCCAGATTGATTGACAGCCGCTTTGGAGACTAGGCTACGTAGGCCACATACGCCCAGGTAGTCTACGAATACGACACGCGCCATCCACTGATGTTGTTGCACGTAGCACTATCCAGGCCTACCAGCCTCGACGGCCTATACCTCAACAACGCGAAGGGTGACTTCAGATTCCGACATGTCGCCGGCTCTATCGACAGACAATTTGCCGACGAATTGACCGAGGCATCCACGAATTCCCACAGCTCTACTATACCACATACTTCACTACACATGGACCCCTCGTCACCGCGATCACGACCTGATCCGATAACAAGTCATGACCAGCTGCTGGTGCTCACTGATCACGGGGGTGATGACCTTATGCAAGAACTGTCAAGAACTTCTTCCACACATGCACACGGGTTCGTGAAACGTGCGTGCGTTCTCCATCATAAGAGACAAATATAAGCACTACGTATCAGCTTACCGCTTCTGGTGTTGGTATAATACCCACGTTGCCGTTGGCAGCGTTACACAACTGTAAACAACTGGTTAAACAACACATATACGGCTCTTCATATATGTGTGCGTATAACATTTATACAGATCTTTAGCGTCATTTTGTAACGTGTCACTCAGTAAAAAAAAATACGCCACAGTCACCTCACCCGCCGCATGCTTCGCATAACATCGACTACCATGGTACTTGGGATCTGCCGAATTTTTTTTTGTCCAAGATTCGAGCAATGGGGCACGCATACAATAGCCGAAGCCGAATCCTCAAACTTCTTGAATCGGGACTCGATTTCCTACAGCCTAGTTTTTATCTCTTTCTGCCCTTTTAGTAGTTCGCTCAGTATCTGCTCAGATGACGGGCCCGGATTAAGCTCGACATCGCCACAGACCATGAGCAACGAGGAAACGAAGTTGCAAGCAACGGTAAACAGAATACGCATACACTCGGGGCACGACAGCTGGAAGAAGTAAGGATTGCTAGATTGAAATGTTGAAGTGGTTTTACTAACCTGTACAAACAACATGAACGGGTTTGAGACCGTGTTGACCAAAGGCCAGCTGACGTGCCCACTGAAGTACCGCGGCGGGGGCAGGCTATTTAAGCTCCGTGTTGGTGACGTTGACGAGGTCCCACGTGTTGCCGCCCACATTTCCTCGTTCTGTATGATTTCTTTTTTTGTATTTCTATTATGTGTGCTAGCAGAGAATTGCGGATGTGGCTGTGGGCCTCTGTCCAGTTATTTTTCTCAAGCGGCTTTTACCTGTAGTGTCCTACATCGTCGATGATAATAATAATAATAATAATAATAATAACAACAACAACAACAACAACAATAATAATAATAATAATAATAATAATAATAATAATAATAATAATAATAATAATAAAGTAAATATAATGAATAATATTAGTAGTAGTAGTAGTAGTAGTAGCAGTAGCAGTAGCAGTAGCAGTAGTCGTAGTTAGCTAAAGTTGTTCAGTTCAAGCCAATAATTTGTTATGCGTGCACGCACACTCCTCTTTGCTGGCTGTTAAAGAAATGTATCGGAAAATCATAGAAATTAAGGGAAATGGAACGATTTCTGGCTGCCTTCATGATTACTTTTTCTCTGGTGGCAGATATCTCATCCTGACCACCGATTTAACAGTTACGGCAGTGATTAATAAATTAAATTGATTGTCATTTTACCTCTTGGAGAAAGGCGGTCGAATAAAATGAGAGAATTGGGGCCCTTTCTATGTGGAGGCCATTTCCACTTTGAGATTTCAAGAAAGCGGACGCTGGTAATTTTAACAGAGCGATGAAATATGAGCGATTTCTCTGGCGAAACCCAAACCGAAGTGCTCAAGCGAGCTACTGACATACTTTTCCGAGACCATCAGAATCAACGAGAGCCGCAATATTAGCCATCGATGATTTTCGCGTCGTAAGAGTGTGGGCTGAGCTTGTGGCTAAAGCACGCATGGAAACACATACGTTAGCGAATGCAGAAGAACTTACAAGAGTGCAATCGTTGTCGCGAACAGTGACCTGATTCTGGCCGCCTGCTAGTTGTGCTAATCCGCACTTTGGTTTCGGTTTCGCCCGTGAAATTGGTCGAATTTGATTACCTAACAATAGTTACCAGAGAGCACCTTTTTAGAAATCTCAAAGCGGCAATGGCAGCTGCGCAGGAAGTTTTCCAATTTTCTCGTTTGACCCGACCGCCTGTCTGCACTAAAAGAAAAGTTAATTAATTTATGTTCTTTAGTTGCTGCCGTAATTGACGTCTCCATTCGCCGTCAGATGTGTGCGTTACAGAAAATGTAATTATGAAGGTAGCTATCAAACATTCCGTTTCTCCTATACTTCAGGATTTTCAGACACATTTCTTAAAATACCTTCTATTCAATTTTACCGAAACGACCTCGGCCACTACACGTCATATGCAGTATGCTTTTGGTTCTAACCATGCCGTGATATAAATGAAGTTATTCTCTTGGACATGCATGCCTTGAAATGTCATTTATGCTTGCCACGCGCGTACGTCTATTTGTTTGCTAAGACGTTAGTTACATACGCGGTACTGTCTTCACACACAAACGTTCCTGTCATCGTCCTTTAAAATAAGGTACAAGGGCACCAATTATGTATGTAAGCTACATCCATCTCATTAATTTTATTGCAAGATATGCAATCGATCAATCAACCATAGGAGCCAAATGTCAAGCGGCCTCATAGAAACTTCAATTTTTGTTAGCTCAATTTATCTTTCTGTTTGAAAAGAATTTCAATTGGTAACTCTGGTGGTATTAATCATCAGGTTCATTATTGTTGCAGAATAACGGGCGCTCTGTACATCTGTCACAGAAGCGCTCAGTATATCCTAACCTTCTTTGTTTCGTTTTTCAGGCTTGTTCGAAAGCGTTGAGACTATGCTCTACATGGATCCAGACCTATCCTGTGCCGTTTTTAAGTGCGAGTCACTGAGAAATTGTACGTATTTGCACTTCATTCCTATACTGTAAAAATAGTCACAAATTACGGTGACACTGCACACACACACACACACACACACACACACACACACACACACACACACACACACACACACACACACACACACACACACACACACACACACACACACACACACACACACACACACACACACACACACACACACACACACACACACACACACACACACACACACACACACACACAGGATCCCGAGCGCACGCATGAACGCAAATCATATGGCGTAGCGGAACACAACAGTGACAAAGAAGGAGACATGCACTTATAGCGATGTGCATGTGCACGCCATAAAAATTGCTAATCCTTACGAACTAACCAGGCAACGTGTCTTAGCCACTTTCATGAGCACAACGCAAGGCGCGTCCGACCGGCCTTGGCAAATGAAGAGCCAAATGGCTCCAGGCGCGAGCTTGAGAAATTGGAGAACATCCTCGGCTCTCGGCGAGCTCGGATGATACTTCCACAGCTGCTGCTTTCTGTGCCTGCGTCTCTCTCTATCCGAGTAAATGTAGCACTGACGAAGGCACGGCTTCTGCGGCCGCCCTCACGTCGCCCTCTTCCACTCTGTAGAAGTTCTGGTGGTGCGAGAAGGAGCAGGGGAGGAACCCCTCCGGTAGAATAAAAGGACGGACAACTGTCCAGATTGTGTGTTAAGGTCCTGGAAGAAATGAAAAGACCGCGACTATATATATATATATATATATATATATATATATATATATATATATATATTATAAAGAAATGAGAGACAGAGACAGTAGCCTTGCTGCGGGCCGGCTGTTCTATTCTGCCGTCGTCTTTCTCTACCTCGCCCTAGCTCTCCGCGCGCCCGAAGCCCGTTGTCACTCTTCGTAATCACACTCGGTCATGTATACGAGCGCGCCGAGCTGCTGGCACTGTTTCTAGTGGGTGGTGCTGGCTGCATCTTGGTGGTCGGCCCCGACCACGCCGCCAAATGGTTTGGTGGTCTGCCAAAAGTGTTTCTGGAGGGTGACACTGGCTCCATTTATTAAATGCGAAGCATTTCTTAGCGAACCTCTGGCACTTTGAGCGTTTCTATCTATCTATCTGTCTATCTATCTATCTATCTATCTATCTATCTATCTATCTATCTATCTATCTATCTATCTATCTATCTATCTATCTATCTATCTATCTATCTATCTATCTATCTATCTATCTATCTATCTATCTATCTATCTATCTATCTATCTATCTATCTATCTATCTATCTATCTATCTATCTATCTATCTACCTAGCCGCCTACGTCCTGGTGCTCTCATGGTCGCCTCCTTAACTTGGTGTAGACCAAAATTTGCATGGGAGGGTAAGAGGATTTGACGAATATGATTGCCGGGTCATGACATAAATAACGTTAAAATCCTGTCGCGTACGTCGTCAAACCCTTTCCACTAGACACGTGCGGCACATACCCGTTTACCACGGGCCACAGTGTACGGGTATGCGCCACAGGTGATTGACAGTTTATATCTACCCAGGAACGGCGAGAACAGACGTTGGTAACTTGAATGCTAGAGCGTTAAGGAAAACCAACATCGGCAGCGTTGACTCAGCTAATGGAAATAATAAAAATTAGGATCCCAGCAGGAACCTAACCCAAGCATTCTGCGTGGGAATCAGGTATTCTACCACTGAGCCACGCCAGCTCTATAAACTGGCTTCGAAAAACAGCCTACGCAGGCGTACTATCGGTGCAACGTCAATTGTGGTTGTGGTGCTGGCTATCTAACACTACATCATACTCCTACGATGTGTACTTCTACGATACAGGCGTCATATCAGATGAACGTCTTTAGTTCCAGTGTATGGCTCCTTTTTTATGGAAGTCTAATAAACATTACATTTGTATTCCTATGATTCAGGAAGCTATATTGAAGCATCGCTCGACCCCAGAGGAATACATTAACGAATGGTGCAAGTGATATCACACCACAGCACCGTAAAGTGCACTTCGACCACCAGAACGACGCAGTGTCCTCTTCATTTCTTACGAGGCTGGGCGATGGCCTCATGCTGACCGAGGATGATGCCATATTAATTGATAGCCGCTTTGTAGACTAGGCTACGCAGGCCACATACGCCCATGTAGTCTACGAATACGACAAACACCATCCACTGAAGTTAGTCTACGTAGCACTATCCAGGCCTACTCAACAACAAGAATGGTGGCTTCAGGTTCGGTCATGTCGCCGGCTCTGTCGACAGATAATTTGTCGACGAAATCACTGAGGCATCCACGAATTCCAACAGCTCTACTATACCACATACTTCACTACACATGGACCCCTCGTCACCACGATCACGACCGGATCCTATAACAAGTCATGGCCAGCTGCTGGTGCTCACTGATCATGGTGACGATGCCCTTGTTCGAGAACTGTCAAGAACTTCTTGCACACATGCATACGGGTTCGTGAAACGTGCGTGCGTTTTCGGGACACGTACAAGCACTACATATCAGCTTACCGCTTCTGGTTTTGGTAATACCAACGTTGCCATTGGCAGCGTTACCCAACCATAAACAACTGGTTATATAACACATATGCGGCTCTTCAACATATATATGTGTGCGTGTAAAATATATACAAATTTTTAGCGTCATTTTGTAACGTGTCGCTCAGTAAAAAATGTTACCCCACAGTCACCTACCCGCCTCATGCTTCGCATAACGTCGACTCCCATTGTGTACGTGGGATCTGCCGAATTTTTTTATTTACTTTATTTTATTTATTCATTTATTTACACATACTGAAGCGCTAAGTACCCTATGGCAGGAGTGGGTGTACAAAGATACGCGGAATTTTAACAAATAGGAATGAAAGTTATGTAAACAGGTAATATATTACAGATGTGTGATTATACAAGGTGAAAAGTGCACAAATATGTGATGGACATGAATAAAAATGGAACAAAAAAGCAATGCAACGCAAGAGGTAACACCAACGGTAAATAGATGAGGGTATATAACAGACGCATGTCATGGATGTCGGCTACGAAATTGGGCGATGGGCGTGAACGAATAGAACCAGGTAATGAATTCCAGTCTTCAATAGAACGGGGGAAAAAACTGAACTTGAACATGTTAGTTCGAGCATAGTAAGACGTTAAGTTTAAGTTGTGATAGCTTCTTGTCGTTGATTGAGGTGCAAAATTTATGTAGTCCTTGTCATTTGATAGTTTAACTGAAGGCGTGACGATGCTATGCAAGAATTTTAACGACTCTACTCGGCAACGCGAAAACAGCGAAGTTAAGTTCAGCGAAGAAATAGTAGGAGAGGGTGAAAAGTCACGGTCATAGCGATGACATATGAATTTTACCGTTTTTTTTCTGAATTGCTTCTATCCTATTAATCTCGCACTGCTTTTACGGGTTCTAAACGACAGATGCGCAATCTGCTATTGGGCGATTGAGTGATTTAAATAAGAGGAGCTTAGTTTCCTTCGCAGATTTAGATAGAGTGCGACGTAGATAGCCTAGTTTTCTAATGATTTGTTACATACATAGTCAATGTTCTTGGACCATGTCATAATATGAGTAAAAATGACCCCAATATACTTAGAAATAAAAAAACCCTATTTACTGCACGGCTATCAAAAGAGTAATCAAAAGAAGAAGATTTATTACAAAAAGACATAAGTACGGTTTTTTAAAAGTTAATGTTAAAATGAACATTAACTTTTAAAAAACCGCAGCCAGGTACTGCACCAATTGCAAAAACCAGCAAATGACTCCTGGAAGCGGTAATGGTCAGCGTGTGTTTTATTGACCTCCTATAAACACAATCATCGGCATAAAAACAAATGGAAGAGGAGGTGCAAACAGACAAACCATTTAGGTAAATTATGAAAAGTAGAGGCTCAAGAACGGACCCTTGGGGCACTCCAGACGTTACATCAATGGCAGTAGAAAGATGACCCGTAAGAAACCTACTGAGAAGCGGGATGACAAAAAGCTAGATATCCAGCTAACCCATTGAGAATTGTTTAATATGACATCGAGTTTAGCAGGGAGTGTATCGAACGCCTTTGAGATGTCAATAAATATAGCGTCACCTGGCTGCCAAGATCAAGGTTCAGAAAAATATCATGCGTGAATTCGACTAATTGTGTTGTGGTACTGAAACCACGCCTAAACCCATGCTGTCTATTAGATAGTAGTTGGTGCGATTCCAAGAAGAGCATAATGTGTTTATGAATGATATGTTCTAACGTGTTGCATGATTGAGAAGTCAATGATATCGGTCTATAATTCAATAGAGACTGCTTATTGGCAGATTTGTAAAGAGGGAGTACCTTTGCTATCTTCCATGAGGATGGGACAGAGCCAGAAGATAGACTTTTTGAATATGGGCGTCAGATATCTGATGACCACAGGGAGTAGCGAACTAAGAAGGCATTGTGTATCCCGTCAGGGCCAGTGCATTTTTTACATCTAATTTTAAGATAAGCTGCATAATGCCTTCACTCGTTTCAATATTACTGACTGGTTCAGAGCGAGCTATGGCTGTCAGAGAAGGCATGGAGTTGTTCTCAGAAACAAGCACAGACTGGAAATAGTTATTAAAAGCATTCGATATTGCTGGCGGGTCACTAATAACGTCATTATCAATTCTGAAAGAAGAAGGTGAGGCATCATGAGGCAAAATCGAATACCATAATTTGCGTGGGTTCGTCCTTATCATGTCCGGCAACTGAACGCAAATAAAGAAATATTTCGCCGTTTTCATCTTGGAGTTAAGTTCACTTTTCGCTCTCTGAAATCTGTCTAAGTTAAAGAGATCGTTATTTCTTCTGGAGCGCCTAGGTGGACGGACACGGCGAGATAAATGTAAGATGTCACGAGTGATCCAAGGAAGATTAGTATTGCTTTTCTTTGTCTTAACTGGCACAAATCTTTGGACACGTGACTTAACAAGATCGTCAAAGTAATTAACGAGGTAATATATATCCAGCCACTCAGAAAGTGCACAAAACGTATCAAAATGATCAGCTAGAATATCAGTAATGGAATTGTCATTCGCGTGAGGGAAATCAGGGAAACTAGTAATGGTATACGGCGATTTGGACACGGGACAACAAACTGATAACAAGACATCTTTATGGTGTGATAAACCGTCGCTGGTGGCTTGTCAGGCAAGATAGGAGCTGTTATCTGCGCGTGTCCCAGCGAAGACGAATTTGGGCTCCACTCCTCCAACTGATCTTGATGAGAAGTGGTCTCAGCCTCTCTCAGTGATGTTGTGGCGTCAAAAACCAGCACAAAACATGAGACCAGCCGCGGAGTGTAGCACCTGCTTTCAACATCTTTTGAAGCGCAGCCAGAAAATCTCTCTCGTGGGACTCGAGGGCACCCATGAACCATCAAAGCGGTGCCCCACATGAACTCGATATCCGAGGAAGGGCAGGTTGGTTGACGCTTTAGCTGCGCCGTTGAGGGGGTGCGGTTCGCAAGTGCTATCATTGGTAGAGACTCGGTCGGCAGGGGCTTGCAGGCGTGAGAAAGGGGCGAAACAGAGTCGTAAACTACGCACGCCATTCAGACCAGGCCGCTGCCTCACGCCTTCGTAGACATGCCATGACTTGGCGGCATCGGGAAGGTGGTCGATGGCCACCAGCCATTTGTGATTTGCCGGCCAAGCATAGCTAGAGCCGAGCTCATTCATGGCAACCAGCCATACATCGGCGTCATCTTGAAAACCCCGGTACACTGGTAGTTCCCATAGAGCTAGTGATGGCGATATGGCCTGAGAGGATCCGAAAGTCCTCGCGGTGAAATGGTTGAGCTCCTTGACCAGCAAGGGCGTCACCCGCATGTCGTCCGTGGGTCGGGCCAGCGAGGAGCTCGAGGAGCCAGGGGCGATGTCCGCGGGGAACACGCGTGTAGAAGGTGCAAAGCAGAATCCGCAGAAAGAAGGTGCCAAGCTCCTAAGTTGTCGCGACAAGCGCGTGGCGGCGCGGATGATCTCAGCCGCATCGTCGGGTGAACCGCCCGGAGAACCCTTGGCGGCGGCCGCAGAATATGTCGTCATTGCTTTAATCAGTGCGGCGATGTACTGAATCATGGAAGCGTGGTCGACACGACGAATAGAAGCGCCGGTGCAATACCATCGAGTCGCCGAGGACGCCTGGACGCCTTCCCCGGACGGTGCTCGTACAGCCGGCAGGTAAGCGGTTGCCTAGGAGACTTGGACGCCGTCCCCGAAATGTGCTTCCTGCGGCGGCAGCTCGCGGTTTTCATGCGCTAGAACCCTGGACGGCGTTCCTTGACTGGCGGCTCCGCAATTCCGAATACACACGAGCACAGGCGGTGGCTGCCTGAAGGCACTCTCACGCCCGTGCCCGAGCGCCGCTCTGTCTTCATTGCAGTATCTATATATATATATATATATATATATATATATATATATATGTATATATATATATATATATATATATATATATATATATATAGATATATATATATATATATATATATATATATATATATATGTATGTATATATACCGTGGCGGCAACCGCAAGAACCCGCCGAGTGTCCATATAATTGCTCCCGCAATAAAACTGACTTTGGTGTCTGCTGGGTTTCTGCTGCGGTTTCGGGACTTCTTCAGATCTGAGAGATTTCTGTGACGTCATCTTCGGCATGCCGCGTCATCGGCAACAGTAGCACTAGTGAAGCGTCGCCACCGCGATTACCTCCGGAAACGGCACCCAGCCGGAGCTAGTCATCGAGGTCATGGTTGAAGACACGAGAGACGCTGGTCCGCGTTGCGCTCGGGTGTTTGTCTTTATGACAAATGTCGTAATCCGGCTGCAGAACGGTTAACTTCACTAGACCTACTAAAGCCTCCGGTACATAAAGGGTGCTCTCTCAGTTGGAATCTGTGAGCAGCATGAAACTTCTGTCGGAGTGTAGCGTCGCTCCGCCAAAGGAACTGAGGATGTCGCTCCGCCAAAGGAACTGAGGATGGCGTGCGTTTAAAAACCGGTTCTGCGGAAGCCCGCAAGGTGGCGGAAAGGTTAAGAAAGGAAAAATAGACAACCACCCATTTGTAGCACGAAGCCACAAGGAAATCCATGCGGATTTCTCAGAAATAAAGCCTCTTAGTCGCCCGAAAATTCGTCCTGGTCCGGGGTTCAAACCCGGGACCAACGCCTTTCCGGGGCGGTCGCTCTACCAATCGAGCTAACCAAGAAGCTAGCGATTGGCAGCGCGAGGGCGAATTCCTCGACAACTCGAAGCAGCTGGGCACATATTGAAAATCAGTTCTGCGGAAGCGCGCAAGGCAGCGGACGGGTTAAGAAAGGGAAAATAGACAAGCACTCATTTGTAGCACGAATTCCGGACTAGGACGAATTTTTCGGCGACTAAGAGGCTTTATTTCTGAGAAATCCGTATGGATTGCATTGTGGCTTCGTGCTACAAATGGGTAGTTGTCTATTTTTCCTTTCATGACGTGCGTTTCCACGTCACCACTTTCGGTGCGCTCGCGTGCACGGAGCAAAAAAACTTTTCTTTCGCGTGTTGCAAAGCTCCTGCTGCAACTGCGGAATGAATTACGGTATCGTTGGCAACAATTTCTGTCCTTGTTGAGCACGAAGTTTTGCCAAATTCGAAAACCACTTTAGCTTCCCTATACAATCGAAGGCGTGCATTTGCGTCTTGGCTACAGTAATGAATTTCTATTCGGGCGGTGTAAACATCAGTGTCATTGGACGGGACGTATAACTCCTGGTAACGACAGAACCCGTCGATTCTGGCTTCGGTGTTGCTGAGCGTCTGCTCGGGAAGGCTTTACAGCAGCATCGGCCGACGAAGCACTTCTACGGATGGCCTCACTGACCTCCAACAGGATGCTGTGTATGGGTGCCCGGCGCGATGGTTTCCTTACATCCGCCACTCTGCCACTCGCATCGATCGCAATGAAGCCGTGGCCAATGTCAAATGTAGAAACTGGCGATAAGAGCGGAACTTTAAAAAATAAATGCTGTAAGCTTCTCCTAAATACATGTTGCCCCATAAAAACATGTTCACGGGCTTGATGGTTTGTATGGAACGTTAAACTCCAGATATTGTTATTATTATTAATGGCTTGTATTGTGTCTGAACTGAATACGACGAGAACTTAGAAGAGCTCATGAAGGAATAATAACCTTTAAGTAAAAGCATCACTAAACATAAAGCTTCATAAAAGAGAAAAGTTCGCTATCGTTCTCACTGCTGTCAGATTGTCTGCATGTGGTGTCCTTTGATACCAAGTGCGAGAATCACACTTGGTACCTTGGTCCGTCTCTTTCACTGTCCTGTGTGTCGCGCTGTTTCTCGTTTCGTTGAACATGTACCAACCGGCTAAATAGGCACTCTAGTGCTGCGAATTATGTTGAATCAAGATGGTAGTAAGTTGGACGATTCGGTTAAAGTTCATTTCGCTGAAACAACGCGTTACACGACGAGGGAAAAGAAAAGGAGTGCACAGGTGGAGCGCGCGCCCTGTGCCCTCCTTTTCTTGTCCCTTGTCCTGCAATGCGCTCTTTCGGCGGAACTGAGAATCCATCAGGGTACAGGTTTATGAATTTCTATTTTCTCTTTGTAGGGGACGTCCTTCATTACGATCTCCGAGTGAGAAATTCGTCGATAAACTCAAAACCTCGCCCAAGCTGTCGAAGATACTTTAATGACCTCATAGGATCTGAACCATATTTCTACGTTTACAGGCCCATATGTCAGCGGACACTTAAGCCTGTCAAATAACACTATAACAGTTTTATCGGAATGTTATATTTTCTTGCTAATAAAAAATTTAAACAGTGTTGACACAATTGCTCATGTAACCGGTGAATGCAGTAAATACTACGGAGTTACGTCCTTCATTCGAAGTTGTACCGTTTTAAGAAGGTAAGATATCCATGTGTGCCGATTTCATAACAGGCGCAGGCAAATCAGACACCTCGCTTACTCGGCAAATTCGACCATTTCTACTTTGTCGCACAAGCTTCAAAGATGAGAATGGTGACGATAATAATGAAATAGCGACACTGGATGGCTCCGGTCATAGAGTTATCTTAGGCGAACACATGTGGGAACATTTGAACTTTCCCAGGCAGCACGCCGGCATTGAACCGATCTCGGGCCAACGTCGCCGAATGACGGCAGCAATATTGGTCCCACGTCGGCAAATCACGCTCGCGCTACTTTCATCCGCATCGGCCTGATGTCGGATAGCCGCTGTTGGGCCGATGCGGGCTTGCTGACTTTGGGACGATGTGCGCTAGCCAGCGTCGGTCCGAGACGGGCCTGCCGTTATTCAGCCGATGATGGCAAGCCGTCATTGGACCTATGTAAGCTAGCCGATGCTGGCGTGGTGTCGACCCCGCCGACGTCGGGTAGCCACCGGCGTGACCGGTTACACCCGTTATTATGGTGTTTTAGCAGTGGTGATTTACCGTGCGTTAAGTACAGTAACTGTACCATCGTGGTCAGGACGTAGCTAGTTTATATGGGGACACCGGCGGCAGTTGTTCGATGCGCACATTAACTTGATCAGAGAGAGTGATACACGTTTTATAAAGTAAGACGGCTGCGTGCCGACCACGGTAGTTCAGTATTGCTGTAGTTACTGTACTGTAAGTCAGCAGCGCTGAAATAGACTATTCGCGGTCTAACGGCATTCATCGACTATACGATTGGCGTCGTATTCCAAAAATGCTTATTGATTAAAACGACTGCTTAATTGGGGTCTTAGTGTGCTATTGAGACCCAGAATTCTGTGGAACCACACAAGAACGAGAAGGAAAGTCAATATTCTATTCAACACAACTAAAAGGATAAAAGGCCTGATGCACCAACTACGCATGCGTCAGGGTAATGAAGAAGCAACACATTTGCAAGGTGATAAGCACAAGTTTATTCACACATATGAGCCAGCAGTGCCGGAATAATTATGCCACAAAGGAATACCTAAACATCTGTACATACCATAGGCAACATCTAAAACACTACCACAGTCTCCGTATTCGTCAAGAAAAACAGGAAAATCCTGATGGAGAATGGGGTCAGGCGAAGAGTTACAATCTCTTCAATGTTGTTCATGGCATATTCACTATGAATATTTAAAGAACTCGAACGGCAAAAATAGGAATAAGGATTAACAGAGAATGTCTTAGGTACTTGCGTTCAGCAGACGATATCGCGATCATGAGGAATAACGGTGACGAATCCCCCCAAAAATTCTGGAGATGTAAAGGAAAAGAGCGTTAAAGTAGGATTAAAGATGGACCCGAAGAAAACAAAGACAATGTTAGGCGGCCCGGCGAATAAGCAAGTATAAGAGTGGCAAACAGACTGGAAGAGTATGTCTACACGTGAGCTAATTACTAGCAGAGAGGCACCCCCCTGATGTTTATCAAATTCACCAAATAATAAGGTTGAGTTGGTTCACAAACGTTAGGCATGCGCACCACATGTCTGGCAATTAAATTAGCGTTATTCTTTAAGCGGACATTAACATTTTTTGAGTGATAACTTAGGGGTAAAAAAAATGAATAAACTGCTGTACGCGACGCAAAAAACATAGCGAGCGCTACCACAAGATCCCATGAACTCTACGGGCCAAACAACGAAACGTTCCTTTCCTCAGTAAGGAAGCCTTCATTTTGGTGAGGCCGCCTTATGTCACTCTGAAAGCTTCCTCACTGAGGAGCCCTCGGTGAAGGCTTCCTTGGCGCTTCCTCAGCTTAAGGTTGCTTTGGGGCTACCTTCGTGCGCCCTTAGGTCCGCTCCTGGCCCTGAACGAGCGCTTCACCTCACAGCTAACCCACGTGATGAGCTAGCCCACGTGATGCTTGTTTCCGAGGCAACCCTACCACCCCACCTCTGCGGGGAGACGCGAGCGTGCATGCACGGTGAAGCGCGTTTAGACTGACAGCGTTTAAAGAGGCGGGCTCATTGTTGCTAGAACGCACCACGTTTTGCGCTCGACTACAGTGGCTTTTCACATTTAGTAATCGCAGTTGGAAGAAAGCGTACACGCGTCTCTATATTAACACTTGAATTTGGAAGTGATGTGGTGGCCCAACTTTTTTTTACAGAATAAACGCTTGTGAGCAAAGCTTATATTCGATAATCTCGAACGCAGGAGCGCGGCAACCATTCCTCCCGCGAGGACGGGTGAAGGGAGCTTTCAGAGTGCGCTTGCTTCCTCCGTCGGTACTTGGCTGTAAGGAGGCCTCACGTAAGGTGAGGACGCGGTCCAAGGAAAGGAACGTTTCGTTGTTTGGCCCTACATCTAAACACGGTAGACAAGCGCGCACGCACTCCTAACCAAAGGTAAGGTTGTAACGGAACGGAATCATGCGTGAAAACCACTCACCATGTGCCCGTTGGATCGCTAAAAACACGAGCGAACGAAAAATGCAAGCGCACCAAAGTAAGAGAATAAACAAAAAAATCGCAGCGTATCCACGGGGTGAATGAGGATGAGTAGGGCGAAGCTCCGGAGGAAATCATCGGTAAACCGTGAAACTCTTCCGTGAAATTCGCCCAGTACATTATAAAAAAGTGTGAAACACCGTGTATATATTAAACATGAAACTTTTATTGTACTGTTGGTTTACGTGGTCCCTTCATTATCACCGCTTTGTGATCGTTGAAATGCAGGGAAAGTGTCCGATCCCGAGCGAAAGAGAGAGCGCGCCAAGAGTGAGCGCCTTGTCTGCCTCCATCCGGCGACGAGCGAAAGAGAACACGCGCCAAGAGCGAGCGCCTTGTCTGCCTCCATCCGGCGACTCCGAGAGAAAGAGAAAGCGCGCCAAGAGCGAGCGCCTTTTGTATTTATAACAGCGCCATCTATCTTCTTTAATCATCAACGTATACGAAAAACCACTAACGCCATCTAGTGATATTAGGATGGATGCTATGAGCGTCCCCTTTATAATGGGGCGGTGACATGTCTGCCACCAGGCTCGAAGAAAAAAAAAAACTTCCTTGTTTTATGTCGGCCTAATACGTTATCTCCATTGATTAAATCTATGTTATTATGCCAAAAAATATAAATTTACGGTCCTTCTCTCTGCCTTTTAAGGCAGAATGACCTTATTTTTCCCCATTTATTTTTTTACTTTATCTCTACTTTTCTGCCACCAATACTCTAACCGTCTCTTACTTATTTACATCGCGGACGTGTTCAGCTTTCCATTGTTGTCCCTAAAACCGAATGCTTCATGTAAACTCGTGCCCACACATATACCTGGGTGAATATCGCCATATTCAATCAGTACATGTTCTATCGTTTCCTAAGTTCCCCCGCAGCATGTACATTGTTCTTCTTCGTTACTGAATACGATAATTTCCAAGGACACAACGCCATCTATTGAGCAATTCATAAACGAGAGGTAGCAGCCTGACGACACGCTTCGGCGTCTCTTTCACGTACGGACACACAACGCCATCTATTGAGCAATTCACAAACTAGAGATGGCTACATACTACCACTACTACTGGTACAGAAAAGGGAATGACCCACACCCTAAGGAGCTTCGCCCCTAAAAACGATGGTCAATAGCAAATGCGCGATAAGTAGAGGACGAAAATCTGACGAGACGTAAGAGCAGTCAACCCGTGGCCTTACATGAGGTGAGCGAGTACAATACGGAAGCACGGCGCCACTAGTTGCTCGCTGCGGTCATCTCTGTCGAAAACAGTGCCGGTATGCTGCCGCGTATCCGTCTCGCGCACGATTTTGACTTTCCGCCATACATGTACACAAACCGACACATCTTGAAGAATTCTGCTGGCGAAAGCGAAAAAACCTGCCCCCGCAACAATAATTATCCCTGCCTCGGGACGGCTATCTTACCCTCACTGCTCAAGCGAGTTTTGTGACAATGACGCTGAACGAGGGGAACGAGGGGGGGGGGGGGAGGTAGAGGTTGAAAAAGACGAAAAAATATTCAAATGCTCTCTTCTTGAAAGCACGGCTCAGCCTCCAACCATGGTGAGCGTTCCCCCCAGCATGTCGTCTATGGGCATGCCGTTTGAGAAATGCGCTCATCGAATTTTCAGTGCATAGCTTGTTGCAACGTGTCGCTACATGAAACTTTGCGTACGCCACGTTGGAGCCGCATGTTTTATAGTATTTCACGTGCAATAATAATAATGTTAATGCGGCTGTTTCTAAAAGCACGTGGGAAGCAATCGTTGAACGAGATTTTTACTTGAGAAAGATAGGTATGGACTGAAAAGGACGGCGACGCAGTGCAAACTCGAACTGACAAGCACGTGTTTGTCAGTTCGTTAAAGAATGTCAGTGGGCTAGTCGGTTTGCAAGCATTCAAACGAAAAAACGCGTGTTCACTCCGCCCGGTATTTTTTTCGCCATACCTATTTTTTTTTCATGTAATCAGCCTACTAGCCAGCAGCGCGCATTATTGAGCTTTTTACTGCTTTCACAAAGCAAAATTATGCGACATCACTGAGTCAAATGCGCTTGCTACGCTTGACCACAACACTCGCGTGAGTGGATACGTGTATACACAGAGATGAGGAACTATCCGTGTAGTTTATGACCACTCGCGCCACACAGTACGATACATGCACTTTCTTATTTGTGCTTGTACACCGGTCCATGTAGCGGCTTTCTGCGGGCTTACTCTACAAACATTCAAGCGCCTGATGCTCTATTGCATTGCAATTGTATCCTGTGTTTAGGAAAAAGAAGCACATGAACAAAACTACTCAGAAGCGTGCACGCGTGATGATCTGGCAATAAAACGTGTACGTAGCACTCTCGACGTTTTATTGATACATTGAATAAATTAATGTCATTTCGGTAATGCTTATTTCGATCGGATCTTAATTATCAGGTCAAGCGCAATCGGGCGGAAAAAAAGGGTCGACTATTCCCGGCAAAAGACTGTCTCTGAGCTCTCCACTGTCTGAAGGACGGCAAAATGGGCCCAATATTAGCGGCTGAAAGCTAACGGCTCAACCGACATCGGCTGAAGAACGGCAAAACTGGCCCTATATTTGCCGATGAAGCCATTGGCTTAGCCGATATCGGCGGGACGGTGGCAAACCAGGCCCAATATTGCCGGTGAAAACCCAATATTTGATGAATGGCGGCAAAACCGGCCCAGCATTCCCGACCGAACTCAACGGCTCACCCAATAATGGCGCACTGCCGGCAACATTGCACCGAGATTGGGCCTCGCATAGCCGCCGTAAAACCATTATCGGCCCCACGTTGTAGGCTGCCTGGTTTTTTTCTTCTATCGCGGTGTCTGTAAAGAGATTTCGCTAAATGACGCTTCATCTCATGGCCCACAGTGTACTCCTATCCACATCATTCTTATGCACACCGTCTCTACACAAGTTTTCATCAAAGCGTTGCGCTGTTAATCAGGCTGTAGAGATACGATGTACACCACCTTCGATATTAGAACAGAAAAGATAAAGGTACATTTGACTGCAGGGGCCTATAAGTACGGTCATGTTTCCTCGTTGCTGAAACGGAGATCATCAAGACGCAGTGTTGCGGGCTCCTATCAATCCTGAAGACAATTCAAACTATCGCCCTGGGTACCTGCTTTACGATCAAAAATGGACTCTCACGGTCCCAGTAGCCTTGTTTAGTAAATCGAAGCTCGTGGCATCGACACTTGATTTTGTTATAGGGCTGGCTGTGCCAACATAGATGCGCCGATCCACTGGTGACTAAGTCATGTTACACCTTCTTGCTCCGCACCTAACAGTCGCCAGTCCCAACCAAGATGAGCTTTTCTGTTGATGGTTCCTTAAGTAATTGAAAGAGTGGCCTCCAGGTGACATTGGCACTCGACTCTGCGGACATCACTTCGCCACCATACACGCGACTCGACCTAACGTGACCTCTGCCTTAGTGCGCATGCACCATACCTGCATCAACTTCAGCGTCGGAACACATGTGATCTTTCTCCTTAAGTGTACACGTGATAGCGTTAAGGAGCTCGTTTCACAGGAATCTAGTGTTGTTGTCGTGGTCGGCGTCGGCGTCTTCGATGGTGGGCAAACAATCAGCGTTGTCCGTGAGCCAAAATTTGAGGTAGATGCAAATAAACAAATAACAAAAACAACCCGGCTCAAGTGGGCCCGGGGATTCGAACCTGCGACCCCTCGCTTCGTGTCGCCATGCATTTAACCGCTCGGCCACCACACATACATCCTCTAGAGTACTAACGGCCAGCTATTTATACACACCATTTAGCGCTGGAGGTTCTTCAGCGGCTTGACTACCAGCCGCGAGACGGGCCCACGGGCGTGCTTTTCAACGGCATCTACCCGACGTGTGGCCGTGTTTCGTCACGCTGCATGCATGGATGTTGGAGCCGGAGGACGTCCGCACTTTGACTTTCCTTGCGCCACGGTTTATTTCTCTCCCGAAAAGTGAAGGCAGGATAGCGATGGGGAAAACGATGCGAACAGGGTCCAATTATGCTATGGCATTCTACTCTGAAAGCGAAGCTCAAGCGTCCTCCAAGCTCTTATTCTCCCCTTCACGATTCCTCTCCAACCTCTTGTCCTTGCTCTGAATAATTCCTGTTGCAACGAATAATACTGAGTCGAGTCGCTCCTTTCGAGGCTTTTGTGATCGCATGGACCAAGCCACCCGGCTTACTTAAGGAGCATTAAGAAGGGAGGCGTCGTGTACCGCGTTGATAGCATTTAAAGTGATTGCGAAGTTTGCTTGCGAGTATTTTTTCACACGGGGTGCTAGCATCGACCAGTCAGTTTACAGCGCTAAGTTATTCATATTTCTTGGCGCACGCACCTAGCTGCCGAGTACGTTCTTCTTTTGTCCCGTACCTGAATTGCTCATATTAGGAACCTCTAGGTAGCGCTTCAGTCGTTGTTTACTGCTTATTTCCGAGCGCAGCGCCCTCGACGTTGTTAACGCAGCCCTTTTGATGCCCAGTGTTTTGTGAGTGTCCTTTGCCACCTTATCTGCTAAGCGGCCGCCGCCACTTAAGCGATGCTGCAATGATCTCGGTATCGGAAACAGCGGCACGTCCAGCGATGTTACAGCAGAGCCACAACTGATTCGTGGCCACTCTGTGCAAATGGTTATCTGACACTAACGAAACGTCATTGCCACGAGCCCGATAAAGCGACCAGTCATCTGCGCCCAGTATTCATACATATTAGTCTTGTATGAATAAATGCGCCACCTCACAAGGTTACTTCCCACATTTACATTATTGTACCGCGCGCACATATTGGCGGAAGTGCACTAAACGTATCGGCGAAGTCACACAGTTTAGCCGAAACAAAAGGGATGTCATATGCTAAATCAAAAGAACATTCTTGAGCTTGCACAATCTGTGACGGCGAAAGTCCTGCGCCCAGCGGACGCACCATCATACATAGCATGGAGCACGTATGTCTTCAAATTCATAAGCACAACACAGCGGGGGCGGGCACCATTATCTGCGTACTTTCTTGTAGAGTAGACCGTCCAGAAAAACGAAGCCACTGTAAACTGTCAGCTGAGCTGCTCAGTCGAATAGGGCTTGATTTTCCCAGAGGTGGCTGGATGGGGTAAAAGGGTGCTATCGATGGTATCTAGGAACTCGTGAAAATTCTGGGTGCATCCTCAAGCTGTTAGTAGAGGGTGCCTTGAAATACATTTGGTATGATGGCGGCAACATTTTGTGCAAACGTACCTCTCATTGAGGAAAGCGACCAGACGTTCGCGGATACCAACCAGCCAACATAGTGCAAGGTGACCACTAACGATCGTAGTCGTTGGAGATTTGCGGCGAACTTACGACAGCAAAAACCACAGCAAGGAACCCTTATTCATCTTAGGCAAATGGATAAGGGACCTTGTGAGTCATTTTTAGCACAGTGATCGCACCACACCTTATCAAGAGTCGACCGTTGAGAGTGATTTACACCACTTTATTGCAAATACATCTTATTACGACTTTCCTATCCGAAAGCATTGAATGTAACTACGTTAGTATGGTTGCACTAATTCTTTTTATTATACTTTCAGACGACTATAAACTGTTCAGAAAACGTCGTTTTATTAGCGTAGGGAATAAAACATTTGCATAAAAAACAACTCCGCACAAGCTACCAATATTTCATGCCGCAGTCATGCCACACCTTTGAATAGTGTTCTCAACCTTTTTATTTGTTGTTTAAATTTCAAGTGCTTATGACGTGCTTACACAGCAGCTGCTGAAAACTTGGATTTAATCAAATGTCGTTGCCTCTAACGACCATATAATTTGTTTGAATGATTCACACGTCGTTTCTCATGCGCTTAAATTCCGAACAAAGGAATCGAACTGAAGGAGCAGGCTTAGCAACCGAACATGCGCAGCACGCGGTATAGATATATTGTGCTTTAAGGGAGACACGGAAGCCGATGTCCGAACGCTGAAGTCAGTGATTGAAAAGGGGCCGGAAAGTCATTTTGAGTGGGCCACGGCCATTGAACAGTCGCAAAGAGAAATCGTCGCCATACAAGCAGACGACACCAGGAGGAATC
The DNA here is from genome assembly GCF_013339695.2 of Rhipicephalus sanguineus. Taxonomy (NCBI): domain Eukaryota; kingdom Metazoa; phylum Arthropoda; class Arachnida; order Ixodida; family Ixodidae; genus Rhipicephalus; species Rhipicephalus sanguineus. The sequence goes on along the minus strand of NC_051185.1, from coordinate 82,183,058 downwards.
AACACCGAACGTGCCCCTGACGACAGCTCCACTCGATTTCGCTGGGAATATTGCTTGAACATTCAGTACAAAATGTTTATGAACTTGCCCACTAATGTTTCAAGAACTCGAGCAGTACAGACTGGCCGGCAGCGTCGAGAAGCCTTCACGTAGCGAGCGCACTCGCGAAGAGCGGCACCCGAGTCCTCTCGCTGACGTAACACGTGAGAGGGCGCCCCTGAAAGGTCTAGAGGAGAATAGAAAGGGCCATGACACTCTGTCAGGCATTTGTGCCTTTTTGTCAGCGCCTTGGACAGGAAAAAATATATGTGTTGTAGTTTTTCATTGTCTGAAATAAATATCAAAGATGAAAGAAAGGTGAAGATGTTGCGCACGCCGCGACGGATTGCGCATTGAAGTCCTGAGCAGAACCACAATTGACGCCCGTTCCGCTCTTAAGAAAGTGCAAGTGGTTGATAAATTGCGGGCAATTTTCCAGCGTATCCATCACGGAATTAGTAAGTGGGCAGCGCTTTCCTGGTAGACAATCAGACTCTTGCACCAGGCAAGAAGATGTGGGCTTCTGCGCTAGAAGCCCTGGTGGACGTCGCGCCGCTTTCCCATGGAGGAAAGTGCTCTCGAAGCGACCGACTCGAGGTCGAATCCGCCTCATCATGTTGGTTGAGCTCTTTATGTAGCGTCTGCCGAATCGCCGACACGATTTCAGATGGCGATGAAGCCCCAAAACTGGCGACATTAGTTACATTCGCTAGGAGGCCAAACTTCGCTGTAATGAATGCAGTTTCAAGGCTTCCAAATCTGCTTGAGTGCAGAACTACGTCTCTTAAGGACTCAGGACATGTTTTTGCAATAAGTAACTTGTACACATCTATGGCGAACCCTTTAAAGAGATATCCAACTTTGTACTCCTCTGTCATCTGAGGATCGATGGTCTTGCACGACCTGTGCACATCCTCTGTGTACGGCGCGGATGTTTCCCGAGGACCTCGATCTGGCTGTAGGAGCATTTGCTCGGCACACTTCATTATAGGTACCCGGTCCCCAAAGGACCGGGTACCATAGGACACGGAAGCTGGTGGCGGGTTGCCATCTCCACTTTTTTGAGCCACCGCTTGTGAAAGGCAAGGATATCGTCGGATTTCGCGACGCTCCCCGTACTCCGCCTCTGTAAGCCGTTGAGTCATCGTTCTCAGGGGTGCAGTTATGGTAGCCCGCATCTGCACCATAGGAGTTAGAATACTGTACTATCGCGCTCAGTAGGAGCTACATCACGGGAGCGCGTGGCCGAGCGCTCAGCAAGGTTGTACAGTGGAGCCTCACATAGCATATTTTCGAGTTATCAGACGAGAGTTTGGCTGCTCGTGCGAGCGCACATCGCCCCCACTTGCTTTCTTGCACCCTGGTAGTTGCCATTTTCAAAGCTGATATCACCGCACGGCAAAACGAGGGTGAGGGTGAAAAGAAGTGGAGGCGATGCGCACTCGCAGAGAAAACCAGACCCTCTCCCGATAACTCGAAAATGTGTCATGATCGGCGCCACTGTACAACTTTTCTGAGCGCTCGGCCACGCGCTCCCGTGATGTAGCTCATACTGAGCGCGATAGTACATTAACCTAAAAATGAATTGATCAACACAGAAGAATGGTAGCCGCGCCGACACCGACTCATTCCAATGAAATGCGCTTTTCGTCGTTCCTGTTGTTTTTGTGTGACGTATCTATACGTTATATAGAATATGTTGCCGGGACAATGTCTAGCAGAAGTAATATATTGTGCTTAGGAATTATTTGATTAAGTTCTTTACGAGTAACTGGTGTAAAGGATCTCCAAGTAAGACTGAGAAGTATTATTACTGAGGAAATTATGACACGTCATGGATATGAAACACGTCTTTTTATAGCTTATTGCTCCATAAGCCATGGCTATCAGACGAAAGTTTTATTTGGAAGGCATGATTTCTGATGGAGACTAGTGATCAAGCAGGTTGGCGAGCACCACAAGCGTCACGTCTGTGACAGTAAGTTCGAATGCGGCTGCGAGTTGCCATGTGTGCAAACTACTCATAAATTGCTCAGGCTCCTGTGCGCCGAGTATTATCTGTATCCTAACAGGCAGTGAATTGAGTCGAAAATGTGGACATAGTACTTTTGCCTCCAGTCTGGACAAATTAGATGAAGCTCTATATTATTTTTCGGCTCATTTATTGTATTCATCTGTCATCATGCATTTCGAATTATATATTAATTGGAACTGGCTTCGAAGCGCAATTCGCCAAACATATTTACATATTATAGCATGCAATCAACATTTCAGTTCGCACAAGTCCATGCTTCACTGTGTATCCCTGAAGGCTGTCGATATATATAAAAAAACGACAGGCCTGCGCGGAAAGCGCAGCACAGTCATAGCGAAAGCTGGAAGAGCGGCATTTGTAGAGCCCGTTATCAACTCTCCTGTGGCTACTAATACAGGTACATTAGCAACGTACCCACTACGCAACAAAGCGTAATTTTTGGGAAGTTTGGAAGCACCCAGCACGACATTATTCGTTGTTCTGCGGAGAAGCGAGGTACCATATGTAAGCGATTATGTGCAGTTTGTTGATGCGGCGGTTGATGACGATGAGTAATTATGGTTGCGCCCTTTGTAATGGGTTGGAAGCTTTAAACGACCCACTAGTTACGTAATGCATATTGTGTGACCCCCGGTCGTTATTTAACTTTCCCACCACGCTTTATAACACACTTTAACCGGAGAAACGTAGAGCGAGAGAGAGAGAGAGAGAATTGACTTTATTGAGACCCTGCGGAAATGGATCATGGGAGCCTTATGGGCTTCCTTGGCAACCAAAAGAAGTGCACTTGCAAGGAACCCACTACGCTATAAATCATTGTAATTTTTGAGAAGTAGGGCAGTAGGCACTGTGCCGTTTTTCGTCATTCTACAGACAGCCGTGGTACCTGCTAAACACATGTAAGGCATTATGCGCACTTTGTTGATGCTGTGCGTGATGACGATGAAGAATTATGGCAGAGCTCTTTGTAATGGGTTGGAAGCATTCAACAACCTACTTGTTGCGCAGTTCGCATTGTGTGACGCCTGGTTACAGAATTCGCGTTGTGCGAAGCTTGGTGCTCATTCTACTCTTTTACCACGCTATATTGCATATGCTAATGTGGTTCCTTCCCGACATGAAGCCTGTATAGGACCTTTTTTCAAAGCAGTTTCAAGCACCGGCATGGCTCAGAGGTTGAATACTGGGCTCCCACGCAGAGGGCCCAGGTTCGAACCTCGTTCCATCCTGGAATTTTTTTCTTATTTAGTTTTTTTTCTTATTTCGAGCGATACTGGTTACGGACACCGGCGGCGGCGGCGGCGGCGGCGGCGGCAGCGGCGGCGGCGGCGGCGGCGGCGGCGGCGGACAACTACGGCACCAAAAACGGCCGGTGAAATGATCTCATAACAGCTTTCGCTGTAAAAGAAGGGCTTTGCGATAATCAATGTGACAAGCGATCGGCAACAAGGGGAGGTTAATTCTACATCAAGTGCGTCGGCGCAAAAGGATGTATTCTGTACTGCAAACGAATTCTGCGAAAACACGTAAGACAGCGTTAGGGCTATCAACGATGGAATTGACAACCACCGGTTCGTAGAACAAGGCTACAAGGAAATCCACGCTAATCTCAAAGAAGCGAAGGCTTCCTAGTTGAAGAAATCGTTCTGGTTCACGGCACGAATCCTGGGCCAACGCCTTTCCATGTCAGTCGCTCTACCTTTCTCGTGTTTGAAAAATCCGTATAGATTTATTTGCAGCTTTGTGCTGCAAGCAAGTGGCTATCAGTTTTCCTTTTTCAAAACCTCCTTGTACAATCGAACTATCAATGTATTGATGTCAAAACTTCGGTCACATGCTGACGGATCTGATGTCGTGCCAGTCCTAAACAAAAAAGAAGTGCTAGAAATGTATGACAGTGATGAAAAGAACACTACGGCCGCAACAATGCGATAGATCTGCGTCAAAATGTTGCATAACAGAGAGGAATGTAGCACGGCCGTGTCTCCAACAGTACACTACCGGTCGGGGTGACCTTAACATTGTGCGCGCAAGCACTACGAACAGTTAATTAAAGCGGCATGCAAACAAAAGTACTCCTAGCCATGTTCGTGTTATTACCACCGCTATAACGCTTAATGGAGTGCGCTTGGATGTAAAATAGGTCAATTGATTTTTTTTCAGTGTATTTGCAATGTCATAAAATTTTGGAGGGCAAAGGAGCTAATTGATACTATAGGCGCACTGTTCAGGATTTTTGCTTCTTTTCGTTTTACGAAGAAATCTCGGCTCTGATATGCACAGCTGATGATTCAAAAACTGGTTACATGGTAGAAACTGCACTCTGCACTCTCTCAAACTAGCGTTCATATTTCATAATGCTCTCATAAAATGTGGGGATACACCGGTAAACAGGGGGTGTGCTGGAAGCGACGTTTCGACAAGTGGACTTTTCTTCAAGGCTATAACTGCGTTCCTTAGCGCTTGTGCGTATATTCTTCCTACCCTCTCCTGGAATCCAAACGAAGGAGGACAGGACAGCTCCGAAAGAGAGGGTGGGGGAGAAGGTGGGGCCGCAGTGACGAATTAGGTGACTCAAAAGAAAGATTCCGTGAAAAAAAAAACAAAGCAAGGGCGGGTGTAGACGTTCGATAAGCGCGGTGAGGAATTCCTGGAAGAAGGGTTTAATTCTCATTGGTTTTCATGGTGTATGCACCATATCGGATCGATCCAAGATCCCTTGAAACCTTTATACCTGCTGGCTGGAGTGTATTCAACTTGTGAATAACATATGACTTGGTACGTTTTCTGTCTCTTGGCGACGGGCACTTTGACTGAAGTATGTAAAGATTCAGATCGTCGAAATTGTGACCTGCTATATTAAAATGCTGTGCCACACTGTTTCCGGTAATTTATTCGCTGTGTCCCCGCGATGCTGGTTTAATGTAACATTACATTATGGACATATGACAGCATGGACATCTGACGTTGCAGACTTGAAGAAGACAGCTGCACTTGTAGAAACGTGGGCTCCAGCACACCCCCTGCTTACGAATTTTATTGCGATAGCAATTATATGGACACTATCGGCGGATTCTTGTCGTGGTCGTCGCCGTCATGTCCCGTATATGATATATATGTATATATACAAAAGAAAAAAATAAAGCAGAACAAAAAAGTTCCCAACTACCCGACCGGGGATTCGAACCATCTACCCTCGCTCCCTAGCGCGCTGCGTTAGACAACTCAACTATACGCCATGTATGTGCCGGCGAAATAACGGCGAGGTACTTATATACATCATTTACCGCTGGTGGTAGGCAAATTTCGGAGGAGCTTGAGCGTGCGTTCTATCAAACAACGCTCCCATATTTTCTTTCAGTTTGAAAGCTGCCCTTGAGACGCGCACGAAAAAGTGCCTCCTTTCTGTAAACACTCGTGATGTGGAACAAAAAAAAACAACAAAGAACACCGGGCACACCTTGCGTCAGACGCCTCCGTGTGGCAGGGGCCAGTACACGCGCCGCAGTTAAAAAGAATAATGGCTAATCCCTCCGTCATAGGAATTGGTATAACACGAAAGTGAAACGTGTCGTCACAGAAGTAGTTGATTGTTCATAGTGCATTGGTATATGAGAGCTCGCACAATGTCTACTGCTTGGGAGATATACCACCGCTTGATGTGGACGCACTCACATTGTGGCACGCCTACGTACCGACGATTAACGCCCATGATCATGATTTAGCACTTGCGGTAGCTGAAGGTGCTAACATATACGTGGACCCGCGCAAAGATGGCATCCACAAGCACATAGTAATCACTGCTACTTTGTATGCACTCTTTCAAAGCGTCGTGAAAGGGGAATAGAAACGCTACGCGCGGCGTGTCTTCTCTCTAGTTTGGCCGTTATTTCTCACAGGGCGAGCGGGGAACGCGGTGCGAAGGCCAGGCGAGCGTCGGAGAGCTATTTTTCGGTATGGATGGATGCTATGGGTGAGGTTTGGGCTAAAGCTGCCACCTCAAGGTGTGTTAAAGCGCTGAAGAAATTAAACTTGTAATGGAAACGCGCCGAATGAGACGGTCATAGCAACGGTGCGTTTTTTAAAGACGATAGTCTTTCTTGGGGAACTTAAACGCAGATATTTTGGTCTGTCTTTCCGTTTGTCGGCACGTCACTCGATTCAGCCACCCAGCCAAAGTTGAACCACTTGCCCAAGGGCCAGCCATCTTGAACGGCTGACAAGGTTCATACTTGTGTACATTGTTGATAAAAAGCAAACATTACGCATATCTGAAGCGCAACATCACTAGGCAAGTATTAGGTGGTGTGTTCCTTTAATAGAAAATACATAGATATCTAATTCTAGAGACCCTAGTTTCTTAAGCTGGACTGAAAATGCGACTGCGCTGAAACTTGCCTTCCTCCGTGCCCTCTGCACGAGCTCATAGTTGTGTTTCGGTTTCGGTTCAGTATTGCACTGTACGAATGCAATGGGGCACCGCTCTGGCATTCCTGTTTTACCCAGGCGACGTGTAAATAAAAGAGTGTGTGGAGAGTACTCGTTGAGTGCGGACGTTTCTTCTGCTTCGGCGCTTCGCGCCAAACCGCGTGTTCGGGCTGGCTGGCGTCCCCGCCGGTCGCGTTGGTCACCGCCGGTCTTCGCCTGCTGGTGCGCCGGGACTACCAGCCCGCAACACAGCACTCATGTTTCCCGACGTATTGCCAGATGGCGTCCATATCTCACGCAGCGCCTCTTCTCTTTAGACGACATTTTCAGCGAATCACGTGGATGCGCGGCCATTTTTAGGGGCGAAGCTCCTTATAGCGGCACCCGTTCGTCCCTCGTAGCGTAGTATGTAACCAGTCTTACGCTTTGACCTCCAAGGTGGTGCCGGTGGGAGATTTTTCCTGTGCGTTGTTGAACAATAAAAAATTCGCAGCGTTAGCTAAAAGCCGACTTCTTCTGTCTCTCATTCCCATTAGCAGCCATTCTTTACCTCCAAGGTAGTGCCTGGTGAGATTTCTCCTGTGCGTGATTAAACAATAAAAATTTTGTTCAAAACGCCGTTGATTGATGAAATAAACCAACAAAAGACGCCAGATGTTTTGTAAAAGCAAAACGAAAGAACGCCAGATGTTTCTAAAGCAAAACGAAAAGACGCCAGCTGCTTAACGAAAGACGCCAGATGTTTTCTAAGCAATGGTTTTCTAAACAATGAAAATTCACAGCGTACATGTAAAATTAAAGTGCGCTGCAAGTCGTCATAACTCATCGAACCTTTAGTATAAACGCGCCCGATCTCACGTCGGTGATGATGTACTGGGCAGAATTCACGGAAGATTCACGGTTTACCGATGAACCTCCGCAGCTTCGCCCACTCATCATCATTCACTCCGTGGATATGCTGTGATTTTTTTTGTTTTTTTTTTCGAGCCTGGTGGCGCACATGTCTCCGTGCCGTTATAAAAGGGACGCTCATAGCATCCATCCATCAATCCAAGAGCATTGTGAAATGAAAGTGTGAAAGATAAATTGCGCTTTCATGTAGCCTCCGCAAAGTTATTGGCGGTAGCTGAGTGGGCTGAACGCACGCCAGCCATCGTGGCGGACCGACAGGTCATGGGTTCGACTACCGTCAACAGAACTTTTTCTCATAGTTGTTTTTTCTTCTTTGCCATCTGATGGCGTTTATTTTGCTGACGTACTTCCGTGACGGAAATACGTCATGAAAGTCTTGGTGTACCCCGCCATAAAACACTTTCGTGTTAAAAAATTCGGCGGATCTCACGTACCGTGGGAATCGATTTTATGCGAAGCATGCGCGGGATGGTGACTGTGGCGTAATTTTTCACAATGAGCAAAACGTAACGATATGACGCTAGAGAAACATGGAAGTGGTATACGCACACTCAAATGTTTAAGAGTCGTACATGTGTTATATAACCAGTTGTTTACAGTTGCGTAACGATGCCAAAAGAAACATGGGTGTTACCAACACCAGACGCGGTGAGCTGATATGTAGTGCTTATGTTCTTCAATACTGGATAGCGCGAATTCGAACAGGACAAAGGAGAAACACAAATGCACAGGACAGGCGTTACTCGCAACTAAGCTTCATTCAGTAAAGTTTCCCTAGATATATACACAGCCGAGTGGCATGCACAGGCGCACTGCACGTGCATTACAGTCACAATTGCAGATGTTACAGTTGCGTTACAGTTGTTATGCTTATACGTGTCCTTTATGACGAAGAACGCACGCATGTTTTCCGAACCCGTGTGTATCTGTAGAAGGGGTTCTTGACAGTTCTTGAACAAGGCAATCATCACCGTGATCAGTGAGCATCAGCAGATGGACCGGACATGTGAATAGGATCCGTTCGTGATCGCGTGTACGAGGGGTTTAAGTATAGAGAAGTGCGAGGTGCAGTACAGCTGGTGGAAATCCTGGATGCCTCTTACGATGAAATGATCGATGCCTCCGTTCCTGGCCGTGGCAGCGAGGTCTTTTGATGCCCTGTACGCATCTAAGCCGTCTTTCACACAGTATAAGTAACAGGCGTTGTTGGGTCTTGATAAATCAATATTAAAATCACCGGTAATGATGAGAGGCCTGGTTCTCTCGGCAGCTTTATTGTAGGTAGCACTGACCCCAGGTTTTTGCGTAATCCACGGGGTCCACGTTGCGGACCACGTGGACGAGTGGATGGTATGTGAGCGTCTTCCAGGGGTGTTCTGCCTTCACCTTCCTCCCTTTCCTTGCGTCAGCCGCGGTGGTGTAGCGGTTACGGTGCCCGGCTGCTGACCCGAAGGTCGCGGGTTCGACCCCGGCCGCGGCGGTCGAATTTCAATGGAGGCAATATGCTAGATGCTAGATGCGATCTTGGTACACGTTAAAGAATACCAGAGGGTCAAAATTTCCGGATCATCAATTTTCATCGCTACGGCGTATCTCATAATCATATCGCGGTTTTGGATCATAAAACCCCAACTATCAGTATTATTATCACTTCCCTTTCGTGTCAATGTGTGTGTTCGCGGTTACTGTGTTGGTTGAGACTCTGTATCACCTGTGGCACATACCCGCTTAACATTAACTCTGGTACACGGGTATGTGCCACACGTGACTGAGAGAAAGGGTTTCGTGACGTACGCAACAGGTATTTTGCGTTATTCATGCCATGACCAATGAATCGTGATCGTCATGCACTCATCCCCTGCGATGCCAATTTTGGTACATTACAAGATATGGAGATGACCGGGAGAGCGCCCAGACGTAGGCGGCTAGATAGATAGATAGATAGATAGATAGATAGATAGATAGATAGATAGAAACGGCCAAAGTGCCTGAGGCTCGCTAAGAAATGCTTCGCGTTTAAAAGAAATATCTAAGAGCGTCTGATTCTCCATTGCTGGCACGCAGTCTGGGCCAATCCCCCAGAGTGAGTATGTGCCATAATTTTGTGGCAACAAAGAAACTAACAAACACTGTCAACATTTGCAGCGCCTTGCTCAAGCACAAAGACGTAACAACTGTAACAGTTGCTAGTTCACGCTTGTCCTGTGTATACCTGTGTGTTCATTTCGGGCGTCTTTCTTTGTCCTTCAGGCAGCGAGCTGCAAGTATCGAGCTGCTTGTCGTTCTTCGTGTGACGTTCCAGTTTCTTGCTATCACATTCATTGCTTCGCCCTTGCGGCGAAACAGTGACTTGTCTCATCACAAGCTTTCATCCTCCACTGACTCTTTCTTTGTGGATTTCAACTGACAGAAAATGGTAAGTGTTCTCTACTTTTATTAGTGCATATAACGTTAGTTGGTGACAGCCAGTAAAAGTACATACACCACCACTTTCCTCGAGAGAGACATCATGTATAAGAGCAGCGCCACGGCACATGACATTCAAGGTTTTATCGCCGCTGCCTCGCGGTACAAGACGCATTTCATCATTCACTGCGGCACTTAAGACTGTAAGTACAACAATATTGACGTCACTGTAGAGGTCCCTAAGACTCTCGTAAACAATTTTGAAAACAGACCAGGCGCAAAATGCGATCTTGCAATAATAGTTCTGCCTAGAATCGGAAACAAACACCGATCACTCATTGCGCAATCACGCACACTCCTAGCTCATGCACGAGGATCAGTAAAGCTAAAAAATTTGTTCTGGACAATGAGCACAGCCACGAAAACGTTGATATCACCCACTTTTGGACGTTGACGACATCCGCACAGATGAAACAGCGTTGGGAATGTTGCGATAACGTTGCAGAGGTTGCTTCAACGTTGTGGCAACAAGGCGTGCTAATAGTTACTTGCAAAAAAACATGGATCTGCGCAGAACCCCGGCCGCAAGGTTAAAAAAAATAAATGCGCCATACACAGCGCTTTGCTGATTACTTCAAAAAAGCTTGGAGGACGCTTCAGATTCGACTTCAATAGTAAAACACGATAGCTTGATCGGACCCCGTTCCCATCGCCTTCTCATTCGTTAGTCCGGCTTTCCTTTTCGGTTGACAGTTGGCTTCCGGCAGCGAACTGGAGGGTGCAGACGGTGAAAAGGAAAGCTGCGTGTCACCCCGGTTACCAACACTTTCTGACGGGTCGAAAGATGGCGCTTTCTCTCTCTCAAGGTTTACACGTACATCATGCCGTAAATATCTTGATGTCACACACCCACATGGCAGCTTCTCGCTATTTCAACGAACTCAATCAATTATTCTTCATTTTTTACCCTCCCTCTGAATTCGTCATTTTCCTTACAAAACTATGCTTCAATATCGTATGTATCAATGTATCACTTGCAACTCTTAATATTGATCGTTACCTTCTTTGTGTATCATCTCTATTTTTTTAATGCGCTCTCAGAATAATCTAGCCAACGGTCAACTATCGGATAGCTGGAGGTGAGTACCGTTGTGGTTCTTGAGAATCATAATGTGGCTAAGTGTTCTTGACATCAAAAGGTTACACTTTGAAAAGATAATTGAACATTAAATTGAAATGAAACCTTCTGTGGTAAACAGTTTTAGCAAGATTAAACATATTCTATATAAACAAAACAGCAAACATTTGGCAGCATACAAAACAACTGGAGCAAACTTTGAAAAATAAAATGTCAAATAGTGCATACGCGAACATGTAAGGCATATCTTGAAGTAATACGCTTGCAATGTCAGGACCAGCTCATTTTTGCAATCTCTTCCTTTTTAGGTGGTAGCAGAGCAATACTAGGTTTGCTTAGTACGAATTCGTGTTATTTATGGGACAACGTCGATCTTTTTGTTGGAAAGGTTTTGCAATGCGTCGCCCTGCTTTTTACAGCGAAAGCTGTCATGAGCTCGCAATAGCAGGCGTTTTTCGCGCCGTCTTTGGCACCGTAGTTATCTGCCACCGCCGCCGCCGCCACCGCCACCGGTGTCCGTAACCGCTATCGCGTGGAATAAGAAAAAGAAAACGTTATACGAAAAAAAAATGCATGGTTGATCTCTCCGTCGTAGGAATCGGCATAACACGAATGTAAAACGTGTCTTTACATACCTAGTCGAAAGTTTACTGTACATTGATGTAAGAGAGCTTGCACATTGTTCGTTGGTATTTCGCAGCTATAGCACCGTTCAACGTGGATGCACCCACGTCGACGCTTGGTCGCACATCACCATCCCGACGATTACGATCCACGATGAATGATTCAACATATCTTTGTGCAGTTCCCGCCCCAACTCGCCCGTCGGCTACGGTAGCGGCTGCTAGGGTGTCTCTCGTGGATCCTCCGGCGGCGTCAACTCTTGAGGACCTTTCAATAAAGTTTTTGACTGACTGTCTGTAGTAGTTAACGGCGAGAGCGTAATAAGAGAAAGCAGTGTTTCAGCCAGAAGAGCTGATTCAGCTGATTGTACCATGAATTTGGGCTAAGGTCGCTTTTCTGCGTCTTGCTAAAGAGTTAGGGAACGCCACAACTGGACTAAAAGGAAACGCAACGCTCGTCCTGTCTACCATCTAGCCGTGCCGCGAATTTTCGCAGGACGAGCGTAAGCGGAGAACGTGGTGTTACGTGGTAGACGAGGAAGGCCGCCGCCGCAACCACGTGGCAAATAATAGTATATTAAGGCGTTTACGTTCATTGGTAACATTAAAATAAACTACGTTGATGCCACCCCTATCGGAAAAAACAGCGTTTCCAGTGTCTCCCAGTGCCTTTCAGCGCACTGGGTGGCACTGGAAACGCTGTACAGTGTGTCCCAGTGTACTACAGCGCGCTGGGAGGCACTGGGACACACTGTACAGCGTGGCCAGTGTGGCCCAGTGCGCTGAAAGACGCTGGGAATACTGTACAGTGTGGCCCAGTGTCTTACAGCGCACTGGGAGGCACTGGGCACGCTGTACAGTGTCTGCCCGCGCACTGGGAACACTGGCAGCACATTAGAAAAAAAACTGGGCGCGCTGGGTGGAATTCGTACAAAATTTGGTATTAAGTCGCGAGAAATCGAAAGAAAAAATTATCGAATATTTTCGAAATATTATTCTATTCTCTGTCCTACGCATATCTAGCTTTATCTCTAAAGCAATCTGTCGAGCGCGCGCGCTTTCGCTGAAGTGTGATGAACGTGTGTCGTGAATGTAGTTCATATAACTGCATGGAAAGAACTTATCATTCGCAACACAATATATGACATTAGCATTAGTCTGATAATAACATCAACCTACTTTACCAGTCAATCTTTGCACGTAGGCTCGAACCGCTGAAAGCCGCACCATCGCCGCACGTCACCGGCAACAGTGAACCAATGTAACACTCAATCTCGGCGTTTTTAGCTTCTGATTTGTGTAATCGAAGGTGCAAATATGGCCTCGCTTCAGTCAGGTACGATCGAAACTACATTTGAACGGTTATTAGATTCATCGTAATTGACTATGCACGTTCTTCACAGCGATCGCGGCGCACGGAGCACAACTCTAAGCCTAACGGTTGGTTCGGCTAGGGCCTAGGGTGAACAACTGCGGCTGTCTCTTACGCGGAAAGTAAACAGAAAGGACGGAAAATATGTTCAAACGGGTGATTAAAACTAAAGTGTTCAGTGTGCAGTTCAGATAAACATTGTTTTCTAGATAGGTATGACAAACTGCTTAGCGATTCAGCGCGATCGCCGCAACACATCGGCGGTTACGCTAGCATTTTTTGAGGCACAACGTGCCAGATAGACGTTCTGATGCTAGGCAGCACATAACAAACAAATTAACTATCTTCTGTTAGGTTCTCGCGAGCACGAAGAGACTGAAATCTGCGTTCGCAAACGAGGAAATGAAAATACTGGCTACCGCAAGTAGTTAAAACACGAGGAAATAAGGGGTTGATGAACGTCTTTCAGCTATAAAGAAAAAAAAAAAAGTGGCGTAGTGGTAACGTGTCCGACTCAGGATGCACGGTGTGTCGAGGTGGTGGGTTCGACTCCCGCTCGCTCGTTTTTTTTTTTTGAGGTGCTTTTTTTTTGTCGCAGCGCTCGTGTTTCAGCCCTAATTACGATCTGGGCATGACCACAGATTTTAAAAACAATTCAAAAGCCCGATTTCGGCCCGTATCAGGTGTCCCAGTGTGCAGCGCGCCAGCGTCCAGCGTGCCGCGCTGCACACCAGCGTCCAGCTTCCAGCGTCCCAGTACCCAGCGCCACACTGGTCCAATAATCAGGTATGACACTGGGACAGTGACACTGGGTTTTCCAATAGGGACTGCTGATGTTAACGGTATCCATGACTCTTCCTTCTCCCCTTTCCCCTCCCCCGGTGTAGAGTAGCAGGCTAGAGCATGCTATCGCTCAGGGCGCCCTCTCTGCCTTTCTGTAAATGAATATCTCTCTCTTAACAGTAAATGCCAATAAAGCTAACCATGTTAGGTTCTTCGTTATACGGTGTGCTGTTTTAAGAAAGCAAAATATACGTACAGTGGAGATTTTCTTACGCAGACAGGCTAGTCAGTAACATTCGACATTCTACGCCATGTGAATTTTCTCGCACAAGCTGTGAAGATGACCATGATGATGATGATAATAAGATAGACACACCAGATCGTTTTCACCATCGAGTTATCTTGCATGAAAAACCCTTTTAGCTTTTTTCGTCTTTTGCAGTAGGAGTAAAGAAATTTCGGTAAATTACGCTTTGCACAAAGCACGCATATGTACTGTACTCACGGATTCAACGCGACATCAACTTTTTTTAGTAAACGACTGGTGCGCGCAATTGCTCGAGATAAACACGTAATGTCGCGAAGGATCCGGTCTCCAAAGATAATGTTGGCTCAAATCTACGCGTTCGAGTCGAAATTGCGTCGATATCACCCGAACTGGGGAAGGTGGAAACGAAAGTATTTGCGTTACTTATGCCTAGATTGTCGTGTTTTAATCCGTGAGTACTGTACATTTTCATCAGCACCGTCTCTACTGAAATTTGTGAACGTAGCGTTGAGCTGCTTATCAAGTGCTAGAAGCACACACACAGTCTCCAATATTCCAACCGGAAGGATCAATGTTCATTTAACTAACAGAGAGCTATAACTCTGAGCCTGTTTCCGCGTTACTGAAGTGATCACGAGAAGATGCAGTGCATTGTGCTTCTACCTAAATTGGAAACAAGTGAAACTTACCGCCCCGAGCACTTTCCTTGCGACCAACAATGGACTACAATCACGAGGGTCGCTGGAGCCGCCTTGAGTAAATCGAAACCGCCAACCTAGACACTGGTTTTTGTGATTACGCCGGCTACTTCCAACATTGGTGTGATGCCCAAGTACGTGGTGACTTCGTACTGCGCGTCTAACAGTCTTAAGTGCAACAAAACGGAGCTTTTCTCTTGCTGGTTTCGTAAGTAATTCAAATAGCCATCACCAAGGCCACCTTTCCGTCACGATTTCGCCAAGACAAAGCCGGCTCGACCTAATTGGCTGCGGCCCTTAGCTGGACATGCGCCCTCTCCGCAGCCCCTCCAGCGGCTGTGATCTTTATTATTTATTGTTATATTCCCTATCAACATTGCTTTCCAGCCTCTAGTCGTTGTTATAAAAAAGTATTTAAATGGATCCCAGAGAACGAGTCGTTTCTTTAGAGGCTGCCAAGTGCGGATGGAACAAGCAGTGCTGCTTAATAACGCGCAGCGAGAAGGCAGCAGGGAGTGCGAACTTTGCTTGCGAGTATTCACTAATGGTCTGTGCACGTAGCGCAAAACATTACTCCGTCCTCAGTTAAGATTTCTGCTGCCCACAATGATAGATCATTACCAGATAGCCCGATCAAAGTCTCTGTTCAATCTGGGTGCTAGCTGGGTGTTAGCTTCCGCCTGTCGCTCTCGAACGCTCCAACGCGGCCGTCGCCAATTAAATGATGTCGCAATAATCCTGGTATTGGAAAAGGTGGCACATCCAGATCATATTTCTTCTAGACCACAACTGCTACGCCACCAATATGTGCCAAATGTTTACCTTACACTGACGAACCCCCAGTGTAACGATCCCGATAAAGCGACCAATTAGATATGCCCTACAATCATACCTAGTGGTATCGTATGAATAAATACGCAATCTCACAGTGCGGCCTGCCGCATATGCATGATTGTATCATGTGCACATATTAGGTGTCGTACACTGCACTCACTGGCGAAGTCATGCAGTTTAGCCTGAACAAAAAGATACCGCGCTGAATCAAAACAAAATTCTCGACCTTGCGCAACATGTAATGGGAGAACTCATGTGCCCAGCGAACGCGTCGTCATGCATATATGGTTGAGCACGTACGTTCTAAAGTTGCACCATCATCTGCATAGTTCTTGTTGTAGAGCAGGCCATCCTGGATAACGAAGCCATTGTGAACAGTCGACTGAGCTGTTGAATTTAATTCAAGCTTTCATTCTTCCACTGTTTTTCCCAAAAGGTGGCTCGATGGAAAAAAAAAGTGTAATCGATTGTATCTAGGAGCTCGCCTAATGGTAGGCGCATCCTGTAGCGGTTGGTAAAGGAACCTCAAGAGTCAGTTGGGACATATGGGTCAAAATAGGCTAGTATTGCGCGCTAATAAAAGCAAACTATGCTTCAATAAATCAGTAAAGCGACTACAATATGAGAAAAAAAGGTACTTTCAAGCTGATAAACAGAAAAACAACACATTTATATAGGATAAGTACTACTCAGTGGAAACAGGATACATCATGATAATACCGAGCGCTAACTATAGTTTTTTCATAAGTGAATCCAAAACAATTTTGCCGAGTAATTAGCCCAGAAGACAAACACAAAATAACACTAGCTGATGAAACCACTGATGTTATATGTAATGTAGAATGTGGAGACGCGTATTTAACACCACATTCGCAAGTGCCCTAAATAATGATTGTGGCATTCCTTCACTTGTAATAAGATCCACGCGTATTACGAGTGAATTACTGATGCCTGATGTTGTAATTTGCATACATGCCCTAATGTCTCATATATACCATCTAAACATCACAGCATCCGCTAGCTCTGACAAAATTGTTTCAAACTTTTTTCTGAGTACGAAGAACCTTTTTGCTTCCTACTTGTGTCGTTTGTATTCGCAGTCCCTTTAAATGCTCTACTCGCACGATAACTGAAAAGGGGGTACGGTCGTTCCCAATATTAAATGGGGCAATAAGCCGTCACCACCAAATCAGCGTTTGAATTCTACTATGTTCTTGGTTGTCGCATTCAATTCAAACATAGTAGAAGCTATGAACACTGGCAACATATATTCCCATAGGTCTCCGGTTGCTCTGAGTAGACATGCATGCATTGTTTGCAGCATTTAAATTTTAAAGCACGGCTCTTGGGTCTGAGTTTCTGCACTCGGAATATCCCTCGGTGTCATTGCAATCGATGGTATATTGGCACAGTGGAGGCTACAGCGCAGCCAACGCGCCCGACGCGTCACGCGCATTGTTCTCTTCACAGTCAGTGACGCGACCCGTGGAAGTGTTTCGTCTGCCGATGCTGCTGAATGAATTTCTTGAGCCAGGGGCACAGGCAGAAATGTTTTCCGGGGATGGGGAGGGGAAGCATCAGCCACCTGATGTGTATGCTCGTGCGTGTGTTTCTATGTGCGCCTGCATATATACAGATGCAAAAATTTTAAAAAGTCGGCTAGGAAGGCAGGTTTGTACGAATCCCTCAACTCCCCTGGCTACGCCAATATTCCGAGTAGACGCTCACCAACACTGATACATTCGCCATCATCTACGGGTTCCATTACATTACTTCATTTCATTTCAATAACAGACAAGCTTTTAAACCATCAAAAAATACTTTGGTGTGTACTAAAAACTATAGTCACCATAAATGGGCATATGCCGCGGAAATTTGGCCAATTCCACTACTCACCGCTGGTAAACTAAAAATGAAGAAGACGATAGGAGGGCGGTAAACACCAATTGAGACATTATAGACAGTCGTAACCAGTAAAGGAGAAAAGCTTAACGAAACCGTTGGGATTAACCCAAGGAGAAACACCAAGGCCACACGTTTCATCTTCGGTGAAGCATCTGGACGGAGTGGTTCAGTGGCGCATACAGCGAGAGATTACTAGGGAACGGGATAGGCAATGGCGGGTGCCAGAAGACGCCGAAATGATGGAAGCCCTATGCGAACGATTACGCGGCCGTATATCTATGGGAGGTGCAAACGTTCGCTTTCTGTGCGAGTTTCTGTCTGAAGTTTGGACATCCGTGTCGTGTCTGTGGCTGTCTGTGGTTTTACTCGGACCTATCTACGCTGAGAAGCAACCTAAAAGCAACCTAGCATCACCAAGCTAAAATCTCGCGACAGCCTTGAAGCAACCTAGTAACAACGTAGCATCACCTGGCAACCACCTAGAAGAAACCAGATAAGGCTTCAGGATCGTCCAGCTTCACCGTTTCGGCCTTGCTCGATTTAGTGCAAACTCCGCGATTTTCACCCTTAAACAAGATTTTAACCCGTCTAGGGGGCCTTATATAAGGGTTGAATATACATATCCATTATCGCCCCAAACTCAGCTTTAGATCGTTACTGGTCACGAGGGGAGAACGACGACGAAGTGTCTATCACCGAACGCTTCTATTTGTGCTCCGTGCAAATTTGTGAAGTTTTACCCTTTTTCGAGGGACGCTGCTCCCTCCCTTGCAGCGACGGACGCGGAGCCTTCCACAGGTCCGCCCAGCCAGACGTCTGCCATGGCGAGCGCCGCTCTAATTCAAAGCGCCTGGCGGAGAACCGGGGAGGCCAACAGCGATGGCCACCACGTTGTGGCGATGGACGCGGAGCCTACTGCGACGCCGAGCAGCCTGAGGTCAACCTTGGCAAGCTCATCGAGGAAGCGGATCACTTGCTCCAGCAGCAGCGAGGACACCGACTTGTACTCCATCACTGGCGACGATTCGTCGGATGACAGCTTTGAGTCCGTGAAGAGAAGGAAGGCAAAAAGAAGAATTATCAAGGCGTCTTCACCAGGCAACACCTTAACTTCGAAGGCAAAAGGAGAAAGGTGGCCGCACACCATATTATTCATGCCCGAGGATCCTTCCATCAGCCTTCGAGCAGTCAAGAGGCAAGCTCTCTCTATGTTCCTTGAGGGTGTGGCGCCGGATGAAATCAAAGACGTCCGCGTGAATACGCGAAAGAATATCCTCGCTGTGGACACGACGAATGCAACAGCCTTAGAGAAGCTTCGCAGAGTAACAGATCTGGCCGGCATCAAAGTCCGGCCGGTTATTCTAATGGACGGCGCCTGCATGGCGGGTATAATTTATGACATTGATTTGGCTATTGCGAACTCAGACCTGCCCATTCTTATAAAACCTGCTAACGAGGGAGTGGTCATCGCTAATGTGTTTCGCCTTGGAAACACCCGCTGCGTAAAGGTGATCTTCAAAGGTGACTCCTTCCCATCGCATGTCAAGGTCGGCCACTTCCGACATCCTGTTCGACCGTTTGCCCCCAAACCTGTCCAATGCCATAACTGCATGAAGATTGGCCATGTCAAGGGTGTATGCACAAACATCACCGTTTGCCCACGTTGCGCTGAACCGCACACTGCAGATGCTTGTCTTGCAAAAGAGCTAAAGTGCGAAAACTGTGATGGCCCTCATGAGGCGGCCTCCAAAACCTGGCCACGGATGAAAAGAGAAATTGCCATTGTCAAAGAAATGGTTAGAGATAGAAATAGTTCATCCCACACAGAAGCCGCGGATAAGGTGCGGCGTCGGCGTAATCGTCGACGGAAGACTGCACGAGAAGGTGCTAAACATATGCCACCTGTGCAAAACTCATCAGCTTCGAGCACAAGTAAGGCTGCAAACAAGAAGCAAAATGAGTCGGAGAAGCCAAACACTGCGGAAGAATGGCCTGCGCTTCCGTGTACGCAGCCGGCGAAGGTGCCTCCTTCCAGGCATCCTCGCCCTACACCTTCCTCTGAGCCTACCTCTGTTGATATTATGTCAAGGGTCGATCGGCAGATCATTCCGATGCTGCGATCCCTCGTCGCTGTCATGCGGAACTCCTAAGAAGCTTGGGAACTCCAACCGCCCGAAGCGGTCTGCAACTTTTGGACGCGCTCAGCCCGGTCCTAGCAACCCTCGCGTAGAACCATGGCAAGAAATCAGCCATCGTTCCGCAAAGAAGTCAGACAAGCAACTATCATCCAGTGGAACGCCAGCGGACTTAGATCTCGGATCTCTGATTTTCGCCAGTATGTATTTTCCAACCGTTTTCCAATCATCATAATCTGCGAACCGAAGTTGTCAAACCCAATAAGGCTATCCGGCTATGAATCAATGATGTCCTCAACCTACAACGAAAGCAGCAAGGTCCTGGTGTATATTCTTCGCGAGCTTACGTACCTCATTCAGCCGGTGCCACCTCACGATGACAACCAATATGTTTGTCTGACTGTGAAGAAGAAAAACCTCACCTTTACATTAGTATGTGTATATTTATCTCCCTGAGCTCGATTTGATAGAAAAAGACTGGAGGGCATACTCGCACAAAACCCTGGTCCATGGATTATTACGGGAGACTTTAATGCCGACCACCCTATCTGGGGGAGCTCAAAAGTTGACGCAAAAGGTCAGCGACTGGCTTCGTTCGTGTCTGATCACGATCTGTCCCTACTTAACAATGGAAGCCCTACATTTCTACGAGGCTCCACGTAGAGCAGGTGTTTGGACTTGACGTTTGTGCCACGCCGCTTCGCCACATCTGTAAAGTGGTTTATAGACATAGAGACACATGGCAGTGATCATATCCCCTGTTTCCTGAACATCAAAGGCTTCGCTGGCTGTCATTCAGTAGGCGCAATCAGGAGACGTGATTGGTCTGCGTTTAAAACCAACCTCGAAGAGGCTTGTCGCAAAGGTCTTTTCTCTGGCCTAGAGCAAGCGATCAAGGAAGCAGCGCAATCTGCGATGCGCACGCTTACATGCTCCTCAAGGCACTCGGAAACTGACATTGATTTGTTGACGAGCCGAACGAAGGTACCGACGCAAAATTCCATTCATGATCTAAGGACAGTCAGACGCTTACAAAAGAAGATTCAGCGTCGTTTAGATAAACTAGAGTCTCAACAGTGGGCGAAGTTCTGTGAGTCTCTAGACCCCCAAAAACCTCTATCACAGATATGGCGGACTGTGCGAGGCCTGCGTACATTTCCTGAACAGCGATTTCCTTTCAAAGCATTGGCAGTTTTCCAACATCGACGGGATATCGAAGCAGCTGAAGATTTTTGCAGGAAGATCGTGGGCCGTTCGACTTGCACAGGAGCCCTTGCTGCTGATTTCACACCTCCTTCATTGGACTCACGCATGGACATGCCTTTCACGACTAAGGAGCTGGATGCGACTATCGCCTTATGCAATCGGTCGTCGTCACCTGGTCCAGATGCCATATCATACCGCATGTTACGCAACCTCAATGAGCGGGCACGAGAAACTTTGCTAGATGTGTTCAACGAATCTTGGCGAGATGGGCAAATCCCACAAGAATGGAAAACGAGTCGTCTAGTCCCGCTTCTAAAACCTGGGAAATCCCCACTAGAGCTGGCACCATACCGCCCAATAACACTGGCTAGTTGTGTAGCGAAGCTGATGGAGCGAATGATCCTTGCGAGACTAGAGTGCTTCCAGGAACGCTATAATGTATACCCAAATGCCATGGCCGGCTTTCGATGCGTTCGTTGCTCCATTGACAATGTCATTGATCTGGTAACTTGCGTCCGACACCAGAAAATGAGCAGACGGTTATCCGTCGCGCTATTCTTGGATGTAAAAGGAGCATACGACAACGTTTCTCATGAGGCCATACTTGACGCCCTCGAATCGGTTGGTCTTGGTGGTCGAGTGTACCGTTGGATCTGCTGCCACATGCACATAAGATCATTCTTTGTGCAAACCAGTGATGGGCCAACGTCTCAGCACTACACACACCGTGGTGTTCATCAAGGTGGCGTCTTAATGCCAAATTATTTCACCTTGTGTTGATCGGACTCGTGGAGCGTATGCCGAGTTCAGTTAATATATCCATTTATGCCGATGACATCTGTGTTTTGACGTCAGGTGTCCCTACTGAAAAAACCTATATGGTTTCATACAGGATCCGTATGGTTTTATACAGGACTTACAGCGCTAAATATAGGAATTGTATAGGACCGTGTGGGGGTATATAGGATCCAAACAGGATCCAAATTGGACCTAAACAGGACCCATATGGTGGTATGTAGGACGCAAGTAGGACCTACAGAGGACCCATATGGCGGTATATAGGACTCAAATAGGACCTCCAGAGGACCCATATGGCGGTTATAGGATACAAATAGGGCCGCCCAGGACCTATATGGCGGCATATAGGATCAACACGGGAGTTGTTTTCTTTCATCCGCTCTCATTCAAACCTCTCACAATCTCTTCCTGATCAATAGTTCGCCTTTTTATCTTTATAAGTGGCAGGACAGCACTTAATTCTCAATGTTATGTTTCAAATTCCCTTTCATCTCAATCTAGCTCTCGAACCAGCTGCCTTTTTTTTATCTTGACAAGTGGCAGTGCAGCACATAATCATCCGCTTTCATCTACACCTCTTACAACATCTTTTTGCACGCGCAGCCCTTACAAAAATGCACTTTGCGTGTCAATTGACCCCGAACCGAGGCCTTTTTGACTCAAAGGCTGGTCAATTAAACGGCAGCTTCTAATGAGAAAGTTTTAATTGACCCACGGTCACTACACATTTAATTGACCTAGTATTGAGCGCTCTCAATGAGGAATGTTGACACCTACATTAGCTTCTGGGGTAGAATTCAGAAAACTTATTGTGTGTGTGTGTGTGTGCGTGTGTGCGTGTGTGTGTGCGTGCGTGCGTGCGTGCGTGTGTCTGTCATATGGCCAGCACCACTATTGGCTGCAGTTTTCTCTTACGAATATTTTTCCATTTTTCTGTAAGACACGTTCGTTAGTAAGGGTCCTGAATTAGGCATAAACCAAACTTGAGGATACAGTTACAGCACTCAGTGGAGCAGCATTGTATTACATAAAACTGCATGCAAGCATATGCTTTCAGGCACTGACTGTGCGGCGCACGTCTTTCTGAACTGTGTAGACGGATCGTGTCGCGTTCAAGTGCGACACGTGCATTTGCTTCAATGATGCGCTAAAATGCTGCCTTCCAAAATTTGCAAAAATACCCTTGATGCAAGGTTTATCGGAATGTGTATTCAATGCTTTGACAGGCAGTGTCTTTATTATTATTATTTTATTACTATTTATTCATGAGAAGTACGATAAAAATGGGGATAAAACACGTCGTGGTAGCCGGCTTACGCGAAAAGAATGCGGATTCGACGAACGCGTCTTTCAACGGTCGTGCATTTTTAAGCTGTTCTCCCCCGTGGGGGGAAAAGGCGCGCTCTATTGTTCCGAAACTCGCCTGTCTGGTAAGTCGCGGGAGGTATTCTTTGCACGTGGCGGGGACCATGAGGGGTGAAGAATTCGGAGAACACATGTCGCAAACTTTCGCTGCACAGGTGCAAGGAGGCCCGTCTACTGTTGCGGTCAAGAAAATAACGCGAGAAAAGATCAATTTGTATTTTATAGGGTGCTAATATTGCGCCATGAAAACTTGATAGTTCACAAATAAGCTTCGCAGAATTTATTGGCAGTTACACCAGTGTAAATTTCTGACGGTCACTTTAGTTTTTGTTGTGTATCCCTCCGCGCCGCACTTTCTTCTTCAGAATTGCTCACCAGCGTCACGAGTGCGGATCGTGTTCGTCACTTGCGATCTCTCTTGCTCTGATTTCGTGGACATCGAGTACCGCGATGTGCACAGGCTATCAGCGAAAGTGTGAAGAAGCTACTTCGCTCATGTGCTGCAATTGTGGCCGTACATGGAAGTTTGTTTCGGCGGAACGGTTGTTCATCAGACCCAGCATCGCAACTTTGCTGCGCAAAAATGGACACCTCAGCCTACATGCAAGACTCCATCACACCTTCCCTTCTGCAAAGCTGCAGAGACAGATACCGTCACCATGATGTGCCATCAACATTTCTGTATTTGCTGGATCTCCAAACAACGCGCCTCTGTTGATTATCTTTGAAGGTTAGTTTATCATTTTCACTGCCTTCGTGCGTTCTACTCGAAAGTCATGAGAACTGAAAAAAAGTATTGTGCCTTGGATGTTGTATCAGTATGCAACTACGTAACTATTGTGGTTTACATTAATAAACCGTCCTCTTCTAACTATTTTATTTTTTATGACAAGATTTTCTCTCTTTTTTTGTATTTCTTACAGGCAGGCCTTGCCCTGGTTATTCGGACACACGCGCTACTCCAACTAAATGATGGCATTCGTCCCTATTGGAGTTTTCGTAAAAATAAATATAGATGTTAACCCTTTGTATCCCAGCGTCCACATATGTGGACAAAACATATCAGTGAAATGGGATCAGACTAGCCAACGCATTGGCTTAAAAATCGATTTGAAATGTTGGCATTACTTCGAATTTCACAAAAACATCTATATGTGTCCACTTCTGTGAACATACAGAGGTAAGTGCGCACAGAACAATGGCGTTCTTCACAAGTCGCCTGTAGAGATGTATATCTACATATTTTTTTATAGGTTCACTTTAAATTTGTAAGAGTTTTTATATTATTGAGGTTTATTCGAGAAAAGGAAGGGTGTATCTTGTCTTTGTGTGACTTTTGTTGCACTGTGAGCGACCAAGGTTTTGCAAGTTGAGTTGTCGCTGCGGCGTCCACGTTTGTGGGCACCAGGCATACCGAGTTCGTTTAAAAAGCTGATAGAACACCGCGTGGTAGTAAGACCCGCTTCGTTGCCGTGCGGCTCTACCCAAAACATTATCAGTGATATAGCTAAACACGCCTTGTAGAAGTTATTTAGAATTTATTTGCTTTATTCTGGACGTGGATTAAGTGATGAAGACATGCATGCCATAATTTTAGAGCTGACTAGCAGAAGCGAATGATCCGATTTGGAGGGCACCAGTAATTAGCACGTTCAAGTAGAGCCATCAACAAGCAAATGCCTTATGAAAAATGCTACTGCTGATGATGAAAGCATTCAGTTTGAATGTAACCATGAACGCACTGGCAATGATGATCAACCACGATAAAGATGATGACGAACACGTTGAAGTAGAGCGGTGTGCAAGCAGGTGGGCCTTGAATGGTGAAAATGATGGTGATGATGAAGGCGTTGAATCAGAGCCGTTAGCCATCGGCCACGTGACCCTTTATGATGATGATGATAATAATAATAATAATAATGATGATGATGATGATGATGAGCGCGTTGAACTGATGATGGTGTTGATTATGGTAAGTAGTGATGATGATAGTGATTATTGTGTAGCAACAGAGCCGTCGGCATGCAAAGTTCCCATGTACGATGAAGAAGGATGATGGACCCAGTGTAACTGGTGTTCCCAGCGTCCACATATGTGGACACTTGTTTTCTTGTAGAACTAAAGCAAAAACTTCCCATGTTTTGGTTTATCCCCACTTTCGTATGTACTGCAATTGCATATACGCAAAAAAATATTTACTTGCGCAGCTGGCTTGGCCATGGGATACAAAGGGTTAACAGATCTGTGTTTTCCATTTTGACTTGAACACTTTACAGAACACCGAAGGTCCGCTGCAGCTTACACAATGAAGAAATCACAGCATCTGCATCACTGTGCATGTGCGTGTATGGTGCCGTTTTATTGCGGAGATGCTTAAAGACTAAATAAATAATCAGTTACCAAATATTCTTGCCTGATCGTTTTTCTTCAAGTGTATATGTAGTGCAACAGTGAATTCTTGTAGTGCAACAGTGAATTTTCAGTAGGGGTAACACGGCCTCAGGTGCGTGCAAGGCTCCAAAAAGCCGCGATTTCGATATCGGCGTACCTTAGTGAACAAGGCCTCGAGATTTCACCTGAGATATCTGCGTTGGTCGCATTTACGCGGAAGCCAATGACAGCATACGCCGTATCAATTCATGGGCAAAATGTTTGTTACGCCAGGACTCACAGATTCTTGGGCGTAATCATCGATAGAGATCTTTGCTGGAGTCCCCATGTGGCTGGTCTTAAGAAGCGCCTGACAGCCATCTCACATCTTTTCAAGTTCCTCGGAGGGAAATTGTGGGGTACATCGGTACGCGCTATATTGCAATTATATCGGAATCTATTTCTCGGGTATATGCGGTACAGTCTACCGGTGCTGACGAACACCTGTAAAAGCAACATAGGTCAATCGAAAATGCTCAGGCTCAGGCGCTCATAGTTTGTCTCGGACTGCCCCGCTGCGCGTCAACAGCGGAGACCATTGCCATCGCAAAGGACCACCCTGCTAGCATTCACATAACCTTGGAGGTGCTTAGGGCACACATCAGACACCTTGCTCGCACCCCTGCCCACTACCTAGCCTCACTTCCAGAAGACCGGCCCGGTGCCTCCTTTTGCCAGAGGATTTCGACTTTTCGAGAGTGCCTTCCAACACGCTACACACCCCCTGAAAGAATCATGACATTCCCTTGGTGCCTGGAACAGCCTAAACCTCGTTTGACA
This sequence comes from Rhipicephalus sanguineus, assembly GCF_013339695.2. Lineage (NCBI taxonomy): Eukaryota > Metazoa > Arthropoda > Arachnida > Ixodida > Ixodidae > Rhipicephalus > Rhipicephalus sanguineus. The sequence goes on along the minus strand of NC_051185.1, from coordinate 82,156,903 downwards.
GTGCCGGGGATTCGGAAGAAGGCGGGGCTCTCGTCGCGAGCTTTAAAGCAACTATCTCTGCTGATGCTACACGAGGAATACGCAGACCACGTTAAACTTTACACGGATGGCTCTACAAATACTAGGGGATCTGCAGGAGCTGTTATCTTCCCTGCGAAAGCCGAAACCTATAATTTTAGAGGGTCTCATAGGACTACGTCAACTGCTGTGGAGCTTGTGGCACTCCGCAGTGCACTTCGAAGGATTCAACTAGAGTCGCCACTGAAATGGGGCATATTTACAGACTCGAAGTCAGCCCTGCAGTGTCTGTCGTCAGCTTTACGTCGTGGTGCACAAGACCAACTAGTATTGGAAATAAGACAAACCTATCAGCAATTTAGAGACAAAGGGCATGACATAACTTTTCAGTGGCTTCCAGGCCAATTGTGGCATCGACGGCAACGAACATGCCGATAACTCTGCAAAGAATGCTCATGAAGGTGGTGTGCAGGAAGACATTCCATTATCACAAACCGATGCAGTATCAAAGATTCGCTCTCTCGCAAGTGATCTAACGCATTCAATTTAGAATACGTCCGGTTTTCTGCATACCCGCCTTCGCCGTCTAGATCCGTCACTTCAACTTCAAATTCCGTCAGCACTATCTCGGACCGAAACAACAGTCCTCTGCCGCCTGTGGCTTGGAGTGTCTTTCACGAACAGTTTTGCTTACCGAATCGGAATGGCAGACAGTGCTGCATGTGCTCACTGTGGCAGCGAGGAAACCATTGCGCACGTCCTGTGTCATTGTCCTCACTACAGCTGCCAAAGACAACAGCTCTCAGCAACGCTAGCACGCCTCGATGACCAGCCGCTTTCTGAACAACCAATTTTGGAGTGCCGGAACGTTCTAGGTTCCAACCAGAAAGCGACGAAGGCGCTGCTGAAGTTTCTCCGCTCAACCGACCTCGCTAAACTACTATGATGCTCCCGTGCTTGAGTGTGTATGCGTTTTTTTAATCCTTTTTCCTTCCTTACCTTCCGGTCCCCCATACCCCTTCCCCAATGCAGGGTAGCAAACCGAGAAACTTCTGGTTAACCTCCCTGCTTTTCACTTACCCTTTCTCTCTTTCTCTCTACTGGTCACGACGCAGTATGTTGGTTGGTTGGTATCCGGGATCCGACTGGCCGTCTTCCTCACTGAACGCCACGTGTGCAGGAATATCACATTCTACTCTGTTAATATATGGCCACCATCAAACGGACGCCAAATAATTCTCGAGCCTCTCTCTACCACTAGCTCCAGGATTGGCTGAGAATTTACACGAGTTCCTAGATGCCATAGATTACACCTTTTTCCTCGGCCTCGCCACGTCTTGGAAAACAGAGGAACAATCACAGCTTGTAAGTCCTTTTCGATTCCGTAGCTCATCCGACAGTTTACAATTACTTTGTTACCCAAGATGACTTGGCAACGCACTTACGGTTGGGGGACACTTCGAAGGACAGACTACAAAGAAGACAGGGCACAGCTTAACAGAACGAGTGCTCATCAAGCAATAGTGCACTGCAAGTAAAAACATCACTACATATAAATCATACTATTATGAAAATGTTTGCTATTGCATTCATTACTATCAGAGTATCTACATGTTGTGTGCATGTATGAAAAGTCTTTGATAATTATATGCAGTGTAGTTTTCTGAATTTTCCTTTTATCCTTTCCAGGGCACGATGTTCATTACGATCTCCGAGTGAGAAATTCTTCTATACGTACAAGACCTGGCCAAAACTGCCGACATTATTATAAGGAGGTCATAGGACATCAACCTTCTTTCTATGTTTACACTGCCCGATGTCAGCAGGTACTTAGAGCAGAGAAATAAGAGTATATTAGTTTTATCGGATTGTTGTATTGTCTTCCAAATATTACAACGTTGTCACACCCGCACTTTTGATCGTGATAAGACGGATATGGACCCGACTTCTTGATCGCGATAACAAGTTGGTCGCTGCTACACGATGCAGCCTAATCCGGATCAAGTTTGGCACAGACGTCAGCCAAATCGCGATCCTGTTGATCCGACACAGATCTGTTCGCTCTTAAATGTGACCATGTAGCAGCACCTGGGCCGGATTGAGCCTAATGCGGTTCGGTCTTCATCGCGATCAAAAGTGCGTGCGTAACACCGGTGTTAAATTAAACTGCGATGACATGATTGTTGACATTAGCGGTAAATGGCAATAAAGCTAACGAAGTTACGGTCTTCGTTCGACGGTGTTCCCTTTGAAGAAAGCGAAATATGCGCGCCGTGCCGCTTTCCTTACAGAGACAGGCAAATCAGAAACCTGGTTTGTTGGCATATTCGCTGCTATAAACCATGGCAATGTTACGCACAGCTTTGAAGGTGCCCGTAACGATGATGGTAAAGAAATAGCCAGACCGGATGGCTTTCGCCATCTTGCAAGACGAATGCCTGTGGGACGCTTTGAGCTTTTTTTTTTCGTGTCTAGCACGAAGAAGATTTCTTTAATCAAGCTGCATGTCGTGGTGGGCAAAGTACGCTCATGTGCTTTTTTATGACCACCATTTGTGATCAAATTTGCCATTAGACCGTTGACCTGTTTATCAGTTGGCAGAGATACGGGCCACACCATCATTTATTTTCAAATAGAATAACGTAAACAGCATTTCACTGCAAGGGGACTATCACTACAGCCTGTTTCGTTGTTGCTGAAGAGATCATCAGAAGACGCAGTGCTTCGTGCTCCTGTCTAATTTGAAGACACGTCAAACGGCCACTCTGGACACCTGCCTCGCGAGCAACAGTGGACTATAACCACCGCGGTCGCGGAAGCCGGGTTCGGTAAATCAAAGCTGGCTACCTCGACACTTGCTTTTGTGATGGCGCCGGCTACTTCCAGCATTTGTGCACCGATTAACTGTTTACCCAGTCGTGTGATGCCTTCGTACTGCTTGCCTAATAGTCTTATTTCCCAACCTATATTAGCTTTTTTTCCTTATGGTCTCGTAAACCCTTAGAATAGTAATCACCAAGGCCACTTTTCCTTTCGAAACAACCAACACGATTTCCTCTCCACAAAGTCTGCTCCATCTAAAGTGGTCGCTGCCCTTAGCTGCACATGCATCCCGTCCCCTCCGCAGCGCCTCCAGCGTCTAGGATCTTTCTTTATTGTTTTTATCTGTATCAGTATTCCTTTCTAACCTTTATCCCCTGTTTTCACTAAAACTGAGCGAGTAGTTCTCGTCGAGGCCAATATGGGCGCACGGAACAGACCACACAGCTTAATTAACGCCCAGATGAACGAAGGGGTCGCATACTGCAGTGATATCTATTAAAGTGCGTGCGAACTTTGATTGCCTGTGGATCTAGGAACTCGTGAAAATTCTCAGCGCATCCTGCAGCTGTTGATAGAGACAGACTCGAGAGTCATTTGGCGTCCGTGTGATGATGGCCAGTGTTCTAACCGAGTAGAATGTCACATTCCTGCACACGTAGCGTTCATTGAGGAAGACGGCCAGTAGGGTCGCGGATAGCAACCAACCAGCACACTTCATCGTAGTAAGTAACGACCTAAAGGGGAGTGGGGGGATATTGGAGGAACTTCCAAATAGCAAAAAGCACAGAGAGGCACTCACTCTTGCTCAGCGATGATGCAATTCTTTGCGGTATTGCTCAATGAGTAGCTGCCGTAGACAATGACATGATTGGCGTCAACAAAAACGATCGAGCAGGATGGTGCGAAGGCCACTTCATCTTGAGTCGGTGTACACTCCTGTTGAAGCATATGGTCAAAATAGTTTAGCACGTGTGCATAAGATAGCAGGAACTTCATTTGACAAAACCAGGAATCGCAACCTGCTCCCAGCTGAAAGGCTCATCTCTGCACAGGGTACGGAGTATCCGAATAGATTCGCACAAAACCTCGGAGGCGCCCAAAATGACCCAAGACATTTCGCAATTGCGTTGTATCTAGAACTACTTCTTAAGGCGAAAGCCTTAGATGACTGATCAAACGCGAAAATTGGCAGGCGTCCCGCGTCGGTGTCTTTAGTCGGCTGCGTCCACACGAGTGAGGCAAAGAAACATCATCACGTGATGAAGTCACTACAACGTCATCTTGACGACACATTGTTACGTCATTAGATTACATCGTAGCTTGGTCAAAGGTGCGACGATCACGAAGGCAGTGCAAAGCCAAGTGACTTGACCTTGATCCCGGAGGCAGTGCGAAACCGCGTTAGATGGAGAACGTTTTCTGAGGATGGCGGGGCAGGATCAATATATCCACCGAAAAGCAAAAGATGTCTTCTTTTCATTCTCGCAGTACTGACTCCATAAACCGTTAAAATGTCGAGAGCGCCGCGTTGGAAGCCCATGAGCTGTTCACGGGACACATTGAAATCCCAAGCAGAATGCTAAGTGGCGGCGGTCCTGCTCTTCCGAAACGGCAGGCGGTTGACAAATTTCAAACGGCTTTCCCGCATATCCTACGTGAAATCGGTAAATGTCTGCGTTTTACTGGTAGACAATGGTGCTCGTACACGAGGCGCGAAATCGTCGCCATCAGCAGAAGTGGCGCTGATGAACGTCGCACCAGCTTTTGCAAGGAGGAAACATGCTCTTAAACCGGAAAAGCTGGGACATAACCCGCCTCACGTCGGTCGACTTCTTCGCGTAGCATTTATCGAATCCACGACGCCAGGTCAGATGAGGCTTGCGCCGCACACTGGCGAAGTTTGTTACGTCACTTAGGCGACCGAACTTCGGGGTAATACATCAGTCTTCAAGGGCTCCTGATGTGCGCGAGGGCAAGACATCTCCTATGAACTCCAGACTACCTCTTTCGGTGAGGAATTAATGTGCATCCGCGGCGGCCCTTGAGGAAGACAACCAACTTTGTCCTCCTCTGTCGTCCGAGGATCGAGAGCTTTTCACTACTTGAGCACATCATTTACGTACACCGCGGAGCTTTCCACAAGAACTTGAGCTTACCGTATGGGCGTTTGCTCGGCACACTTCATTTATGTAACGTATCTTCAAATGACCTCTTTAGTTCGTCTATGAACGTCTGCTACATTGTGAAGCTCAAGCCACACAGTCGTGCTCCCACTAAGTAAGAAAGTAACGTTGTTAATCTGGGCATGAGCATCCCCGTCGTTAAACCGACTTGCCGTTAATGTAGCTGATCTAGACGCCCACATCTTGCCCGGCTTTTCAGACCAAGGTTCCTGGCACTACGTACGGCTGACATGGAAATCTGGGAAGCGGCGGGCGGTCATTGCCACCGTTAAGAGCCATCACTAGTAGAAGGCAAACAAGTAAAATGCAGGCAAATGTTGCGACTGCGACAATCCGTGTACTGCGTTATCGCAACCCGCAGCTGTACCTAAGATGTTGCGAATGGATATGTTAATTTCACAGTGAATTTATCAACACAGGAGTAGGGAGCCACGCCGACGCCGAGCCCCCTTAATGAAATGCGCTCTTCATGCTCTCTGTCGCCTTAGCGCAATGATATGTGTCTATGTGTTATCTAGAATATATAGCTAAGCCGGAGTGGTGTAGAAGTCAGATTTTGTCCTTGGCGATCGCTCATTTACGTTCTTCAAACTGGTAGTGGTCAAGAGAGTCTCGCAATAACAATGAGAATCATCAGTACTGAGGAAATCATGATATGTTATCAGCGTCAAACACGCCTTTTATGGTTCAATACATCATATGACATGGAGATTTCACTAAAGCATTCATTGACCTACATGAATTCAAAGGGAACCGGTTGATTAGCTATGTTCACAAGCACCACAAGTGTCATGGCCTTGAAACAAATTTCAAAATGCGACTATGAGTAGACATGCTCCTGAATTCTATACGCTGCTGGCCGCAATATATCTACTGCTACGCGCCGAAAGTGACGCGTATCTTTACGGGCCATGCTCTCAGTCGAGAATGTCGACACGATGGTCTTGTGTCCATTCTGCACCAATTAGACGCGCTCTTCCGAAACCGCAGAGAATATATGTTGTCAAGGTGATTGTACGTTTTCTTCCATTATGCATTTGTGCTGGGGAGCTGTATTCAATAACTGTCATTATGACATTCATTGAAAGCAGCTCCCCAGCACAATCGTCAATACACGTACGCACACATATGCAATGGCCTCAATATTTCAGTTTGCACAAGACTACGCGTCACTCTGTAGCGCAGTGTGTTCTCGATATTCATGGGAGAAACAATTTTCAGCAAGTGGAGGGTATTTCTACATGGAGTGTGCTGGCGTAAGAGGTTTTCTGTATGGGAAAGGGTCATCAACGCTGAAATTGACAAGCACCGGTTCGTAGAACAAAGCTACAAGAAAATGTACACGAACGGCAAAGTGAAAGCTTGCAAATGAAGAAAATTTTTTCTCCTGCGCGGCTAGAACCCTGGACGAAAGTCTTTCCCGGACAGTCGCTCAATCTTTCTCGTTTCTAAGAAATTATACACCATTTTTGCAGCTTTCTGCTACAAGCCGGTGGTGGTCAATTTTCCTGCCTATGAGTTCCATTTGCAGTACTGATGCGTAAACTTCGGTGACGTAGCGAGTGTTATGTAGACGAGCCATTATTTAAGAAATAAAGTGAATAAAAAAAACAGAACACTATGATCAAAACAATGTGCGCATCTGCGTCAAAATGGTGGATAAAAGACAGGAAGGAAGCGTGGCCACGCTTTGTACTCAGCACACTGCCTGTCAGGGCAACCTTCACGTCAGGCGCTCGGAAGCATTACAAACAGTAAACTGAAGCGGCATGATAACCGAAGTAATCATAGCGATATTAGTTATTATTACAACCGATATCACAATTCATACGGCTGGTTTGGACATCAAGCAGGTAAGTTTATATTTCAGTGCACTTGCAATCACTGATTAAATTTTGAAGCACAAAAAAGGCATATTTGATATCATAAGCGCACTCTTCAGTATTAATGCTTTTTTCCTTTTTGCAAGGCAAAGTCGGCTTTGATAGGTGGGCATAATTGACACGAATCATGAAATTCATGAAAACGGTTAGCTGGTAGCTGTGTCACAAGAGTGCTAATACTTTGAGTAGTTGGTGTTTGATTCTGTACGTTATTTAGAGATATACATATGAGGAGTGAGCGATGGTATCGACGTTGAGAAAAATTAGCTATTTTACTTTGACATGGTGCGATAAAATATACCTGGCTAAACTGATTACTAACCGCAGCATAAATAAAATGTAATAATTACTTAGTGTAATTGTTTCATTCAATACAACGTTAGACGACCTTTTAATTTGCTTAAATACTTGTAAAAGAACCAGCTGGTTTGCCTACCTTGCATGCTTCACCCTGTGGCATCTTAGTTATCTTCCGTGTCTTGTTCTTTTTGTGAGTTGACACTGGCTAAATTGCTTTATCGTTTTTTTTAATTATTTCGACGGCGAAAATCAAAATTCACTCAGGGTGCGTGCTGTGACTCGCTGTTCATTAGCGGTGTATAACGCTTGCTCAGCGTGAGCTTTTTATAGTGCGTGTGAATGCTGCTTATCTGCAGACTAGAAGTGCCTACGGCGAATATAGCTGTGCAGTTTACTACACTGTTCTATTACAAATAGGGCACAGCGACTTTATTGCTCATAGTCCAGCTTTGTTTGACCGCGTAGAATGGCGACAACGATGTCTGCTCTTGACAGGCACGTCAGCGTATTGTACATTGGAGTTGTACACGATTAAATAGACTTCCGCGCTTAAGAGCGAGTGCCCACTATACAAGGAAATATGAAGGTGTGACTGTAATTAACGTGCGTGCTAATTCCGTGTTCACTCAAAGGTAACCGATTTGCACAAAAAACGTAGATTTGCTAAGAACCGTGACCGGAAAGCAAGAAAAAGTGGCATACAAAGCGCCTTGTTGTCTGCTTCGAAAAACTTGAAGGGCGTTCGAACGTTTATTTCGGTAGCAGAACGCGATGACTTTATTGGGTCCCATTCCTATCACTTTCTGAATCGGTAGCGAGGCTTCGGTCCTCTATGGACACCTCAACAGTGCGGTGAGAAAAATGCACGCTTTTGTGCGCATTATGGGCCATTATAATCTATCCTGGACGGCTAGTGCAAGTACATCGCACATTGGTCAGAGAAACTTGAATTGGGCCGGCAAGAACAAGCACCTCAGCAGGCAGTCCACGTGACTCCCAACTGTTGTGCTCAGATAGGGCTTGAAGTATCTGAGAACGAAACAACAATTAGGACATTCAAAGTATAGGTGGCATTATGTGTAATTTTCAACCGTATTGTAGGAATTACGACATACATAGAAATGAACTAAAGGGGACGAAAAATCAAATTGCTACAGTCAAATTGACGACTGCACCAACAAGCTTCGGATAACGTATCCGATGCTCTACCTGCCACGGCGGCCGCTTCTTGATGCACTTTAGTTAGTGTTTAGGATCCTGTAAACTAGGGACTGTTAGCCGGTGCCACTCGCAGCCATGACGGTGAATGTGGAACACTCTTTTCGCCACATCGCATCACGTAGTGCGTGAGTTTTTTACGTACTCGGAGCCGACCAATCCAGCCCTCGCATGCTATCGGAAGGCTGTAGGTTCAGTCCATACCTGCAGGCAAGTTCACTTTGCCTCCACAATATTTACTGTCCACTTTTCTCGTAAGACTACGCTACTGTTAAAAAGAACAAATAATGTTCTTGATGCGTTCCTTCACTAATTGATGTTTCGTCTTATCATCTGGTGTCGAACAAAGAAACGAGCCCTTGTAACATTCAGTCTTTTGTTCTAAGCAAAAAAAAAAGTGACGTTTATGGCGGCTGCGCTCAACAACGGGCGTTGTCTACTGCCACTTCGACCTCTGCAGTTAACTCTAAAGCAGCAGACACAACATGAATCTGGAAATTTCCTTGCGCTTAGCATGCATATGCTTGCCTCGGGATCCGCAATGCTTCGGGGCAAGAGTGAAAAATAACAGGCTGCAGAAGTTACTCATCTGATACCGCGAATTGCGAAGATATGTGGTGGCTCGAACGCCCATGTGGCTTGCCTTCTCCGCTCTATACTGCAACCACGGCTCATCTACACGCTTCTGCATCGTCTCACAATGCTGATTCGGCCTCGCCTGGAGACCCATAATGACAAAGCGATGCGAGCCATAGCACCTACACTGGAAAAACGGCGAGGATAGTTCCAACTCATCACTATAGACGAGTTGGGGCATTACCGCCGTTGTGCACGCACCCTTAAGACATCGCGTCGTGCTCGGCCGCTGCTTCGGCCCGGTACATAATAGCCCAATTCCTTGCCAGGCGAGTGCTTAAGTTACGCGCTTTGATCATGCAAACAAGCGTACACTGATGCCAGTATACGTCACAACCCGATTCATGTCACTCTTGCTAGTCCATTGATATCAGAGGCAGCTCAGACATGCCCGGGTCAGATCCCGCTCAGCGGGCGTTTCTTGGTGCGCTTGCCCTCATACCGAATGAATTGGCTGCGGTCCTTCCTTTTGTTCAACAAACTAGTTATTATCAGCTTATCTGTGCGAACTCGACGCAATCTAGCCACTAAACGCGTAGGGTATGTCGGTCTGCATCACACGCAGCAGCATTCACCATCCTGCGGATTCTACAACTGAGGAGATACGAGTTCAGCAGGGGCCTCGAATGACATTGCCCGTCCCTCTGAAAGCTTATTGGGCAGCACACCCACAAGTAATACACCACCGCCTTCCGCTTTTTACTGAACATGTCCACGTGCCAGATGTTGCGAGAGAAAGAAAACCGCTGGCGTATCACACAAAACTTCCGGCGTACCACAGACAACGCTTTATTTCCGATTTTTCCCTCGCAACCAATGACGCCGATGACGCCGCTGAAACCGACACCGGAAGTTCTCCGATTTACTGCTGCAATTTTGCTGTTCACGCGGAATTTAGGTTCCTATTTCGAACCTAAATTTAGGTTCGTATTTCGAACCTGCTAGAAACACAATTTTTGCCAAAGGTTGAGACAAAATACGGCAGAAAATGGTAGCTACTCTGCAATTTTCGCTATGGTAATAACTTCATTTCTATGTATGAAGCTCATCAGAACTTGTACTCTGGGCGCGGTAACGTAGAAATAGTGTAAATTGTAAAAAATACTTCATGTTCAGTGTGAAACATATTTGTTTAATATTATGGCAAAGTGTTCATTCATGGATGGCTGCATGAAGCTCAAGGAACAGGGTAATAATTTTTGGGATTTTACGTCCGAAAACCTCTATATGATTATGTGAGGCGCGAAGAAGCATAGAACTGCTCTCCTGGTAAGGTAAATATATGTATACAAACTAAACACACCAGTCATGTCATGAAAGGTTCTTCATCGCCGTATGTTCCTCGTGGAGGCGTTCACATGCCCATGCATACTGTGTGAATGAAACAACTGCGACCGCTTAGTCTTCTTGTTTTTGACATTGATATTATGATATAGGTGACCTGCATGTCATGAGTGCTCATATGGACACATGAAAAATCTTTGAACAGGGGGTGCTGCTGGAGCCTTGCGTTATTCAAGGGCACGTCATTGATTTATGTGTGTCATGCGCGTCACGCCATGTGCATTTTTGTGTATAGCAAGGAAATGAAACCACCCCCATCACATCATTCCGGTCGCGTGGTCGAACCTTCGCAGCAGTGGCAGTGTTTTCGATGGAGGTAAGAAGACTAGAGGCCCGTGCACTTACATTAATATCTACGTTAGAGAATCCCAGGTAGTCACAATACCCACAGCCCTCCACTACGGCGTCTCTCATAATCACACCATGGTTGCAGGACAATCAACCCCAACAGTTATTATTACCATGGCATCATAATACCAGATTTCACATAATGTATCACGTAGACTGGAAGCTTATCATGATAATCATATCAAGATATGCTTTTCATGTACACGATATAATTGATGTACACGATGTTATAGGCGGCTAGAGATAGATAGATAGATAGATAGATAGATAGATAGATAGATAGATAGATAGATAGATAGATAGATAGATAGATAGATAGATAGATAGATAGATAGATAGATAGATAGATAGATAGATAGATAGATAGATAGATAGATAGATAGATAGATAGATAGACCTTCGGTTCATCTGTCGAAGGTCTATGTATCGATAGACATTCGATAGACAGACCTTCGGTTCAATAGTTCGCATTTAGTATGAAATCTCAATATAACAAGGACAATACCCATGTTCTGGTTGTCATTTCACGGTACACAATGCCCTATGAAATGTGCATTGTGTCTAGACACAATGTGCATTGTTTAAGAAGTTGTCGACCACTCACTAACTTGCGACAATCCGAACAGCCTGGCAACACGTGTAGCCTTCGAAGAAATGCGAGTCCAGTCAGAGGGGCTCGCTTTGCAGGCTTTGGTTAAAATGACAGCTACAGCTTAATATCAACGTATCATGCTTGTAGCAGCAGCAACCATGAAGAGATCTCTGTAGCACACCGGTGCCGAAGCTACAAACGCCTGATCTTTGGACGCTGCGCCTAACCTAAGGTCTTCCTTTTCACTTGCACATTATGGTACGAGTGAAAAGTCTAGCTAAAACTGCATTAATATGGGGGCTCTGGTTTTGTGAAGCTGTCGTGACAATAATAGACTCTGGTTTGAAAGTGGTGCTTTCGTCCACTTTTGTTAAGCTCGTTGAGTACAATGGAGGACAAGGACACGGGGACGACGAATACGAGCCCTACTGCCAACTGAATCTTCATTGTTTGCCGGGGCCATTTCACGGTTAGACCAGGACAAAGAACAGAGCCAGAATTGTTCAATGCTACCAACGAAAACTCAGACGCTCATGCAAAATCGTGAAAATAGGGGCAAGCCAGTGAACTCTGCGTGTGCTTGCCTGATGCCTTAGTTTTCTTTTTTTGTTTCATTGTTTCTTTTTTAATGCGAAGCGTTTCCTAGCAAACCTTTGGTGCTTTGAGCGTTTCCATCTACGTATCTATCTGTCCATCTATCTTTCTAGCCGCCTACGTCTGGGACCTCTAATTATCGCCTCCTCAGTTTGGTGTAGACTAAAATTTGCATGGGACGGTAAGAGAATTTCATAAATATGACTGTCCGGTCATCACATGAATAACGTCAGAATCCATTCGCGTGCGTCGTCAAACACTTTCCTCCAGACACGTGTGGTACGTAGCCGTTTACCACGGGCCGCGGTATATCGGTATGCGCCACAGGTGTTTGACAGTTTATATCTGCGCAGGAACGACGAGAACAGACACCGGTAATGTAAGCGCGACAGCGTTAAGAAAAACCGACATTGGTAGCGCTCACACGACGAATGGAAAGAATAAAAGTTTGTATCCCAGCAGGAATCGAACGCAAGCATCCTGTGAGGCAATCAGTATTCTACCACAAAGCCACGCCAGGTTTAAAAACAGCTTCGGAAAAACAGCCTACGCAGGCGTAATATGGGTGCAGCGTCAATTGTGGTTGTTGTGCTGGCTATTTATTTACAAGAAAGCAATAAACAGTACATATGTAGTGATACAATGCAGCTGTCATATCACATTAACGTCCATGGTCTAGTGTTGGCTCCGCTTGTATAGCAGTCTAAACCATCACATTTGTATTCCTGTGATTCAGCAAGCTATAATGAAGCATTGATCGACTCCGAAGTTGCTTATGATATTCACATGATAGCATCATAACGTGCGCTTAGTTTCGACAATACCGACGTATGCGCTCTAATTTGGCGGCTGAAGTTACGCCGCACCATATGTTACCCTTGAAACGCCAGTGTTATCCACGTGCCTGGTAAGCCCACGATGTGCACACAGCTAGTGCACTTACATAAACACATCGATCCACCTCTTAACACTTGAATCAAAGCCATTAATACAGCATTTAATTACTCGCTGACTGCTTCGAGAGAAACCGATTCCCACAACGCGTGGGATGTGCCGAATTGTTTCTTTCTTTGGCATTGCCCAATGTCCTTCCATTAAATGTTCCTATCTCGATGCCAGGAATTGCTCCTCCATCTAAGCGCTACACACCAGTTACTACAGGTTACAGCGACGGTCATGCTTTCATATCCAAGCAACGGCAAAATGTGGCGGCGTGAAGAGCCAAGCGACCTCGATAAAAGAGCTCATTGCCATATCAGAAACTGTTCATGGCCGACGAGCCCGTGTTGTAGACAGCATCTTTTATTAGAAAACGGCGCATAAAAATCGACATTGACCGTAGTATCTTCGTGGGCCGCATTTCTGTACGTGCGCCGACGCAGGGTTTTTTGCATATGACGCTGCCACAGAAACCTGAGTTTGCCTTAAAACATCCGCATCGCCTTCCGTTTGCGATGGCGCCTTTCTGGAATGCTTGAATGGACAGTGGGCGATGAGGGAGTTCCTTTTATATAGAAGTTCAAATATTTCATTCTTTAGCTTGAGCTGTAGGCCTGCGGCGCTGAGACAAGTGAGTACTGTTTTGATGCGCCGAATATGTGCTGAAAAGCCACTTCAATATAGCAAAGCCATCGTCGAAGCCGCACAAGCGTGCTTGCCATTTGAGGCCCAGAATTGAGTTGTTGATCATGAGGTCGAAGGTTGCATGGGCAGCGCAGAGCCCGAATGGCGTGCCTTAGGCAAGTATAAACCATAGGGTGTCAAAAAGCTATTTCGGAACGATCAGCCTCAGCCGTCAGAACCTGCGAACATCCGGAGCGCAGATCTAGCGAAGAGATCTGTGCGCTTTGTAAGCAGTCGAGGCCATCATCTATGCCAGGGAAAGCGTAGAAAACTTTGCGCGTGATCTTGTTCAGCCGGCGGTAGTTGACCCAAAATCTTATTGAGCCATCTTTTTTTCATTATAACAACCGATGAGGTCCATGGGCTGTTAGACGGCTCAGTAGTGCCAAGCTTAGGCATGTCGTCAACTTTTTATGCAATGAATTGACGCTCAGATGCTGCCACACAAAATTGCAGCCGACACAAACGAGCTTGAGTACGAGTGTCGATATGGTAGAATTCCGTTGAAGCGCGAAATCAAAGGTGGTTGCTGGTCGTCGAAGCTGGTCGGGAAGCGCTGAACGAAGGTGATGATGATGCCTCGCTGCTGGGCCCTAAGATGGATGTCGGTACGTCGAGAAAGTGCTTCGGTAAATGATGGCTCAAATGGTAATACAGAGCACTCAATAGCGCCAATCTGGAGGATGTCGGTTGACCAGCAACGGCGTATTAGAAGCCTAGATTACACTTGAACTATCTTGCATTTTGGCCACAGCACAGAGGAGGCATTTGCGCAGAGGAGCGGTTTATGAAGGTGTAAAAAAGAGCACTTGAACCTATGCATCACACTATGCGGTACACTATGCGGTACTGAGATAGATGAGAAAGGCGGTATCGGTTTGTCGATGGCAACAAAAACTTTCGTCGGTAAGAGTCGCGATTGGGCTGGAAAAAAGTCACACAGAGGCGAGAGCTCGACTAGGGCGCTGACACAGTGGATTACACAGTGAAATTTTCAAGTTCTTCAGTTCCATTCACGGTAACGACAGAACCACTGAGTTGGCGTGAGAAACTTGTGTACATGCTCTTTGAGGGAAACGCTGACTGCGTTTAGTCTTTGGTGAAGGTGATGCTATATGTGAGACGTTGATATGGATATGTCGTCTGTATATACATACATGTTCAATCCGTCAGTCAGCACCTATTTTTTCCATTTCACTGCAGCGTTGAAAAGAAGTGAACTTATAGCGCTTTTTTGGCTTTTTCTCTTGCCTTCTTCGTATAAATCGCTTTCGCCATCACTGATAGTTTTATTGATCAACACACTAAGGCCAAATGGCGTTGAAAGGGTGTGTGGTTCGGCCCTTTGGAGAATAACGGGTCTGCCACAACCATCACTCCCTTTAAGGACAAACGGCACCGCGTCTAACATTTAGTCCCCACATATCACCCCAATGGACTAAGATTTAGTTCTCACATTTACACGTTAGCGGGCAACGCTTAGTTCCCACAATTGTACACCACCGGACGAACGGTCGGTCTGCTAAAATACTCTGTTCGGATGATCTCTTTATTCGCAATCGAGATCTGTGAATCCCCAGGAATGATTTTGCACAGTTACTCTCTGCAAGGCTTCATACTTTTTCCGCGTGTATTTTTTTTTCGTGGTGAGCAACAAATGGCAGCAAAAGGAACCTGCGAAAAGAGATTTAGTCAAGTGTGCTTCAGCGTTTTCTCAGCCAATGCGACAACGAAAGACAAAAGTGAGGCAATGAAATATTGTATTTTTCCATATGGGTAGGAAGTTTCTGTTCTCTTGCAGTGAATTTCGAGTCAAATGTCCAGTACAGGTCCAGCCGCGTTGTCCTATCATTAGAGTCCCTTATGTGAAGCAGCTCCAACGGAAGCAATAGATGCCTGACATTGTACGCGCAGAAGCACACGACAGTCTCCACGTTGTCGACAACGGCTGCGTTTTGCAAAGCACAAAATGATTTACACGTGACGGAAAGGATGAATATAGACGCACATAGCAAATACGTGAGAGGTGAAATGAAAACGGCATACAATCGAGCTCGATGCCGGCTGCCGCAATGGGTTCTAGGCGAGTGGAAGCGCGGCGGCGAGTCCTCTGCCCAATATCGCGAGCTGGCTGCTCAGCACCTCGGCGAACCCCACGTGATCGAGCATCCCGGTTGCCGACCGCAATGGTGGTCACAAAGGCGGTCATTTCCAGGCGGTCACAAAGCACAGGTGAGCAGATGCCCAAACCGGCCCTGACGGTGCGTTTTGTGCGCGCGATATACAGAACACGATGGGGCCCGTTGCCGGCACTCGTGATTGGCTTCGCACACGCGACAAGTACGGCGGAACAATGAGTGATCACTTACTTGTGAAAGAATGTAGCGCTTCTTACTTCCGAGAGTCAGAGTGAAATGATGAATCGGATAGGCCTACTGTCTTCTCGTCCGCCATTCAAAGCCGGTTGAAATGCAGTGTCGTGACTACGCCGGAGAAATAAAGCGCGGCGTGTCCAGGCCAGCTCCAGATTTTATGGGTGCGGCGAAATATAAAAGCAGCACCAAGCCTTTATCCACGCATACGTGTGTAACTAACGCACGCGCGGCATAGTTCCTATACCGTCAAACTAACTGTCGAACATGACACAACCGCCAACACGCCAGTACGAACATAAGTGCGAAGAACGGTTGCACACGGAGCGTATCTCTACATACGGCCTGCTTCTCCCGCATGGTTGCTCTTTTGCGGACTAACTGGTTTGCACACGGCAGGCGTCCGTCTGTGGTTGCTCCTCGAACAGTCTGTCTATTGCGCCTATTGGGCAGCGTTGCTCCTGTTTCCGATAATTTTGCCTTGTAGTGTACCGAAACATCAATAGAAGACCTTTGCAGGATGCATGAAGTACTGGCTATTGCAGACTGCACTTGGCCTCACATCTTTGTTTTTGAGAGGTGCCAAATCTTCATTTATGTGTACACTGATAGATACGTTACCAAAGAGATTTTGACATGATCCTTTTTTTTAAATCCGAAGCAGCATTACGAATATGCGTTTCGGCTGGGCCATCATATTTATTTAATAACAACGGAGCTTGTAGCTATTTTACTGGCACTCAGCTTCGTCAAATTGTCAAACGCGCCAAAAAAGTCGGTCGTCATCCCTGAGTAACTTTCGGACGTCTCTTGCACGTATTCAAAGTACGAGTCAAGAAAAATACAGACTTGCGTGTACTATTCTCTATTTGAAAAGAAATGTCCCAGTCTAGTGAATCAAATCATCACGTGGAATTCCAGTGTCTTCCAATCCATTGCCGAATCAAAAGGAAATGAAAATGCGAATCAGGTGGCGAAAGCTGCTGACCATTATTCCGAGCGTGTCGAATACCCACGTTACGATATGAGATACACCACATCTTAAGAGGAATAAAACGCGAACTGTGTTTGTTCAGCTTGTTTACATACAACACAAAACGATCAATCCTAAACGCACTTGACCCTAATGTTGAGTATCAACTAGACTCTCAGCTTCTGCGACGCGTCGACAGTTTATTGCAATGTGTACGACTCGGAACTGCCTACACAAATCGCTTTTCATCCAGAATTCAGGGTGCGTAATTTACAAAATGATCCAGCGGCCATATCTACGAGTATGTCTATAAACTGTTGCTCTACTGTATGAAGCACAACATAGATAGACAGCGAAAGTACTTTGGTGGCCAATGCCTATGGCCGCCAAAGGTTCGCCATGATGTGACGAAAATCTTTGAGCGCTTTTTTGAAAATAGTGATATCCGTGTTGACCACTCACTTAACTACAGTGCATGTGGCAATCGTGCTCATATGTTGGAAGGATTAACCGGGTGTGTTAAGCCGACATATCTTAAATTCATCTTACACAACTCTATGCTATTTTTCTCAATTTGTATTGCTATTTCCTCGCAACGAAGTGAAGAGGGGCAATCGCCACCAAAAAAATCGCGACAACTTCTTTGTTCATCTTTATTTTATTAAAAGAATGCTGGCATCGGAGCATTAGTTTTCCATAGTTTATACGACTACGTGTTACCACACAATGTTCAAGATTACGTGTGCCATGTACGACAACCTTCATCTTAATATTGCTAAGGTTTTGTAAAGCGTGAACGAATTCATTTGTCTTGTACAATTTTATTTTTCTTCTTTGATTTAACTGTACGAGACAATAGGTTATCTTACAAGGAGGTCAAATGACTCACCTTTGCAGTAACAACAGGTCCATAATATTAACATTTGTGGTGATGCCCGCAGACAAGCAACATAGTTACGACATGGAAGAGATCAATGAGTTACAAACGAGTGGGATCATGGTTACCGGAAGCGCTGCACAGTTCCACTTCAATAATCCAATAGTGCGCGAAAGCTTTCCAACCAATAAATTAACGTTTGCAGTCAATGGCATGGCTGCAGAGAAAGGGATGCCGGCAGCTTTGAAGGCCTAAACGTATTCAAACAGCCTACTTCTGATAAACAGTGAATATTCAAAAGCCTTACAGATGTGGATGAAGCACCAATGCTTTCCTATTGGCGATATTGAGATCATTTTTGATTTAGATCTTCAGTATAGTTGTCATAATTTGCTAATTCAGCAGTGTTAAAAAGAATGGCATGTACGCAGCGTACAAAATGCTCGTCTATTTTACTTATATTGTGCACAGACCTGTCACGTCAACGCTGAGTGTGTTATCATAGTATAACAAAAATAGAAGTGGACATAGGATGCTTCCTTCAGTAACACTTAAACTAGCCTGGCTGAAAGAAGTTACGCATTTGTTAAAAAATATACTCTGAGTAGTGTCGCAGCTGCGACCATATTAACAAGTGGACATAAACACTGATATCATGCTGATAAAATTTCTGAGAAGGATGCGACGACTAAGGCTCTAAAAAGCCTTTGTGAAGTATAGAAACAAGCCTGGAAGTGAATTTCGCGAATGTATTCATTTTGTGCAATGTGGGTATGCTCTGCTGATTCATTTATTTATATATTTATTTATTTATTTGATACTGTCAACCCCGTGCTTGGGGTCATTACAGGAAGGGTTTCACATATTACATAACATTCGAAGAAAAAAAACATTCAAAAGCACATAGAAATAAGAGATAAATAACCAACAACAGAAAAATAAGAAACAAACAACAGTGACTATACAGATAAAAATCGACGAATAAATGCTCACGCAGAATTTAGCGCGCATCACTACAAAGTAAACTGTCTAACGCTTTTTCGAAATTCACTGACGTTGTTGAACAACCGCATTGCGTAAACTATTCCACGTTACTATTGTGTCTGGGAAAAAGGAGTGGCGGAAAGCATTCGTGCGTGTGAAATAAGGTTGAATTGCTGTACTATTATTAAGACGACCACATCGCCTTCCAGGCGGCCGAAAATATAAATCCTTATTTATTTTTGTTTGCCCACTTATATTCTTAAAAAGAAATTTTAGCTGGTGTTTGCGCCTGCGATGTTCCAAAGACTCAAGCTCACATGACTTTAACAAAGCCGTGACTGAGTGTGTGCGTCGGTATTTACTGCATATGAAACGGACTGCTAATTTCTGTATTCTCTCAATTTTCGTCCACAACACCTTCTGTTGAGGCGACCACACAATACTAGCGTACTCTAAGACAGGACGTACGAATGTTTTGTAAGCAGTTAGCTTTACATCCGGTGTGGCATGTTCCAATTTTTTCTTTGGGAAATACAGTTTTTTCTTTGCCTTAGACGAGATGTTATCGATATGCGAGTGCCATTTCAATGTGTGCATAATACTAACTCCTAGGTATCTGAAACAAGTGGCATAATTTAAAGGGTGATTTTATCTGCAAATAATGTTGTAATGTGCTTCACATCTTGTATCGGTGAGTGAAAGATGTATGTCGTTTATGTATTACCTGCTCTAATCTTTTAAAACACTGCCAGGCTCGAAATAAGATGATATCGGGAAAGGTCGCTGATACATGTGCAGATGGCCGGGAGATAGCCGGAGACTAGATCGCAAAAATAAGATATAGCGCTACGAGAGCCCAAAACAAACTAACTCTTTATTTTCCCGCGTCCCCATCTTTCAGTCCTCAGGCGTGACGCCACAACACACAAAGCAACAGAGCCGCGCGAGGGCACTGCATGTTAGCCATTACATTGTGACACTCCTCCCCTTTTAAGAAGAATAACTACGGGGAGTACCTAAGCATTGGTTTCCTCGACCTGTTGCTGCGTCGCAACACTGGTGTGCAAGGCGCAGCCACGGAAGAGTCACTCCCCACTTGAACACCACTATTGCTTGCAGTAATATCAGTGTTTATGGCACAGGCCCTCTCAGGCGAACTTGTAGCCGGCTCGACAGCCTCTTGCTCCGGCATGTCCGGAACAGTTGATTCAAGCAGAGGAGGTTGTTCCCATTGTGGTATGGCCGCAGCACTAGCATGGTGAAGCGCATCCGTTTCAGATGTACCCGGTGGCCCTGTCTGGGCAAGACGCAAGTGGTCACCGTGTCGGTGCCATATAGACCTATCGTCGAGAATGACGCGGGCCGACGGCGGGGTGACGTCGACAACACTGGCCCGCACCCATGGTGCTCCCTGTCCAAAGTTTCGCGCATACACGCTGTCTCCTGGTTGCAATGACGGAGTTGGCCGGGATCCTCTGTCGGCATACAACTTCTGCTTAAGTTACCTTAGAAGTACCGACGTCTGCAGGCTTGGCCGCAAGACATCCAACGGTGTCTTGAAGGCCCTCCCTGTCAGGAGTTCGCACGGTGGCCGACCCGTTACTACGTGAGGTGTAGTCCTGTAGTGGAATAAGAACCGGGACAGTTGTGTTTGGAAGTTGCCCAACCCAGATTTCTTGAGTTTGTTTTTGACAGTCTGTACTGCTCGCTCTTCGGCACCGTTGGACGCAGGGTGATACGGTGGTACCAGCATGCGACATATTCCATTTCGAGTCAAAAAGTCCAGGTACTGTGCACTGGTAAAAGCAGGACCATTGTCCGAAACTATGATGTCAGGGAGGCCGTGCTGGGCGAATGCCATTCTCAAGGCGGAAATGGTAGCGTCTGCTGATGTGGAAGACACAGGGAAGACTTCTATCCATTTCGAGAAGGCGTCCACTATAACCAAGAAGGTATGCCCTAGAAACGGTCCCCGAAATCAATGTGAAGCCTATACCAGGGTCGCTGTGGAAAAGGCCAGGGTGTCTGCTGCACTGGCTGGGCAGCTCTATGTTGAGTATGGCACGTAGCGCAGCTCTTCACACTGTTTGCGATGTCATTGTCAATGCCTGGCCACCAGACATGGCTCCTGGCGATCATCTTGCTCTTCTCAATACCTGGGTGGCTGGCATGGAGCACACGAAGTACCTGGGCCAGCAATTTTTTCGGAATCACGACTCTTGATCCCCATAGTAGACAGCCTTCATGGAGACTGAGTTCCGCACTTCTGGCACTGAAGGGTTTCCACTCTGGTCCCGCTGGAAGGCTTTCTCCTTTCAACACAGATAGGACAACATGGCTCAATACCGGATCGTCCCTTGTGGCTCGTGCTACAACAGCTGGTGAGAGGAGTTGTGGATATGCCTCCTCCAGCATGAAGATCTCAGCAGGGCGAGGAAATGCAGTGCAGTTGTTGGGTAGCGGCAGTCTACTAAGCGCATCGGCATGCCCGAGCTCTTTACCAGGTTTGTAGATAAGTTTGTAATTGTACGCGGAGAGCTTCAGGGCCCATCTGACCACTCTTGGCGAAGCCTGCACAGGAACAGGCTTGTTGGCACCCAGAAGTCCAAGAAGTGGCTTGTGGTCAGTGTGTGCTTCAAACGGTATGCCCCACAAGTACTGGTTGAACCGATCCACGCCAAACACCAAGTCCAATGCTTCCTTGTCAAGTTGACTATAGTTTTGCTATGGTTTTGATAAACTTCTAGAAGCAAAAGCAATTGGACGTTCTCGGCCATCAGCATCTTTGTGCGCCAAAACTGCGCATATACTGTAAGGTGATGCAACACAGCTGAGACACACAGGCCTGTCTGGGCGGAAATGTACAAGAACTGGAGCTGAAGTCACCAGATGCTTGCAGGCAGTGAAAGCACCTTGCTGGTCCTTTCCCCACTGCCATTTCTTTCCATCGCCAAGAAGCAAGTGCAACGGAAGGAGAATTGCAGAAAGGTTGGGCAAGAAACGCCGATAGAAGTTGACGAGTCTCAAGAAGCTTTGAAGTTCCTTGACACCTTGTGGCACAGGAGCGTGCAGAATGGCAGACACCTCGTCCATGTTCGGAGAGAGGCCTTCCTTACTGATAATGTGCCCGAGATACTCAACTTGGGGCATGAAGAAGTGGCACTTCTCGAGTTTCAACTTGAGGCCAGATTCTTGAAGTTTGCTTAGTACCGTACGGAGTGTTGAAAAATAAGCCGGAACGGAGCGACAAGAACGTGCGGCACCCGAGGGAAGAGGAAAAAGCTGAAGTGTGCGAGAGCTCGGGACAGGACTGAGCGGCGGACCGGTCGCCATGATTGTAGATTAAAGAAGCGTCCCTCTCTTACCGTTCAGGAGCCAGTCAATTCGCAATATTGTTGGTGCCGCCAAACCCGGGACTGCCCCCCGAGAGACGCATTCACGTCACGGCCATGGCGAACTCGGAACAGCTGCGTAAGAAGCGTGGTGCACTCAGGGCTGGCGTCACGCGATCCCTAACACAGTTAACGGACCTGCTACAGCAAACGGATCCCGACCTCTCGGAAGTTAGCGTGCAAGTCAACTACCTCAAGGACAGGGAATCAGCGTTATCGACGCTGGACGACACAATTCTTGCATTAACAGATGAAGAGAACCTTGACCGCGAAGTTGAAACGGCACAGGATTACAGCGACAAGATCAGCTACGCTATAGCGCGCGCCAAATACTGGCTCCAAGAACGTCAACAGGCTACCAGGACACATGCTCAAGCTTCTGGATCCGGATCAAGCAACTTAGAGCTTCCGAATTCCGTCGACGCTCCGGACCAGGTGAGAGAGCAGCGTCAGCGATCGGTTGTGCTGCCTAGACTACAGATATCTACGTTCGACGGCAACCTGCGTGAATGGCAGCCCTTTTGGGACCATTACGACGCCACGATCCACCAGAATGACGAATTACCGCGCATCGAAAAGCTTAAGTATTTACTCACGTACTTGACCGGCAGCGCGAAGCGGTCCATCGAAGGCATCCGGTTAGCCGAACAGAACTACGACCTCGCAATTAAAACGCTTACGGATCAGTTCGGACGGCGAGATCTTCTGATTAATGAACACGTGGATCACCTTTTGGCGTTAATTCCCGTGAAGAGCTCGTCAGATGTTGCCAAACTTCGTACACTCCACGACAACGTGCAGTTCCGAGTGAGCGCATTAGAAGGCCTTGGAGTATCACCGGATCAGTACATCGTGGTGTTGAATCGCGTCATGATGCGCTGCTTGCCAGACGACCTGGCTATTATGTATCGACAAAAGACAAAAGAAGATGACCGCGCAACGAGTGGTACTGAGACTTCGGAAGACCGAATGCGTCGAGCGAAGGACCTTCTAACCTTCCTTCGCATCCAAGTAGAAGTGCGGGAGGAAGGTTAGAAGGTCCTTCGCTGCAGCCACGTCGCCGTCCATATGGAAGCGAAGACAACATGGCTACAGAACGCACGGACTGCGCGGAACTCATTCCATCGGCTGCTGCTCTCACAGGTTCAACTAGGTCGGTCAGCCAAGTATGCCCACTTTGCAACAGCAATGAGCATAGCATAATTTCCTGCACTGCCGAGCTGCCAGCGGACGACAAGCGCGTGAAGCTACGGAATAATAACTGCTGTTTCCGCTGCGGTACCCGCAGCCACATCGCAAGGTTCTGCAAAAAATCCAACAGTCTTACCTGTGGTACCTGCCGTCGCCGCCACCTAACCATTCTGTGCGACCTGTCAAGACCAGTCGTCGAGGGCCTAGCGCCTACTGCTGAACTCGTTGCGCTGGGAAGACCATCTTCGCCAAGTCTTCGAACCGTGACAACCGCCCAAAGCACCCACAGCGGATACACGGCTGTACTGTTGCAGACAGGCCGCATATGGGCAGAGTGCGGTAACCGACGACTTCTCGTTCGAGTGCTTTTAGATAGCGGTAGCCAGCGGAGTTATATTCGCGCAGACGCGGCCAGAAAACTTCAGTGTTCCGTCGTTGGAAGGGAAGAGCTTTCCCTCATCACCTTTGAAAGCTCCAAATCTCAGAGGCGACTACACGCCGAGCATGTCTCCGTGCGACTGCGCAGCCAATTTGACGATGCTGCAGTGGAATTGGAAGCATTAACAATTCCAGAGATATGCTCCGTAACGAGTCCACCGCTGGAGAACAATATCTTGCAGGCGCTCATCGCCAAGGAATATAAGGTGGCTGATGCATGTCAAGCTGATACGTGGCAAGAAGGCGACATAACCGTGCTCATAGGATCTGACGCCTATTGGAAAGTGACAACCGGAAGAATTGATCGCATAAACGAGAGGCTAACAGCGATAGAAACAACATTTGGATGGATGGTACAAGGAACCTTATTGTCTGACATCCAGTTCCCGTCTAGCGCACTGTTCGTCTCGAGCAGCAATTCTTCTGCAACGGACATAGACATATCTTCGATGTGGCGTCTTGATGCCATCTGAATTGATGGAAGCTATTCAGAACCGTTACAGATCGACGCGCACCTCTCCGCATTTGAGCGCTACATAACGAAGCAAGGCAGGCGTTATCAGGTGCCGCTCATGGTCGAAGAGCCAGGGATATCTGCCGGAAACAGTAATCGCCCACTAGCAGAACGTCGACTACAACTTCAGTTCAACCGCTTCCGAGAGCAGCCAACTTTACTAGAGAAGTACGACCAGGCCATTACAACATATTTCGATGACGGACATGCTGAAAGGGTACAAGAGGAGCAGCCACTCAGAGATAATGTATATTACATGCCTCATCACGCAGTAGTTCGTCGGGACGCCGTCACAACGAAGCTTCGAGCGGTGTTTGATGCATCATCACATGAAGCAGGTCGTCCTTGCCTTAACGATGTCCTGTCTAAGGGACATGGTGCCGACGTCATCCAGCTACTCCTAAAGTTCCGGTGCCACCCCGTAGTTCTCGCTGCTGACATAAAGAAAGCATACCTCCAGCTTTGATTCGGCCTGAAGACCGCGACTTACTACGGTTTTTGTGGCTGGAAAGACGGCCAACCAAGGAAGAGCCCATGCCACCAATCACAACTTGGCGGATGACCAGAGTCCCGTTTGGAGCTGCATCAAGCCCGTTTCTGTTGGCCGCTACAATTCGTCATCACCTGTTATCCTGTCAGCACCACTATCCAGACACTGTCGCCTTATTGGAACACGCATTCTACGTAGATGATCTTATCGTCGGGCTACCAAGCCGCAGGCGGCAATGAAAGTATATGAAAAAACAAATAGAATATTCTACGAGGCAAGCATGGAACTTCGCAAGTGGGCTTCGAATTGTGACGCGTTGAAGGAAAGATTCTTACGTGACAACTGCGCCGTCGAAAATGAAGCTGGAGATAATCATATGATGAAGATCTTGGGTGTTCCCTGGGAACGTTCGGGTGATTGCCTTCTCTTGAGCACTCAGCGCGCAGCCATCTTCAGTGCCGGAAGGCCGGCTACCAAACGTACAGCACTCAAAACCTTGGCAAGAGTTTACGACCCGCTTGGTTACCTCACTCCATTCACCATAAAGGCGAAGATAGTGTTCCAGAATCTATGGAAGAAAAACCTCGCCTGGGATGCCAGTATGCCAGAAGACGAACAGGCCGAATGGAATAGGTGGTGTTCCGACTTGTCCGACACGTCTGTGACTATTCCACGGTATATATTCCTACGAGACAACATTCATCCCTTTTCATTTGAGCTACAGGATCTACGTCTGTCTGTTCATCCGCCATTAGTGTTCGCAAAAACGTCGTGCCCCTGGAAAACTATAGCTCTCTAACAAGACTGCTGAGAGTAACTGCATGGATCCAGCGCTTCAGCCGCAACGCAAGACGCTTCCCATCAGCACCTGGACCTCTTAGAGCGTAAGAAATATTTCAAGCTGAACGTTATTGGTTGCTCATATTGCAGGAAGACTCGTTCCTGATCGAAGTTAGTGCGCTCAAGAAAGGCCAGCCGTTGCCTTCAACATCCCCTGTGCTTCGTTTGTGCCCATTTATGGATGAGAACGGTCTAATTCGCGTCGGTGGGCGACTGCAAGATAAAGTGGTTGCTTGGGCGAGTTGGTACGACATTATTGGAGGGAAACAGCGCGAAAGACGAAGGACCAGGCAGAGAACACAGCGCTGTTGTCTGTGTCCTTCTCTGCCTGGTCCTTCGTCTTTCGCGCTGTTTCCCTCCAATAACGACTGCAAGAGCTGCATGCTGAACAGGACATTCGTCACCCCATTTTGTTATCAAGCAACCATAAGCTCACCAGCCTGCTTGTTTCAGCAGCACATTTGCGTACGATCCACGATGGTGCTGAAGCAACTCTCACGGAGCTTCGAGAACGCTTCTGGTTATTAAGAGGGCGCCAAACATTGAAGAAAATCATTTTTCACTCTAGAATATGCAAACGATGGAAAACGACAGTGGGGACTGCCCCAATGGCCCCACTTCTACGCGAGAGGATTACGGAAACCAGCCCCTTCGCGGTCGTTGGACTTGACTACTGTGGGCCGCTGTACGCAAAGTCAACAAGCAGTTCAACAAAGGCTTACATACTTTTGTTTTCGTGTGCCGTTACACGTGCTGTTCACCTTGAGCTCACGTCGGACATGACCATCGCCACGACTTTGCTCGCTTCCCGTCGTTTCGTCGCACGCCGTGAAGTACCCTCAATAGTGTACTCTGACAATGCCCAGACGTTCCGAACTTGTGCTAAGTCGTTTGGATCTGCGCTACCTGCTCTTCGAGAGTACGCCGCGGAGCTCAGGATACAATGGAGGTTTATCGCAGAACGAGCTGCGTGGTGGGGCGGATGGTGGGAGCGTCTCATTCGTACAACAAAGGGAGCTCTCAAGAAATCGCTTGGACGCTGCAGTCTTAACGTAGAAGCCCTCACAACGATACTGTGCGAGATTGAAGCAGTCATCAACAGCAGACCGCTGACCTATCTCGACAGTGATCCTAACGAGCTACAGCCCTTAACACCATCGCATTTCTGGATGGGTAAACGCAGCATATCATTACCGCAACAGATCTCCACATCAGAGCCTCATACCTCGGTTGATCTGCAACGAAAGGCTCGTCATCGCCAGCGTGTAACAGCGGAACTTTGGAAGAGATGGAAACGAGCGTACCTGCTATTGCTGCGGTCAGCACACAATCGCCCGACATGCCCGACAACAAGACTGCGAGTTGGTGATGTAGTGCTCTTGCAAGAAGACACTGCACCGGCGACATCATGGAAATTGCGCAGAGTGCTTGAGTTACTGCCAGGGAGAGACAATGTAGTGCGCACTTGCTCCGTTCGTCTCACCAATGGTTCTGTTGTGAATCGCCCGGTACAAAGGCTCTGCGCGCTCGAAGCCTCTGATTCAACCTGGCCCGCCCCGGATGATGTTGAAAAATAAGCCGGAACGGAGCAACAAGAACGTGCGGCACCCGAGGGAAGAGGAAAAAGCTGAAGTGTGTGAGAGCTCGGGACAGGACTGAGCGGCGGACCGTTCGCCATGATTGTAGATTAAAGAAGCGTCCCTCTCTTACCGTTCGAGAGCCAGTCATTTCGCAATACGGAGGTTGCGACAGTGCTCGGCATCATTTGCACCAGTTATGAGAATGTCGTCAAAATAGACCACAACATGTGGCAGACCCCTGAGCAAGTTCTCCATCTCGCGTTGAAAAATAGCTGGAGCAGATGAGACCCCAAAAGGTAAGCGGGTGTACTGAAACAACCCCATGTGCGTCGAAATCGTGACGTACTCTCTAGAGGCCTCATCCAGGACGACTTGCTGGTATGCGTCACGCAAGTCCAACTTTGTAAATTTCTCACCTCCAGCCAGCACAGTCCACAAGTCCTCAATCCTTGTAATAGGGTAGCGTTCCACCGTCGCGACTGGGTTAATGGTGACACCAAAGTCCCCGCAGATTCTGATGCGCCCATCTCTTTTTTTCACGGGAACAATTGGGGCAGCCCACCTAGCTGTCTTCACCGGAACAATGATGGAATCTCTTATTAATCGCTGAATTTCTTGCGTGACTCCGTCTATCAAAGCATACGGCAGTGGGCGTGGCTTGAAGAACCGTGGTGGAGCATCTGAAGGTACACTGTCGTCCTTTATGAAAGGGAACACGCGAGCGCGCGGCCTGAGCTCTGCTGCGGCTGCCTACAGTGCCATCAACCGACAGCGAAAGAAAGCGCACCCGCTTTTGGCGTCATCCATTGGCAAACAAAATAACGAGTCATGGCCGGTGGACAAGCGCTGCTAGATTACGCTCCCGCTTCGGTCGCGCAGTAGGCGATGCCGCCAAAAGCGGACGTGCTTTCTTCATCTCTCGGTTGATGGTGCTGTACGCTAGCTGCCGCAGCGCGCAGGCCGCGCGCTCGCGTGTTCCCTTTCATAAAGGACGACAGTGTATATGTAGTGAAGCTGTCGCACCCTTGAACGTACCCAAGCCTTCTTCAAACACTTCAGTGTAATCTTGCACTACGTGTTTCACATCAGCAAGTGCATAAATATTCACTTCAACGTCGGAGACGCCGATGCCCAATTCTTGCATCCAGTTGCGTCCGAGCAGAGTGGGTGATTCGTTTCCGGCCAGAAAAATCGGTAGGTGAGCCTCCTTGCCATGAAACTTTACATGGACATCAGCTTTGCCTTGTACCTTCTTTAAATCCCCGGAATAGCTTCGCAGAAATACTTGAGACGGCTGCACCGGAATTGAAGGTAGAAGCTATAGCAAACGCGACTTGGCAATGACTGAGATGCTCGCCCCCGTGTCCACTTCCATGCGGAGCGGCTTGCCGCAAACTTCAACACTGACGGTAAAAGGTGGAGGCGCCTTGGTGTGGTCAACTAACCACATGTCGAAAACTTCGGCGGGCGAATCTGTAGCGGAGGCTTCATCCTGGACAGTATTTAAGCGATGACGGTTGCTCGCCGACAGTGAACTTCGGCCCGCGAACGAACGCGGCCTGGGAGACCTGTCACTCTGTGATTGCTCGTCTTTTTGTTTGGTATTGCAAACTTTCGCCAAGTGGTCGCGTTTGTCGCAGTAACTGCAGACGGTCTTCACATGCCGGCAAGCGGACGCCAGGTGTGCATCCCCGCAGCGATAACAGGACACGCCCATCGGCGCTGTCGAGATGTGGAGGGTGGAAAAGAAGGTGCTAGCGTGAGCTTGCGCTATCTCCCCTGCATCCTTCTTTGCTGCTTCCATTGCTAGGGCGGTCTGCACTGCGTCTTCGAAAGTCAGGTCCGCTTTTTCCAGCAATCTTGTTTGGACGTCTGCGTTGTTGATGCCACAGACGACGCGGTCGCGGAGCATGTTTTCAAGCTCTTTACCGAAGTTGCAGTGCTCGGAAAGGCTCTTCAGCGCTGCATTGAAGTTGCTGACGGACTCTCCTTCAGCGCGAACGCGCGAGTTGAAACGGAACCGCTGCACAACAGCAGAAGGCTTCGGGCAGTAGTGGTTTCCTAGCACCAACAGAATCTCGTCCAACGTCTTGTCACTTGGCTGGTCAGGCTTGACCAAATTGCGAAGCAACGCATATGTTTTCTGCCCGCAGCAGCTGATGAAGACGGCTGTTCGCTTGTCTTCACCGATGTCATTCGCCGTGAAGAATGCCTTCAGCCGGTCCACGTAGCAGGGCCAGTCATCGCCTCCTCCCTCGAAAGGCTCAAGATTGCCGAAATTTGGCATTTGGACGGATGGTGGAGCAGCAGGAACTCACGAGAACATTCTTTTTTATCTTCGTCGCCAGTTGATACATGTGCAGATGGCCGGGAGATAGCCGGAGACTAGATCGCAAAAATAAGACATAGCGCTACGAGAGCCCAAAACAAACTAACTCTTTATTTTCCCGCATCTCCATCTTTCAGTCCTCAGGCGTGACGCCACAACACACAAAGCAACAGAGCCGCGCGAGGGCACTGCATGTTAGCCATTACATTGTGACAGTCGCGTCTCTGACCATTCTTTTATACTACTGCGCCATTCGCACACGGTGTTTTATTTGGAGGTACTCCGATTGTAAGGCATATGTTTCACAGTAATGGAACTGCATATAGAGCAGGATTTAGAACTACTCTAATCACTCCATAGGGCCGACATTTTTTTCAGATTAGTGAATTGTAGGCGCATTCTACGGCGTAAGAAATGTTGCCAGTGACGTTCTTCACATTATAACTGCATGTGCAGCCTGTTTTCACTAGTCGAAGTTTACATTGCTTTGACGGCCATGAAAGTGTGCGTTTTATCAAAACACATTAAAAGAAAAAAATTCTTATGACGTTCAAACCATCATTTCATTTATTGACAGTTTCACTTGATAAGGGGCTACGGCACTGCATGTGTAGTATTCGTTATCTCGATTGGCGTTGATATATCGATGTGGAGAAATCCACAAATGCCCACGTGTGCTTGAACTTTCGTAACAACGAAAACAACAGTTTTGTTAGCGCACTCTTTTTGTTTAGGGTAACGGAATCATGTGACTGCCACGTCAAAGATCCATCAGCGTGACGTGGCCTCTAGCTGTACAAAAGTATGTATTTATATGTTTTTTTTAATCATTGCTTTGGTGTTATTTCAGTTCGTGAACACGTCTGAGCAAATATGGACGTACAAAACAACTCAGAGAGCCCATGTCAAATGCGAGGTAGATAAGCTTGTATCTATTGAACCATTGTCCATTACTTTCGAAAAATGTTTGTTGGACAAAGGAAGTAGGTAAGTAGATGTGTTCCCACTACTTACCTGCACATAGACTCGCGTGCCTCTGCTTCGCAGATGTGACTTTCGAATACATGGAGTATTTGATATACATCACAAGGAGCGGATGACTCTACTATACAAAGGTAGGAATAAGTATGAGCTTGTTCAAAGTAATTGGCATCTGAATTGTGCCAGCACGATGTTAATGACAATATAATCGCATTCAGTAAGGGATCGCAAGCTACGTACGACAATTTACATCTAAGCATCGACGACTCATACAATTAATATTTGTTTTGAATTGCGTGTTCTACAAAGGTATGGCTGCCTTTTTATTCGCAGTTGCCACCACACCGCCATTTGCATCCTTCCAGAGCATATTTCATAGATTACTTTTAAATGCGAAGCATTTCTTAACGAACTTGTGCGACTTTGAGCGTACCTACCTATCTGTCCATCTATCTATCTAGCCGCCTACGTCTTTGAGCTCTCCTGGTTGTTTCGTTAATGTGGTGTATACCAAAATTGGTATGACATAACATGACCCTATTACCAACGTAACTGCCAGGCCATGATATGAAAATCATGATATGCATGTCATGAACAGCAGGATTTACATGCCACGGTCTTGGGGCTCTTGCGGCCGTTTCGTTAATTTTATACATACCAAAATTGGTGTGGCGTGACAATAGAGTATGGCGAACACAAGTGACAGGTTCAAATGTACAAGTCATGACATTAATGTCACGTAGAGTATGATTTACATATATGGTCTCGGGCACTCGTGGCCGTTTAAATCAATAAATTATGATGAGAGATTTCTTTATGACGAACATAACCGACACATGGTCACATAAAAATCATGACATGCAAGTCATGTACGACATGATTTACATGCCACGCTCATGGTACCCTCGCGGCCATTTCGCTCGCTTGATATACACCAAAATTAGTATTGCGCAAAGGGACTGTATGGCGAAAATAAATGAGGTGGCAACATGAATATCATGACATTCATGTCTTGTACGACATGATTTACATGATACTGTCATGGTGCGCTTCCGGCCGTTTTATTACTGGATATATACCAAACCTGGTATGACATGACAATAGTTCATCATGAACATAAATGACAGGTCCTGCATTGTATATTCCAGAATATACGTTTCAATAGCATGGCATATGTTGGGTTGTACATGCATGCATGTATGTCAAACATGCAATATATAGTGAACTAGATGCCATGGAATTATTGACTTCACTTGTCTCCTAGACAAACAAGTGATGTAGCTGCTCTCTGCAGGCTGCTTCGCATTACATCGATGCCCACAGTGCGTGGGATCTGCCGTACTTTTATTTTCTTTGTGACGCCGCCTTTAAAGAGCCGGGTGCGTGCAGTTTGAGGTGTTTGCTTTCTTACCGACTTCAAGACGGACTAGATGCATGCATCCCCTCTTAGAAAAGAAAATTCTATGTAGCCGTCCATCCAGAAGTCAGTCAACGTGCTTGTTTTCTTACTACACACGATGGTCCCATTTGAGCGCCGGGTCCTCTCGCGCATGAACTGTAAACTAACGACTCGGCGAACATAGTTTCTCTGAAACCCGTAAGGAGAACCTGGCAAACACCTGTTAATTCATGATACAAGCTAGCATATTTTTTCTTATTGGCGCATAGTCCCACTGGTACTCACCAAAGCAATCTTCAGCGAGGCTGGTTCTGACTTAGAGTTCCCTGAATTGCACACTGTCATGCTCTCTAGTAGTCACACTTCAAACCAAGAAATACTGAGCAAACATTTGTGGGCAGGCCCTTTTGGTTTAAAACGTATACCGAACTTGTGTATTCTCGATAGTAAAGTACATGAGGAATCGACAGCCGCTCAGGTAAACTAATATATGAAACTTGCAGCGGAATCGCAAATGAGAAAGCAAAGCACACCACTTGTAAACATAATAACGCTCATTACTCACGTACTTGGACGTACATGCTGAAACAGGCGTGTTTGCTGCAAACTTAGTTGCGTTCGTGTTCGTTTGCTCAAGAGGGTTCTCAATAAATCAATAAAATGTAATATTATCCGAACTTTTTCACGCACTCTTGGAGTCTATGTTAAGCAGGATATTGCGAGAATTGAGTTGCATATGCGACATTGTTTTGTTCAGAGGAAAGCGTTGCAAGGCGGATGCACGTGTTTATGTATGCTGTGTAGGGGCTGCGCGGCGCGTACTTGCGAGACACGTCGATGGCGCTGTTATGCCTAATGAGTGCACTCCGATGAAACGTCGGCAATCGCGTTCGAGCGCAGACGTTTGCATTATTGAGAAGAAGTGCGGGTGCAGTTGTGAATACCATAAGCGGGGTCATGTCAGCGCATATGCATTATATAACTACGAAGCTATAAGTGCGATTACAAAAATTACGCGATCATCGCTTCTAGTGGGCGACATTAGCCGACAGTAAAAGAACATTAAGTAAGCATGAGTCAACACTAAAAGGTTGCTCTAGCTGACGTCTAGCGAAATGCCAACAAGCGTTAGCCTGTACTAGCCAATAGTGTCCACCAACTGCGTAAATATCCGGCACTAGTCGAGAGTTATGTCACATTAGCAAATACTAAGCCTGTACCAGCCAGCTTTGGTAAGATCTTGTGGCAACAAGATCTTAATGAAGTTTCTTCCTGGTGCACTAGATGGAACATGCGACTTAACGCTAATAAATGCAAGGTAATGCGAGTTTCTCGCACCTCTAGTTGTATTGATGTTCCCGAATACCTAATTAACGATAGTGTTTTAGAAAGTGTTTCATGTTACAAGTATCTAGGAGTAAAATTTACCTCTAATCTCTCATGGCACACTCATGTCACCCACGTAACTAACAATGCCAATCGCACTCTTGCCTACCTACGAAGACACTTTTCAAGGGTACCTTCAGCCCTTAAACTCATACTATATAAAACCCTTGTTCGTCCTAAGCTCGAGTATGCAAGCGCTGTATGGGATCCCGGCACTAACACACTAGTTGAAATCTTAGAATCCGTCCAAAATCGGAGTGCACGTTTCATCCTTTCAGACTATGCACGCACATCTAGTGTATCATCTATGAAAACAGTTTTGGGCCTTCCACTTCTTTGTTCGCGCAGGAAAGTGTCTCGTCTTGTTCTTTTTTATAAAATTTACCACAATCCACAACCAAAACAAGACCTTCTTTCCAAACCACACTACATGTCATATAGATGTGACCATCCCCACAAAGTACACATTCCTTTTTCACATACCAAGTTCTTTCACGATTCCTTTATTCCCACTACCTCGAACGAATGGAACCACCTACCCTCCTCTGTTGCCCCATTGACCGATGTCACTGCTTTTGAGGCTGCTGTTGAATGCGATGTTTACTCTTAGCAGCATTTTTCTTGGTTCACTCTTATTTTTCTTATTACTATGTATACTCTTACACACTCCCTTCTGTAACGCCTTCGGGCCCTGAAGGTACTGAAATAAATAAATAAATAAATAAATAAAAAATCAGCCAGTGCCAGCCTACACTAGGCGACAGGTAACCGACATAACCACTGCTTTTTTTTATTGACATGATGTAAGGAGATGTTGGCGCACAAATAAGGCGCCGGCTACTCCTTAGCTCTTGGAGTACACAGGGTTCATAAACATAAAGTACATAGTGTCGAAATTTCTAATCACAAGTTTCCCGTAGAACATACGATATACAACTTAGCGTAACAGTCAATACATAACATAATAGTGAAAACAACATATTCAACAATCACATACATGTGTACACACGGTTATGTTAAAAAAAAGAACAGCAACTGTTGCATAACATATACAAGACAAAAATAGTCAACACACATAAATATGCACTCGGCCGTTAAAACAAAACGAAGCTTGAAAGCGCTAGTAATGGCCAAGGTTGCCACTCTCTTCAAGAAAATTTTTCAATGTTTTTAAAGCACACTTCCATAAGCCTCTTGTTGGCCACGGGCCCCTGGTAATGACTGCTAGCCGACGCTTTGAGAGTCAGCGCATGTTGTCCAGTGCACGCCAATAATCTGTTAAGCGTCCATCCCATTCCTGTGTAGTCTATGTGAAGAAACGATTGAACCCTGGAAATGCATGTAGTCCGTAGCCTAAGTGATCAAATGCGTTTGAATTATTCACTACAACCTTTCTGTTCATGTTGTGATACATGGGGCATGAGGCTTAATGCGTCAATAACCAAGTGCATCATATTTACCAACAAGAAAATCTCTCTCAGTGATTTCAGTTTTAGAATTGGTAAAATCGAACTCAAAAAATGCCCTCAGGTAAAATACTTGGGCTTTATCCTCACGTCAAATCTCAATTGGGAACATAACGTCTCCTCCATCCCGGAGACCTACAAACGCAAACTATCTTTCGTACGAAAGAAGTTACGCAAAACACCGCCGCATGGGAAACTAAATGCCTCTAAAACACTTGTTAGACCATAGTTGTAATATGCTGAATTATTCAGGAGCACCTACCAAAGAAACCTAACATAAAATTGAGCGCACACAAAAGTTACCGGCTAGACTCGTATACTCTGATCATTACAGACAAATGAGTGTCTCTGAACTGTTAGCGGAAGTGAACCTAACGCTACTTTCACAGCGAAGAACAATTTCAAAGTTTAAATTTGTTTATCTTCTTTGCCATGTCCTTTCCTACGTCAAAAGTGACATTCTTAACTTCATACTTTCCTCCCCTCTTGAATAACTAACCACAGTGAGGCAATCAGAGAAACATCAAGCCCCGTCAACACACGAAAATATTCACTCTTTCTCTAGCAATCTCACACTGGATCGACTTACCTAATGGTGTTATGAATTGTAATACTTTAGAATCATTTGTTACTAAAGTGCAAAACATTCATTTCTGTTCATGGCTGCCTTTTTTCTATCTGTCTATTCCTGCAAGGGCCGTTTAAGCCTGCCGTATGTTCAAATAAAATAATTAATCAAGTAGAAGTGTCAGCACTCAGCTTGTCTGCTGAGCATTCACGGCTAATACTCGAACCTGGTGATATTAAGCGGCCTACAAAATTCCTGATGTAAAGTTAGATTTTCAGACGGCGGAATCTTTCTACCGGAAAGCAACTGGAATCCGCACTCTTTGGCCTCATCAACCATATATTTGAGAAAAGATGTTAGACGGATATATTTGACAGCAATATACAATGTTATTTCATTCGCACACTTAGCAAATCTGTAAGAGGATAAATGGTAATCATGTAATCATTTCATGTGTTTTTTTTTCTTTTCAGACACCTTCCGAAGAGTTGAACATTTGCTCTTCTTGGCATGTGACTATTCCTGCGCTGTTTTGAAGGTCGAGTCACTAACAAATTGTATGTTTCAAATTCATTGTTACGCTGAAAAAAGAGATTGCACCATTCAATGCAGTCGGTTACAACCATAGAATTTCTCGCAACATTAGCTAGAGGTAAATCTGGCGCGACCGTCTATGCGAATTTCTTAATTGGCGCCGTTGCCGCGATTGGGATGACGGTGTATTTGTCTGCGAGGCTTGTATTGGCTGGTGTTGAGCGCGCTTTCGTCTACAAAGCGGATACGACTGCGCGAATAAAGCTTCTCTAAAACGAAACTTTTTACACGGTTCTTATTCACGCGCATTATATTGTGGAATAAAAGTCCGCCCACCTGTACGGCATAGCCAGACAACGAAAGCAAGAAACAGACGACAAGCAGTCGCACAGTGAACGCTGGCCTTGTCTTCTGCCTTCGAAGTATAGTGGCCATTCGTTACTCTTTCCGCTTCATAAAATTGTACATCAACGCACAAGTTTCAAAAGTTAAACAAAACTCGTTTCTGTGGAATGATAAAAAAGAACTAGCTTACTACGTGCTCCTTCAGGACGTAATCAACCATTTTGACGCAAGGAACGCGTAATAGCCAGACGCGTCTTCGAGGTGTCCGGGATCTTCGTGCACAATGCCAATCCGAGCCAAGTCCGAATTTAGCATATCCCAGCATATACATGCTTAAAATAGTTCGCACCGCCAGTTTTCGCTCTAGGTAAGTGGAAGAAACTTTATGGTTACAACCTAAAAATAAGTACAAGCTCCACCTACAGCCATCCCTCTCCCACCCAGAGAAAACTTGCATAGGCGTTGCATCCAATCGTGCTGGCTAATTCTTGTGACGTGAAGTAATTTTCGCGTGTTTCAGATAGTTGAAGTTCTCATACAGACATCGCTGGTTCGTGTCATTGGTTGAAGTTGAAAACTTGAAAGTCTTGGCAAATTTTATCAGAGATGTAGAGATCACTTCTTAGTCAAAGGCCACACTTAGGTGAGGATGACGCACCCTTACTTTTCCATATGCGTGGCACTTATCTAGCACTGATGATGTACTAACGGTTCAAAAAGAAACCAGATAGCACGACTCTCCTACATAGGTGATTGACAAGCTCGCCGTGGTTTTACTGGTAGAGCTTGTATGTATTCTTTAAGTTGCAACCCAGTGCTACAACGTCCGCGCTCGTCAACTTATGTGTTTCGTTCGAAACACGGAGGTTCCCGCGCGCATAGTAGTCGCCGAAGAAAAGGAGATTTCATGCAGAATCACAGCCGTAGGTGAGTGTCTAAGCAATGCCCAGCTAAGTTCGAGCTTTTAGCTTCAGTGCGGCGGCGCGCATTCCCACTTCAATGAACAAAGAACATTCGTCAGGGAATATCACCTGATCAGCGTCATGTGTTGTGATAATTATTCCTTAACTGCTTATATTCTTCTCGTGCTTCAGTGCTTCCTACTGAAAACAAAATTATGCCGGTTGAATATCGGTCAATCTTTTTCTGGGCCTTTTGCACTTTGATAAATCCCTGAAATGTTTCTTTCCCCTACGAGGGTGCATCAGAGTCGTGGCTTTTTGGGTATTTTTATTTCGTGCTGATTTTTTTAAGGCTGCGGTAGAGGTGTAAATTAAACCATACCTGGAATGCAATATAGGAGGCCTTCGGCCGCCATTATCGTGCAATTATCGTCCACCCTAAATGTGGACCATGACGCAAATATAACCTTATTTCATAATCTGGTGTCTTTGCTATGCTGCTGAACGGGAAGATAAACTTCTTGCGGACCCTACAATATCCCCAACATATTTCTTCGTCGCTTTGGAGAGTCTGTTGCAAAATACTTAGACATCATTTTTCGCGTCTCTGTTATCAGAAGACTTGACAGAGGACGGGACGTAAGCCTGAGTTGTCCGTATATTTAAGAAAGGTGACCATCTTTTATTAGAAATTTATCGACCGATCTCTTTAAAATCATCGTGCTGCAAACTTATCGAACACATAATAGGTCACAAATGAATTGAATTCTTCAGTTTTACCTAACAGTCAGTTTTACCTAATCATCAACATGGGCTTCGAAATGATTTTCTAGTTGAACACAAATGGTTACTATCGTTTACACCTTTGCAGCTTGTCTTGATGGTAACAGACAAACTGGCGAAATATTTTTAAACTACAGTTTAAGATTTGATCCAGCTGACCCGATGGTCGTGCATCGATTCCCTGCCGCGGCGGCTGCATTTTCGATGTAGGCGAAAATGTTTGATGCCCATGTACCTACATTTAGGTGCACGTTAATGAACCCCAGGTGGTCGAAACTGCCGGAGCCCTCCACTACGGCGTCTCTCATAATCATATCGTGCTTTTGGGACATTAAACCCCAGATAATATTGTTATTACTATTTGAACCTAAAAATAGCTTAGGCAATGTGTAAGAATGGTGTGAACCACGGGGAATGCTTCTTAATGCAAATAAATGCGTATATCTTCCCATAACGCCAGTAAAGTCCCCTTAGACTACACAAGTAATTTAGGTGAAGCACCTTTACTGAAAGTAGCCACCCACAAATACTTAGGTCTAACAATTACGAGTAACTTCTCCTGGAATTTTCACATAAATACCACTTGCTGTGCCGCTTGCCGGAAATTTTGTCTTCTCCGCCAAAATCTCAAGACTGCCCCGCTTTGTGTTAAGCTTCTCTCTTATTTTTCCCTAATTACGCCCAAACATGAGTACGCTTCCTTAGTGTGGTATTCCCAAACAAAAATTAAAATTAATCACCAGGAAAGAACTCAATGAAAAGCAGTACGAGTTACTTACAGTAACTTTCGGGTTACCGACTCGCCCACTGCATTACTAACTGCAAACGGTGTTGAATTACTACAAATTCGAATAAAAAAAGTTAACCATACCCTAGCCATAGACACTGTAGCATGCGTATCCCCCTTATTAATGAGAGCGGCACGGCACCCCTGCGCTCATTTTGTAACACCACTTTTCTCAAGGGCTGACACCTTTCGGTACTCTTTTTTGCTCAAACAATAGCTGATTGGAATAAACTAACTGAAGCATTTCCCCAACGCCTGTGACCTGTACACCATTTTATTCGTGTAAATAATGTTGTTATTTTACGACTTCATTAGCGTTGTGTTATGACCAAGTTGCTCAACTGTTCTTACCTATTTATTTTTTTAATCGTAACCCTCTACCTGAAGACTAAAGGAATTGTCTGAAAAGCGTGTTTAAACCTTGTTTGATTCTGTTATTTTTTGTGTATGTTGCTCACCCTGCTTGGACTTCTTGTCTGCAGTTTTTGTAAATAAAATAAATAAAAACCTGTGTCGTCATAACTGGACAAACCTATGGAGCCCCTCATACCTATGGACATACCTATGGACAAACCCCCACAAACCTATGGACAAACCTATGGAGCCCCTCACCCCCTCATAGTTCATTAGGAGGGGTGCCCCGCCCCTGCTCCCCTCGTGCGCACGCCTATGCTTTTCGTGGAAGGTTCTGCCATTTCGTCGGACGGGAAACAGCAACAGCTTTGAACTGGAGGCAAGAGCCTTTTCTAAGTCGCACGTGTTCATCTGTTACAGTCTCTAACATTATATTAATTGTTGGCGTTTAACGTCACAAAACCACGATATGATTATGAGAGACGCCGTAGTGGAGGGCTCCGGAAATTTGGATCACACGGGGTTCTTTACCGTGCACCTAAACCTAAGTACAACGGCCTCAAGCATCTTCGCCTTCATCGTAAATGCGGCCTCCGCGGCCAGCATTCGATCCAGCGACCTGCGGGTCAGCAGTCAAGCGCCATAACCACTAGACCACCGTGGCGGGTCATCTGTTACTTTCTCGTAAAAAAACATGCACGTGCAGCCGCACCCCAAGAATCTGTGGAATTGCACTCCTGTGCTTTCAGATAGACATGGCTTTGTGCTACATAGTTTTAGAGATATTGGAATGTGCGAGAGATATATATAATAGAATATGCGAATATTGTCTGGTGTATTGTCAGCGCTGTGGTTTGTCTCCTCTTCTCTTGTGTCCTCGTCGTCGTTGCGCTGTGGTAAACATGTTCAAGTATTATCACCAACTGGCCCAGCTATCAGTTCTTCTATTGTCTGGTCCCCGTACACGTCCACCTGCATATCAACAATGGAAAGAGTGCAGCAAAGCAGCACGATTTATCTACAATCGGCACCGGCGCACAGATTCACCAACTGAATTATTGCGACGTGCAGGGCTCGCTACGTCATCCAGCAGATCGAAGCTCCATCGTCTAAAGTTTATCTATTTACTTTTGCACAACTCATTTAGGATTAAAGCTTCAGACCCCATCAATACAAGTCAGTCTAGGATCACTCGAAACAAACACCTACTCACTCTTGAAGAATTCCTTTGCAACAACAACACTTTCTATTCTTTTTTTCCGTTATCCGTGCGTGAGTGGAATGCGCTAGACGCATCAACGGTGTTGCAAACGACAGCACAAAAATTTCTATAACTCGCCAAGCTGTACATTGCAACACCGATCTAGATGCTTGACATTGTCAGATTGATTCCTAAATAGTTTCCTGCTAGTTGTTTGCGTATCCTGTGCCTGTAACATCCCATGAATCCTACGATGATGTAACCTCAGTGAATATATTGTAACCTATGTATATTTATGTGTTTAGCATGTATGCCATCAGCTACTTATCTGTCAAGACATCTGTGTATGAATGGTACAGACTTATTCGATTCTGTCTTCATCTACATTTTCACTGTAACAGTTCTGTGTATTTGCTGTTTTTCTCTACTTGTAGCCACTCCTGTAAAAACGCCATTTGGTGTTGACATATTGAAATAAATAAAATAAATTAAATTTACTGACTAGGAATGTCAAATGCCTGCAAGGTTTAACAGAGCTGTTAAACTTTGGCGGAAATTGCTTCGCGCCGCGTGAACAGAAAGTGTGATCATAAGCCAGCACGCGCTTTCTTCGTCCTCTTCTTCATCTTCTACTTCACTCCCAGAACACGTGCGCCGAGTTCACCAAAGCGGGACGCAGTAACGCTGATGGACGGAAGAACCAGTAAAGCGAAGAGAAAAAAGTCACAGTTTCGCCGCAAGGGCGAAGTAATGAATGCGATAGCAAGAAACTAATGCTGTACGAAGTGAGGCTCGCCAGTGGATACTCTCAGTTTGAACAGCGCTCTTGTTGCAAAGGCGACCGAAGCAGCGAAGGAAACTAGCGTGCTTCAAGTGTCGAGCTGTGACACTTGATAGTTCGCGCTCGTTTAGCGGCGTCGCTTGAGCTCGAGTGACTTTCGTACGCTCCGAATGAAGGAAAGCAGATGATTTTTCAAGGGCTCGTTTATCTTTGTTAGACACAATATTAATGGGAACTAACCGACAATATTGCCAAGGAAAGTACAGGGGGTGTTATCTGTAGTATTTAGAATATAAATGTGAAGAAAGTAAAGTGGACGAAAAGATGACTTGCCGCCGGCAGGGACCGAACCTGCGACCTTCGAATAACGCGTCCGATGCTCTACCACTGAGCTACGGCGGCGGCCATCCTCCCGTCCACTTTCTGGGGTATATATGTTGATTTAAACCTAAAAGTGTTAGTCAGCGCCAATCGCAGCCATGGCGGCGAGTGTGGAACACTCTTTTTTTGCCTGTTGGCGTCACGTAGCACGTGATCTTTTTACGAGCTGGCAGCTGACCAATAATCCCTCACATACTACCTGAAGGCATTAAGTCTGCCAGGACGAGACCCGGTCCGAGACTCGGTCCCTGCCGGCGGCAAGTCATCTTTTCGTCCACTTTACTTTCTTCACATTTATATTCTAAATACTACAGATAACACCCCCTGTACTTTCTTTGGCAATATTGTCGGTTAGTTCCCATTCGTACGCTCCGTAACATGAGCGCGGACATCACGCTGAAAGCGTGAAACATCCCTCTTCCCCTCACCACGAGAAAACCGCGCGAGCAGACAGCGGAAGGGCAAGGTTCCCCCTGCGCAAATATAAGAAGCGAGCGAGCTCGCCGACGACTTTTAAATGCGCCCGTCGCGCTCCTACCGCCATCTCGTTGGTACTGAAGAAACGCTTATGAACGCCTGCCGTCTCTGAGTCCGTCCAGCGGT
This sequence comes from Rhipicephalus sanguineus, assembly GCF_013339695.2. Taxonomy (NCBI): domain Eukaryota; kingdom Metazoa; phylum Arthropoda; class Arachnida; order Ixodida; family Ixodidae; genus Rhipicephalus; species Rhipicephalus sanguineus. The sequence continues at coordinate 82,114,890 of NC_051185.1, read as the reverse complement.
AAAGGGTGTGTATATAATGCTCGCCGTTAGCTACGTGAAGGTTGTGAGTTTCGTGGCGTAGTGGTTAGCGCCACTCGCTGCGGAGCAAGAGGTCCCTGGTTCGATTCCGCCCTTCGGAAGCATTTTTCTGAATTATTTTTCTTTGGGGCTTTCATATATATACACATACTTATACATATACGGTGCATAACGGCGGCGACGGCGACGGCAAAATTCAGACGAGACTGTCCATATAATTGCTATCGCAATAAAAGAGAAGTGAAAAAAAAAACATTTGATCATCATCAACTGGCACGCGCTTAATGACTGTACAAGCACTGTGTACATATGGCGGACAAGAGAAGCTGCAAGGCGCGGTCTCTAAGTGGTCTTTGCCGCCTGTGTGTTCCTGTTTTAAGTTTTGTTGGACCAGTGTGGACCACCTAGGATCACCTAGAGGCCCAGCAGCTCTGCTGTGACGCAGCCTTACACGACTTAGTGGAAGCTTCTAATTTCTTTGTACGTGCGCATGCACATCATATTTTTGTCTCTCTCTGTATATATATATATATATATATATATATATATATATATATATATATATATATATATATATATATATATAGTTTTCTGAATCTGCCTTTTTTTTCCTTTCTAGGGCACCACTTCTACTATGACCTGCGAATGAGAAATTCATCTGCACATAAAAAACCCTGTAATCCCTGTCGACGTTACTATCAAAACATCATAGGACAACAGCCCGCTTTTTACGTTTACAATCCCCGATGTCAGCGGGTAATTAGACAAGAGAAATAAGATAATGAAATTTTTACCTGAGTTTTATTTCCTTCCTAACTTCAAGCTAAATCATGCTGGTGCGCTTGCTCATGTAATTGATAAATGGCAATAAACCTAGTGGAGTTTCATTCCTTGTTCGATGGCGTTCCCTTTTAAAAGTGAAAACATGTCCGCTGGGCGATATTATTGCGCTGACAGCTACACGAGAAACCCTGTTTACTCGGAACAATCGCCACTGTAACCTATGTCCAATGTAATGTAGAAGCTCCGAAGATGAACATGCTGATGACCATAATGAAATAGCCACACCAGATGGCTTTCGCTATCGTTTTTTGTGAAGACCCGTTCGAGCTTGTTTCGTCTATTGCAGTGGCAACAAACAAATTTCGTTCACTCAGGCTGCATATCGTGACCCACAATGTGCGCCAATGTACGGTATTTTTATCACCATATTCTGTACCCATGTTGGTCATGAGATCATTGCACTGATTATCAGGTGGTAGAGGTACAACGCAAAGCATCCCGGATATTAGAACGGAATTCACTACCAGAGGCATATCACTACAGCCTGTCTCCATGTTGCTGGTGAGATAATAATCACAAGACAAAATGTCAATTGCTCCTATGAAACTTGAAAACAAGTGAAACCCATGGCATGGGTTGCTGCCTTGCGATCAAGAATGAAGTATGACCCCCCAGATCATGGTGGCCGCGTTTAGTAAATTAAAACTGGCCGCCTCTATACTAGCTTTTATGATGGCCCCGGCTAAAACTACCATGGTGCGCCGGTCAGTTGCTTACTGAGCCATGTTATGCCTTATTATTCTGCCCCTAACATTTGTAAGTCCAATTGACATAGGCTTTTCTCTTGAGTGTTTTGTAAGCCCTTCAAATAGCCATCACGAGGGCCATAACCTATTTCGTGTGAGCTGACAGCTTTTTTCCACTACAAAGCCGGCTCGGCCTAAAATGGCCTCTACCTAAGTTACACATGTCCGATCTCCGCATCGTCTCGGGCGTCGAAGATCCCGTGATCGTTCTTCTTTTTATTGCGATAGCAATTATATGGACAGTCTCGGCCGGTTTTTGCTGTCGCCGTTGCTGCCGTCATGCACCGTATATGTATGTATGTATGTATGTATGTATGTATGTATGTATGTATGTATGTATGTATGTATGTATGTATGTATGTATGTATGTATGTATGTATATATATATATATATATAATGTATATATATATAATATATATAATATATATAATATATAGGTGATTGACAGTTTATATCTACCCCGGAACCACGAGAACAGACTTTGGTCACTTCACAGCGAGAGCTTGAAGAAAAACCGGCATCGGTAGCGTTGACCTGACGAATGGAAAGAATAAAAATTAGGGTCACAGCAGGAATCGAACACAAGCATTGTGCGTGGCAATCAGGTATTCTACCACAGAGCCACTCCAGGTCTATAAACTGGTTGGAAAAACAGCCTATGTGGGCGTAATTTCGGTACAACGTCCATTGTGGTTCTGGTGCTGGCTGTCTAATTTAACAAGAAAGCGATAAACCCTACATATGTACTCCTGCGGTACAGACGTCAGATCAGATTAACGTCTGTGGTTGCAATGTTGGCTCCGCTTTTATAGCAGTCTAGTAAACATTATACTTGTATTTCTATGATTCAGCAAACTATATTGAAGAATTTCTCGACTCAGTCAGTCGGTAGTCATCGGAAAAAAGGGACACGGATACCGAGACAGAATGCGATTTTACAGCGAGGACACAGTGAGGCTACCCTGTGCTTCTTCGGATCTGAGGGTTTAGACTTCTGACGAGCTCTCCACAGATGAGCCCCAACGTGTTTTTGAGAATTCCCAATCTGTTCGCTGGACATTTGAATTTGTATCGTGCCAAGTAAGCCGTTAATTTATTAATCGCACGTTCAATTTTGTGTAGTTGTTAAGTGTAGTATGTGCTGCATTCATTAGTGTCTGCACAAGCACATATTTTTTAGATTTTTAGATTGTTAATACACGTGCGATTGGCTTAATTGTACCCGTCGCTGTAGGTTAAGCCCTCGCCCTTACCTAATTTGTCGACGTATGTGCGTCTTTTAAATTGTTCTTGTGTCGTGCTGTCGTGTATTAGTTGCACGCACAATTTCCAGTTGCCTTTCACCGCTCGTTTTCAGCTAGGAAACGCTTAATTTTTGACACTCAGCTTTTTATTAGTTTCGGAATTACCGCAATCTTTCAAGTTTTACCCGCAGTCACTGTTTTATAAAGTAATATGTCAGGTATTTTCTGGCAGTTCGAAGTACATATGGATCTCAGCTGCATTGAGTCCGTGTTCAAGTGCAGGTGTTCATTGATTTCCTCATTTTATATCCCACTTTGCTTTTTACTCACTTCGTTCTGAACCATCGGTAAACTGACAACTAAAACAAGTGCTATCAAGGGGATATTTTGTGAGTACGTGTGTGTGTGTGTTTGTGTGTGTGTGTGTGTGTGTGTGTGTGCGTGTGTGTGTGTGCGTGTGTGTGTGTGTGTGCGCGCGTGTGTGTGTGCGTGTGTGTGTGTGTGTGTGCGTGTGTGTATGTGCGTGTGTGTGTGTGTGTGTGTGTGTAAGTGCCGTCTTTTTCGCGATTTGTAATATAAGGGCGAAGTTCCATAAAATAAGGGCATTTATATGCGGTTGCCATCTGCAAACAAGTGATGAACATAAAGCGCGTAATTCTTTGCAAAACTTGCAGTATCTTATCCATACGTAAATATACAGAATATCCTTATCCTTGCCCTCAGCTTTTCTACGTTGAATATCCTTTCTGCTTGCTTAAAGGCAGTATCGTGGACATCGTGCATTTATTTATATTCGCACAAAACATTGCGCGTCCTAATTTACACAGCCAGTGGAAAACGTCCGAAAGACACAGACACAGCCGACGAAAAGGTTGGAAAACCGATGTTCAAAACTGGCAAAAAAACGAAAGATGGAAGAGCCAACCAGTAAGACTGGCAAAAAAAATTGGGGGACCCTTAAGCTTCGCCTTTAAGAGTTGAACGCAATAGCGAAATCCGGCCCCTGGTGCGCACTTCAACCACTAAGTGCATACTTATGATTGTGTATTGTTACACACACACGCGCGCGCGCGAGAATGGTACATACAGGTTTTTGATCTAAAGCAAGAGTCGCATGGCCTTCAAGATATACACCGCGCGCTTGCCATCTCGGAGGCCATGAAGAGTCTCACAATGCCTCACAGATGGCAGCACATTATCTAGCGTTTGCTGTTTGCTTGATCAACGCCTCCCCTGGAAAGGCTAGACCGCAAGCGAGCGCGCGCGTGCGGTCTAGCCCGGCCGTGAAAGGCGGCATTGGCTTGATATGTTTTCCGCTAGATGGACATAGTTGTCCATTTCCTTTCTCGGTTTTTCGCTCACGGATGATTTTTCGCTCACAACCAACGGTCCCGACACCGACGTCGAAATTTCTGCGACACGAGCTCTCTAACGCTATCGCGTTAAAATAGAGATGCTGCCAATATTAATGCAATATAGGTGATACGTATGACAGACAATGTGGGTGAAGCCGTCTTTGCCAATATTGCGGATATGTTAGATAGAAAATGGTTGTGGCGTTTTTTGTCTGAAAGAGCGAAATCCAGAAACCAAAACTGAGGTAAATTTCAGGGGAGCGTAAAGCGCGCCCAAGTATTTGTAACTTCTAAAACATAATCAAAACGGAATCAATTTTTGGTTGTAACGTGAACTCGAAATGCAGTTTCGAATGCAAAATGAGCCAAATCCTGCACATGTTTGAATCGAACTAAGCCAGATCCAATAAATCAGCGCTGCGTCAAGAATCTTGACCAAAAACAACCAGCATGGCCGCATCCAATATGTTTCACTTGTGCCCTAGTTGCATTGCTGTCGCACTTTCGCTGCGCAATTAGTTTTTCTCGGGCGAGTTGGTACTTACTGAACGGCATTATGTTGTAGGGCGAAACTTGATTCAAAAATAGTAGGAGGCCAAATTTCCCACTTCTTTCTGCCTCTAAGTATTTCGGTTCCAGTTTCGCCCTACGGTATGATGTCGTCATTTCGCTACAAGATGATACACTTGAAATAGAATACAACTGAAATTAAGATGTTGTACCAATATATTCCAAGTGATACGAAACGGCGTGGTATAAAACGAGTGAAGAAGAAGAGCTGAAGCATAATTGATGGTTTTCAATAGATGCCAAGAACAAGAAAACACTAACAAGAGCTTGATTTGGGCGAGTTGGTTCATGCTGAATATCGTGGGTACAGCGCAACATCAGAAGGAAAAGAAAACGACACACAGGAAAGAGCGCTGACTTTCAACTAGACTTTATTGAAGGTGCTTCGGCCGCTTTTATACATGGTGCAGGTACCGTGCGCATGCTCTATAATACGTGTGATAGTATGTAAGATTACGCTAACTAAGAAAAGAATATTCTATATCGGATAGGTGAAGAGAAGGTGTACTAATGCACTGATCCGAGGCCTTCCTGATAAAAAACGCTTCTATAATTTCTCTTTCATGCTTCGTTTTTGCTTTTTTCAGAAACCTTGTCTTATGGAATACAGGACTGCACTTGCATTCCTTGCAATGTATGGCCATATGGCTACCATACCCATTCTTGACGTTGTACGCATGCTGCCTAGCTCGATCATTAAAACATTGCCCTGTTTGACCTATATATAATTTTCCACAGGTTAACGGTATCTCATAGACAACATTTGATTGGCATTCTGTGAAGCTGTGCTCATGACGTATATTACATGGTCGATCATTCTTCTTGCAATTCAGGACACACACTTTGAAAGCTTGCACGGGGCGGAAAACAACAAATTGATATCATATCTGGTTGCTATTTTCTTTAAGCTGTGAGACACCTTATGTACATAGGGTATGACATGCAATGGTCTTTGATCCTTTTGTTTTCCCTTTGGTCCCGTGTTTTGGCGCTTTACTTTCTGTAGGAGGCTTTCGCAAACGGGTACGACGACGCTGTTGGGGTAGCCAGCAGCTTTTAGTTTATCAATCTGCGTAGTGAGACTAGTCTCAGCCTTGTGCTCACACGACTTATGAAGGGCGGCCTGAATACACGTGGTGGCAATGCCTCTTTTGATTATCTTTGAATGGCCACTGTCAAAAGGGAGGACATTCTTAGCGCTCCTAGGTTGATAGCACCAGCAAGTATGCCTATTGTCAGAGAATGAAATGAGAACGTCTAAATATTGTATGCACTTGTCTTTTGGCAATTCAAATGTGAAATTGAGCCCCCATGAGTGCTCTTTGAAGACATTGAGCACGGCCGTAACTTTATCATTAAAACACATTTGTCCGCTCTCTTCAACAAGCACAAGGTAGTCGTCAACATAACGATACACTCGGCATACAGGCACACATGCAAGGCTCGCAGAAATGCGGTTGTCTATTACGGATAAAAAGATGTCACAAAGAAGTGGGGCTAGTGATGAACCTATACATATGCCGTTGCGTTGGATTAAGAATTGCCCATCGTGGTTGATGGTTGTCGAACTAAGATAAAATTCTAGGAGCGTGATAAAATTGTCAGAGTTCAAGCCTATAGCGTTCTGAAACTGCGGCTCCTGTTCTTCAAAACACTTCCGCACTGCACAAAGAAGGCCATCACGTGGAACTGAGTAATAAAGGTCCTCAATGTCTATTGAAAATCCCACGACGTTGGAATGGTACCCCATCTGTAGTTCCTGGACCAGTTCAGTGGAGCTTCTTATTAGGAACGGATCTTCAAAAGTCAGCTTTTTCAATTTGTTTCAATTCAATTTGCTAGTGGGCAAGTCTGAAAGAGGCTACTTGGAGGCCTTTTTCTCTTGCAAAACGCACAAGCCGGAGCATTCTTTCAGAGTGATAGTTTCGGAGAGATCATCATGGCAGAAACATGTAGGACAGTTTCTTCAGGACAAATTGAAAAAGCTGACTTTTGAAGATCCGTTCCTAATAAGAAGCTCCACTGAACTGGTCCAGGAACTACAGATGGGGTACCATTCCAACGTCGTGGGATTTTCAATAGACATTGAGGACCTTTATTACTCAGTTCCACGTGATGGCCTTCTTTGTGCAGTGCGGAAGTGTTTTGAAGAACAGGAGCCGCAGTTTCAGAACGCTATAGGCTTGAACTCTGACAATTTTATCACGCTCCTAGAATTTATCTTAGTTCGACAACCATCAACCACGATGGGCAATTCTTAATCCAACGCAACGGCATATGTATAGGTTCATCACTAGCCCCACTTCTTTGTGACATCTTTTTATCCGTAATAGACAACCGCATTTCTGCGAGCCTTGCATGTGTGCCTGTATGCCGAGTGTATCGTTATGTTGACGACTACCTTGTGCTTGTTGAAGAGAGCGGACAAATGTGTTTTAATGATAAAGTTACGGCCGTGCTCAATGTCTTCAAAGAGCACTCATGGGGGCTCAATTTCACATTTGAATTGCCAAAAGACAAGTGCATACAATATTTAGACGTTCTCATTTCATTCTCTGACAATAGGCATACTTGCTGGTGCTATCAACCTAGGAGCGCTAAGAATGTCCTCCCTTTTGACAGTGGCCATTCAAAGGTAATCAAAAGAGGCATTGCCACCACGTGTATTCAGGCCGCCCTTCATAAGTCGTGTGAGCACAAGGCTGAGACTAGTCTCACTACGCAGATTGATAAACTAAAAGCTGCTGGCTACCCCAACAGCGTCGTCGTACCCGTTTGCGAAAGCCTCCTACAGAAAGTAAAGCGCCAAAACACGGGACCAAAGGGAAAACAAAAGGATCAAAGACCATTGCATGTCATACCCTATGTACATAAGGTGTCTCACAGCTTAAAGAAAATAGCAACCAGATATGATATCAATTTGTTATTTTCCGCCCTGTGCAAGCTTTCAAAAGTGTGTGTCCTGAATTGCAAGAAGAATGATCGACCATGTAATATACGTCATGAGCACAGCTTCACAGAATGCCAATCAAATGTTGTCTATGAGATACCGTTAACCTGTGGAAAATTATATATAGGTCAAACAGGGCAATGTTTTAATGATCGAGCTAGGCAGCATGCGTACAATGTCAAGAATGGGTATGGTAGCCATATGGCCATACATTGCAAGGAATGCAAGTGCAGTCCTGTATTCCATAAGACAAGGTTTCTGAAAAAAGCAAAAACGAAGCATGAAAGAGAAATTATAGAAGCGTTTTTTATCAGGAAGGCCTCGGATCAGTGCATTAGTACACCTTCTCTTCACTTATCCGATATAGAATATTCTTTTCTTAGTTAGCGTAATCTTACATACTATCACACGTATTATAGAGCATGCGCACGGTACCTGCACCATGTATAAAAGCGGCCGAAGCACCTTCAATAAAGTCTAGTTGAAAGTCAGCGCTCTTTCCTGTGTGTCGTTTTCTTTTCCTTCTGATGTTGCGCTGTACCCACGATATTCAAGAAAACACTGCCGGCAGGCAACATTGGTGTGACTTGCCTGGAAGGAACACTCGCTCTACAAGTCTAGTGATCGCCATTATACCGATGCAATGAAGGACGGCACCAACGAAAGCACAAGGATGGTGTTATATTTGTAGCAATAGATTGCTACATCATTCTTTCACTGTGATTTAGGCTTCTTTTACGAGCTGATTCAAGCCCAAATGAAATGTTCCACTCTGTAGGAGTGAAATGCAAACTCTACTCCTGAATACCGAGGATACGGGACAATATGGATTTTCGCCGCAATGTACATAACGTATTTTGTGGACATGCTCTGGACCCCAATAAAGTTTGCATCATCATCATCATCATCATCATCATCATGCGCACAATGGCAGAACCTTTTTTGGGGCAAGCCCAATTCTATTATCAGTAGCAAAAAGCAATGTTTTTTTTTTCACTTTTAGTTAGTGGACGTGCCTCTTTTAGAAAACAAAAACGCCACGTTCACTAGAGCCACATTTGCCAACAATCGACCACTCATTTCCTTCCAACAGTGGGCCACCACACATTCAGGTGAAGCAAGATCCCAAAATCAAATGTAGTACCACTATTTATGCCAAGGTTTGCTAACGTCGGGCCAAGCTCAGCCGAATCCCGGCGTGGTACCAGGGATGAGAACAAAAATAATAGCATTGGGTGCGGAAGATCGGGGGAGTTTGCGGAAACGAAGCGAAATAGCCCCGATTGTCCTCCCTGAAGCAACAAGCGCGCAAGGATATCTTGCATCCTTCGAAGAAACGGCCGCAAACACTTCAGTGGTGGTGAGGAGCCCCTGTCATAAAATACTGTATCGGCACTCAGCGTAGCATAATTTTCGGGAAACTAAGGAGATGGGGGATCATACAGCATTATTACTATCGCGAAGAGCGGCTGTCACGGCTTGCGATGTAAGGTTCACCATATGGCGAGTGCGAGCAGTTTGGGAAGTGTAGTGCAAGATGATAGCTTGGGCAAGTTCTGTCTAAAGGCTTGATGAGGGGCAAATACTCAAGGCAGTGTGGCAGACCTGGCTTTCGTTGTGTAAAGCTTTGTTTCAAGTTGCTGCAACAGCGTAGAGTGCTTGTGTGTACGTGTCTTCTTTCTTTGGCGGGTGTCCGTTTGCGCTACTAATTGCTCCATAATGAACCGATGTGCCCAAGAAGGAGTATTGATGAAACGTAGGGCATATAGGGTGGAAGCGGCAATAACGTATGACTTGTCTGACAAAACTTGTCGTGTATGGTGCCATATAGATTTTCTTTGTACTTGTGGACTGTATAACGCGTGTCCTTCTGAATCATCTACATTGAATGTACCATGTGTTCAATCGCCTGCTACAGGTCGTCTTCCGTCAGACCCTCGAGACAATCTGCACCGCCTACCTGCTAGCTAACTAATCAAGGTTTATGTTGCAATGTTATCGCCTTTTAGGTATTATTTTAATGATTGTAATCGCCACGAAGTGCGTGTTTCAGATGATACCGCCATCCATATTATCTGCGAGGACTCTGGCATAATTCATCCCGCGCTGAGACTTCCGTGAATTTACCTGTCCAGCTGCCACCATAGCATGTCGGCGTGCTATCAATTTCGTCGATGTAGCGGCAACAGCCTCACAATTCCTTAGAGCGCAGCGTACGACACAATAAAATGCCATTGACGCTGTCCAGTGGTATCCATGGTCAAACTTCTTTATGCAGTCACTTCTTACGTACTCGATCAAACCCGAACAAAGCGAAATTTATGTATTTTTGAAGATGTCATCTCCAGAATGCTGACCTGAGAGGTTGGCACACTTCATTGTCCATACCTCTCATTGTGCAATGGTTATAGTATCCGTATAGGCAGACACAAAATAAGCTTGTATAATAACACTACCAGTTTCCTTGTCCCACCCCATTGCTTCAGAACGGAAGAGCAATAGACTGCGGACGTTGAATGCCCCAGGCTTGATTGGAAACTTTGAATATATCTATGCACCCAGTTTAGTGCAGAGCTACATACTGCAGAACGATGCGCAAGCATGTTTTTGTTATCACGCAAGCCCGCCAGGATAGGCACTGCCCAAATAACGGAGTGGAAGTTATTCAGAGATGATCTAAATGTTGAGACCACCATCGAGAACATAGACGACTGGATGAAGAATGTCCTCGACACGGCGGAACGTCACACCAAGAGAATTCAGCTGAATGAGGAAGCGCCAGCCGTTGACACGCACCTCCTCCATCTCTGGGAAGCCCGAAGATCTCTTCTCAGGAGATGGAAGAGACAGAAACTAAATAAGCAACTCAAGAAGAGAATCGCCCTGCTCACTGAACAAGCGCAGGAATATGCGGAGAGGCTAGGAAGACAGAACTGGTATGCATTCTGCGACGCACTACAGGGAACTCTAAGCACGAAGAAAACGTGGCACATCCTTCGCGCTCTCCTCAACAGCGGACCTACAAGGACGCAACAGCGACAAAACCTCTGCAGGCTCGTACACAACTACGCCGGATCAGAGGAGAACCTCCTTCGAGAGGTTCAGAAGAAGCTGTGTGGAGACCCACCCATAACCACGACGGCACACGACAGAGCCTACAGTGGAAAACCAAACCCCGAACTTGACGAACCCTTTACGGAGGCTGAACTCTTCGCAGCACTATCTACACTCACCAGAAACACCAGCCCAGGCAAGGATCGCATTATCAACAAGCATCTTCGGAACCTTCCGCAGCAGGCCAGCGAAGCCCTACTCCAGTATTTCAACAAATGCTGGGAAAGCGGAGAAATACCGGCTACGTGGAAACACTCGGAGATCACCATGATCCCCAAACCCAACAAGCCCTTCAGCATCGAGAACCTGCGACCAATTTCCCTTACCTCGTGCGTAGGGAAACTATTCGAGCACATGGTACACAACCGGCTAACTCCGTACCTCGAAGACAAGGGATATTTTCCGAACACAATGTTCGGATTCAGGCAACACCTATCAACGCAAGACATCTTCCTTCTGCTCAAGGAAGACCTTATCGATCATCTGAGCACCAAAAGCAAATCTTCAATTGTAGCCATCGATATAAAGGGAGCTTTTGACAACGTCAGTCACGACGCTATTCTCTGCAATCTCGAACACCTGGACTGCGGGTCACGGATATACAACTACGTGAGGAATTTTCTCACGCATCGCACGGCCACAGTGGGCATATACAACCTCCGCAGTGACACTTTCCGACTACCGAGCAGAGGTACTCCGCAGGGTTCGGTCATTTCGCCGTTGCTCTTCAACGTTGCCTTGATCAAACTACCCAGCCTCCTCGACGCTATACCAGACCTACGACATGCTTTTTATGCAGACGACATCACGTTATGGACAAGGGCCTCAAATACCGGAACGCAAGAAATGCGCCTACAAGAAGCCATAGATACCGTCGAGAGGTATTTACAAAAAAGCGGCCTCCGATGCGCTCCCGAAAAGTCGGAACATCTCATCCTGAAGTCTAGAACGAGAGGACGGCCAGCCGCCTACAATGAACCCGATCCCAGCGTCACCCTAAACGGACAGCCCATCCCAAAAGTGGAAACTTTACGCGTGCTGGGGCTCCACATCCACAAAGATGGGTCCGGGGCGGCCACACTCCCTCGACTACAGCGCACGCTATCGCAGCTAACGCATCTAGTCAGGAGAATTGCGAACCATAGACGCGGCCTTAAAGAACAAGACACGCTACGTGTGATGCAAGCTCTCCTCAGCAGTCGAATAACCTATGGCACTCCCTATCTCGCGCTGAAGAATGCAGAGGTGGAGAAGCTCAACATCCTAATACGTAAGGCCACCAAAATCGCTTTGGGGCTCCCATTCACGGCTTCCACTACGAAACTTCTCAAGATGGGCGTGCACAACACCTGGCAGGAACTAGCCGAAGCGCACAAGGCTAGTCAACTAGAACGGCTAAAGCTATCGCCTACTGGAAGATCAGTGCTTCAACGGCTGAACTACGGCGAAACTTTTGTAGCCGACACAGCCACGGACCGAAAAGAAAGAATTCCGCCAAACATGCGCGAATCTCTCTGCATTGCACGAATCCCGCGCAACATGCACCCTACGCATCACAAGCAAAGAAGACAGGCCCGAGTGAATGTTCTACGGCGAAATCACAGCCATGATCCGGACGCCAGATATACAGACGCGGCCAAATATCACGACAGAAACGCCTACGCTTTGAGCGTCGTAGATTCTCGGGGCGTAGAGCTCGCATCTGCCACAATTCACGCCCGAAACCCAGAAACTGCAGAAGAGGCGGCAATCGCATTGGCAACCACCACGTGCTTGGATGCAGCTGTCGTCTTCACAGATTCGCAAGCAGCAATACGAAACTACACCAAAGGTCGTGTGTCTGTACAAGCACTGAAGATATTGAAGCGCCGAAGCACTCCGATGCCGTACACCTGTGTGACATGGGTTCCTGGGCACGAGGGGCTGGAGGGGAACGAGGCGGCACACGCCGCAGCCCGCGATCACGTCTACCGGGCTATCCCCTCCCACTCTCCAGACGCCGGGACTGCGTCCGCGGAGGCTGAGCCCGTACCCATCACATACTCTGCAATACTGCAACATCAAAGGCTAGAACGCAGAGAGTACCCCCCACCACATTCAAAGCTCAACAAAGAGGACAGCACCATACTCAGAAGACTGCAGAGCAACACTTACACCCACGGTATACTGATGCACAGAGTGTACCCAACGTTGCATGACTACCTCTGCCCAATTTGCGGCGTACCTGACACCTTGGCCCACATGATCCTCGCGTGCCCGTGCAGCATACAGACAGATGCAACGCCTTCGCCGAATGCCAGTAACGCCGCTCAAGAAAACGAGGACCTTCTCGAAACGTGGGAGGCCAAGCTCGCCTCAGAGGACCTGGACCAACAACAACGTCTCGTCGCCAGGGCCAAAGAGGCAGCGAAGGCCAGAGGGTTCCTGGAATGAGGAGACCTCCCACCTAGGGTAGACGCGGGACTAGCACCGCGACACCGTTTCGTACAATAAACGTTTATTCCTCCTCCTCCTCCTCTTCTTCTTTTTGTGGTCGGTAAGACGAATACAAACACAACGCGCAGCTGCTTCCCGATACGTCGTCGGCATGTCTACCGAATCAAGCAGGTATGTAATTATTTTCGGTTTTATTAGAACGTTCGATCGAACGTTGGCTTAAGTAATCGCCTGTTTCGTGAAGTTACCGAGTACTTTTTTTTCACACATTTATGTCGTTGTCGTTTGCCGGTTATCAATGATTACTGGTCAGAAATCATACAATTTTCTGAATAAATGAATGATATGCCGCACCTTATTCTTAGACATGACCAACCATTCTGAGAGCATAGCCTTCACGACATGAATAGCCCGTTAATTCAGAAGATACGGCAGGAGAGAATATTAAAAGGAAGCGTACATTGGAATGACAAACTGCTCGGCTTTACGTGCCGAAACCATAATATATTTGGGAGGCGTGATATTGTCCTGGTCTCTGGATTAGTTTTGACGACCTGAATCAAGCGGTTGCTCTTACATCGTGCCCTTATTGTAATGTGGCTGCCATCACCGGTAATAAAAACCTGTGCCTTTGAGATTAGAGTGTACGCTTTGAAGATGGTAATGTTTATAAGGCGTATGAAACCAAAGCAGGCCACGCGATTTGAGTGAAGCGGAAACTCCTTTCGTTATCCAAACACCTGTCGCAACGTCTAATGTCGAAATTCGTCCGCCTCATTACTACAGTAGTTGCGGATCTCGGCTGCTCACCTCAAAGCCGCGGCTTCGATTCCGGCCACCACGGTTGCATTTCCTTTTTAAGGCAAAAGCTTTAGGTGCCTCATGAAACGAGGAAATTGACCGGCGTCCAGTGTCGGCGTCTCCCGTCGGCGCCCACACAAGTGACTGCAAATATCATCACGTGTTCACATCCCCATATGACGTCATCATGACGCCTCAGATGGCCAAAGTTTGGGACGTCATTATAACGTGATCACATGAGGACGTCATTACATAATCTTAGGTCAACGGTGGGCTGTGCAAAACCAGGTGAGGTGCCTCCGATCCTGGAGGCAATGCAAAACCACATTAGGCGCAGAAAGCTTTCGGAGGGTGGCAGCGCAGGAACCACCTGCGGAAGATGGCTCCCGCATTCGCATCGTCTTTGGTGTCTGCATAAGGGTCCATGTGAGTTGTTTTATTTGAAATACTGCCCTTATTCATAACATATTTACATAGCACTACCCAAACAAGTTCATTTCGCGCATAAAGTCTTATAAGGATCGTAGTAATTGTGCTTGTGGCCACCCTTGTAAGTCCAGGTGGAGACCGGGATGGTGGCTGGTTGATCTCAGGTAGCGAAGGCGTGCTTGCTGTAGACCCGGGCACGGCCACAGCAAGTGTATCCCGTCCACTTCACTTTACAAGTGTCACGTCCACATCCGTTATAGAAGTGCCACAAGATGGACATGTGGTTCCGTACGCTGCGCGGTAGTGTGGCGGGCAGTAGGCGGTCACTGCTGATGTAAGCGCCACCCGAGCGCTAAGTCTCTGAAGCACCACAGGCTCTACATGGCTAAGCCCGCCAGGGAGGTGAGACGCACACAGGGTTTTGGGCGCTCGTGTGGTGCGTCGGAGACATTCGTCTGGGCGAATGTCTCCCATTGATAGTATAGATTGTCTCCCTCGACAATCAATACCTGTCTCTCCCAAAAGCCTGCCAACCAAGAAGTTCTCTCTGCTATGAAATTCCACGCTATATCGTGAGTCGCGCAGCAGCTTACAGCAATGGCTTTTCTTAATCATTTTTGCATGTAACCTGTATTTTGGAACATTTTCTTGAACGTTATGGCTTTCTAGAAAACAAGGTGTAAATTGCACTTATGAACTAACACAATCGTATTTAAGGGACCATGCTTAACCAATGACCATGTGTTGGTCAATAAGTGCAACTTATCCGCCAAGTTTCATCGAAATGCGCTTTTATTAATCGTGCTATTCATCCAAAGTCTAGATTTTAGCACAGGTAACGGAGGGTTGCACACATCGGTGTCCCTTCCCGGTGCTAGTAAGCACGCTCTGCGGGTCGTCATTCGACAGTCCCATTCACTTAAGTGCACTCTAGTAGGGTTAGCATTTCTCTTTTATTCAATCTAAGATTCGCCAGTAAAGGCTGTAAATAGGCACGCTCAAAGCTGATTATTTTGTGTAAATGTTTTGTGGCAATCCTCGCGGACGCACAGGTAGAACTTACCGCTAGAATTGCTTGCTACATAGACTAAAATGCACAAGCGAATAGACCGGCAAGAACAGAATTTCAAAAACAATTTTTCTCGCTTAAAAAAAGTAATATGATAGCACTTTCTGAATTGTAGAATTTGAATGCTGTTAGGAAATGCACATGATAGCCTCTTTTTCACAGGACCATCTGAGTGTTAAATTTCCGACTAAACGTGTGCGAAAATCAACTGTATTGCAAACTTTAGTGCCAGGCGTACACACCATTTGACACTATTTACGTCTGAAACAATTTTCGCTCAGAGTAATAATTCCTGAAAATCAGTTAAGTTGGAAATTCCTTAAAGCTTTTTTGTAAAAAGATTCCCAATATTGCTAGGTTATCACATTGGGAAGCTTGACCTCGTCCGCGTACGCAGCACTCAAGGTGTGCACGGTAATTGTGAGTTGAGCCGCGAATTGAGCTAATTTTCTTTTATAATTGAAAGCCTGCACTTAGCCACAGTAATGAACGGTATCAAACATGCGCATACAAATTTGTTTCATGTATAAAGTGTAACAGTGAACGATGGAAAGGTCCGTCAATCCAGCGGCCGAGGTCGGGTTTGTCTGTCCAGCCTGAGGCCAGTTGCACGGAGATGGAAAATACGGCTTAACTGTAGGGCTTACAAGACCACCGCGAGTGGGTCCAAGTCATATCGCGGATTGGGGCGTCACAAAATGGGCACAATGTGCCATATGGGCCACGGTAATACCGGGCCGTGGCCACAGGTGAGGTAAGGGCAACCCCGACGCGAAGCCTCCACAGCGTAACCTCCTCTTGGTGGGTTAAACCACCATGGAGGTCTTACCCACACGGAGGTATAAGAGCTCCCGAAGTACGTCGAAGGATTTCTTTTCCCGGAGCTCGTTCCGTAAGCGTCTTCAGGAAAACGCTGAAGGGGGGTGGAGTGTAATTTGTGGGAGGGTTGCCAAATCAGCTGAACAAGCTCAGGCAAAGCGGTCGGAAGCACCCACTGAACACGCATGCATACAGCTTTGGAGGCAGCAAGATGGCTAATGCTATCCGAGAGTGATAGAGAGAGACCGATACAGTCTGCGTACATCGTGGATAGCTTCTGTCAAGCCAGTTCGAATGTTGAGCTGCTAATATAATCACCTTGAAGGCAAGGAAGCAGCGCAGCCGAACATGACGTATTGCGGCAAACTCGGCAAGATGGCCAATGGTGTGGCATCCGCTACATACGCGCATGTCTGGCCAGCCTTTGCTATTATTGGCCACAAAAGAGCGGTATGAATTGTGGCGCCTCTAACACTGCGATCAGTATACGCAACGACAGCGGCATCGTCTTCGTCATCAACGCGATAAAGGCGGGAAACTTCAGCGTTCGCCGGCCGAGGAACCGGCCTGTAATGGTGACCAAGAGGTTTGTTTTCACTCGGAACATCCGAAAGAGTAATTCGAATGTCTCATTCACGCTGTCCTAACGCTTACCCACCGGTAGCATGACGTCTCGTTTCTTTTTTTTTTATTAACAGAAACGCATTTTATGCAAGGGTCAACCAAGATTTCACTGACGTATTTCCATGACGGAAAGCTCAAGGTGTGAAGGAAAGCTCAAGGCACTGACGTATTTCAGTGACGGAAATACGTCAGTGAAATACAGGTGACGCAGACAACTAGAACAAAATGTTTCATGAATTCGGATGAGCCGGGAGTAGAACCCACGAGCTCTCGGTCCGCCACGACAGGTGCCGGGTGCTCTTGCCACTGGGCCAACGGCGCACATGTACGAGGCTTCAAAAAGAGCCAGGCCTGTGCTGAAACCACAGCACAGTCACAGCGAAAGCTGGAAGAGCGGTATTTCTAGAGCCCGTTGTAAGCTCTCTCGGGGCTACTAATACAAGCACACTAGCAAGGCACCCACTACGCCATAGATCACAATTTTTGTGAAGTTGGTAAGCACCTACTAAGCCATTATTCGTCATTCTGCGGAGAAGCGAGGCACCAGCTACACGTCTGTAGGGCATTATGTGCACTTTGTTGACGCGACGACTGATGACGATGAAGAATTATGGCTCAGCCCTTTGTAATGGGTTGGAAGCTTTAAACGGCCCACCAGTTATGTAATTTGCATTGGGTGACGCCCGGTCGCTATTTCGCTCTCCCGTCATGCTGTATAACATACGTTGACGTGGGAGAGAGATGGGGGGGGGGCGAAGAACTTTACTGAGACCCCGAAGAAATGGATCATGCGCTTATGGGCTTCCTTGGCAACCAATACAAGTGCACTTGCGAGGAACCCACTACGCTATAAATCATTGTAATTTTACTGAGACCCGAGGAAATGGATCATGCGCTTATGGGCTTCCTTGCCAACCATTACAAGTGCACTTGCGAGGAACCCACTACGCTATAAAACATTGTAATTTTTGAGAAGTAGGGCAGCAGGCACTGTGCCATTTTCGTCATTCTAGGGAGAGCCGTGGTACCTGCTAAACGCATGCAAGGCATTATGCGCACTTTGTTGATGCTGTGCCTGATGACGACGAAGAATAAAGGCAAGAACCCTTTGTAATGGGTTGGAAGCATTCAACAACCTACTCGTTGCGCAATTCGCATTGTGTGACGCCTGGTTACAGAATTCGCGTTGTGCGACGCTTGGTGCTTATTTTACTCTTCTACCACGCTATATTGCATATGCTAACGTGGTTCCTTCCCGACATGAAGCCTGTATAGGACCATTTTGCAAACAGTTTCAAGCACCGGCATGGCTCAGAGGTTGAATACTGGGCTCCCACGCAGAGGGCCCAGGTTCGAACCTCGTCCCATCCTGGAATTTTTTTTCTTATTCGTTTTTTTTTCTTATTTCGAGCGATACTGGTTACGGACACCGGCGGCGGCGGCGGCGGACAACTACGGCGCCAAAAACGGCCGGTGAATGATCTCATAACAGATTTCACTGTAAAACGCGCCTTAAATCTCTCCCACATCCCTCTTGCAGTGCTCTTGCTGGCGCGGTACGGTGTCCTCCGTCTCGGAAGGTGAAGTGAAGCACTGCATTATGACGCTCACGAGCGCGAACAGGGAGCGCTTCGGCACTTTGAGCACAACCGAGGTTTCGGTGCGTATGCGGTGATTCGGTCCGCTGACGACGCAGCTATGTGCCTTGTCTTCGCGTCCTGTTAGCGTGTGATGGCTCGCTGCAATAGCGCTGCTTCCACAGCACCAACGGTGTTTCTCTGCCGCCTACTGCTTCGAGTGCGATAGCACCGACTAAAAAAAATTGCACCATCTCCCGCTAAAGGAAAGCATGCGTGGATGCGAAGCAGCGTGGAGATGGTTCGCTTGAGCGGGAGATGGTGTAATTTTTTTTAGGAGCTGGCTCGCCAGGATCTTAAGCTTCGGCGAAGCCCCGCGCCGTAAGTGGCATCCATCCCGTGAAAGTGTCGTGGAACGCGAAGAGGAACGCTACGCGCGTCGTGTCTTCAATCTAGCCTGGCCGTTAATTCTCACAGGGCGAGCGGGGAACGCGGTCGACAGGCGCGCGAGAGACGGAGGGGTGTGGAGAGGGAGAGGAGAGGAAGGTGGGGAGGAGAGAGGAGGTGTCTGGAGAGGGTTTGCGCATGCGCAGTAAGGGTTGTCCGGGACGCACACTACCGTATTAAACTCGGCCATAAGGTGCTTCGCATCTAAACGTTTCACCATCTGCCACGAAAGGGAACCATGTGGGGATGCGAAGGAGCGCATGGTCGACTTGTTCCGTTCGTCACGGGCACCTTGCCCGGCGCTAACGCGTCCTTGGCATGTGGAGCACACCATGAATTCACTGTAGTTGGTGCTGCTGTTACTCGTCCTGAAACTCTTGTTGGAGCACGCCACGCGGGTTCATCGCGCGTCTGCAGAATCTCGTTCCCCGACGCCATCACGTCATTGCTGGAGAGAGTGTAAGGGGGAGAGGCCACAGCGTCTTTCCCAGCCTCTTACACAGGGCCCGAACGCGCTAGCGTGTGCCAGCGCGTTTCTGACTAGGAGACAACGTGTTGGTTCATCGCGCGTTCTGCAGGATCTCGTTCGCCGCCGCCATCGCATGATTCCTGAGATAGGTGTAAGTGCGAGTGGCCACGGCGTCTTTACCCAGCTCCTTACACAGGCCCCAAACGCGCTTAGCGTGTGCCAGCACACGTGGTTTTGTCTGCGTTACACCAAGCTAGGACAGCATATGGCAGCCCGGGCCCCAAAGTGCTCTGCACGTATCATCAAGGCGGTCGAAGAACAAGACGAAGAAGACTTCTCCTTGGCGCGAGGGCGCACTCTGCACGTATCATCATCAAGGCGATCGAAGAACAAGACGACGAAGACTTCTTGGCGCGAGCACGCGGTCAATATGTTACAGATGGCTATGGCAGGTCTTAGAAAGCGGACGGTCGCCAATGGTACTACGGACAAAGCCCAGCGCAAAAGCTGCTTCGCATCTAAAAACTGCTGCAATAAGCACCGCAGAAACGCAACGGTGTCGATGCGGCAATGTCGCGCCTTGGTGGAGCGAGACACACGCCGTCGAAAGCGGAACGCCTTCGCGCGTTCGCGGCTCAAGCAACGCACTCTGCTTCTCGCGTTCATGAAGCGCTGTGTGGTATATGGATGGGAACAGGCGTAGGTTACACTACTACTCGGGAGCGCACACCTTGGCGCTTCTCTCTGAATTAGTGCATATCGAGTACGAATATTTACTATTTACTTGTCTATGCCATTTTTGCGCGGGATTCAGCATATGCTGTGTTCAGCTATACGTTAACAACTTCACGTACCACCAACGGTTTAAATCATGATCATGGGCATTAGTCGTTGGATAGAGATGTGGCGCTATGCGTCAACGTGGCTTCATCTGCGTCAAACGGTGCTATAGGCACCATGCGGTGGAGTTTCAGTGTGGCTGCGGTGCCAAACCGCGTAGCCAGCGGATAAGAAAAGCAATATTGAGACGGCTCGGACCAAAATGGAACGACATGTGCGCGTCTCCCCCCCCCCCCCCCCTGCATGAGTGGGTGCACTGCGGCCAGGCTATGCTAGCCACCATAGCCGGGCTCGAAGGAAGACGAGTGCGCGTCTCTTTTTTCTGCGTGCCCCTAGCGGCCAATGTCAGCGAACTTGGGACGTGCAACAGCGTGCAACTCAGCTCCCTCTGGTGAGTGGACGGTGCCTTAAACACCAATAAACATTTCACATGCCCTCATAAAAGGTGCTGAACTGTGCCTTGCTCAATTCGAACGTGAATGTTCAATGCTTTTTTGGAATAATATCCACGGACCCCTAGCAATAGAGCATTTCGATGAAGAGTATCATTTCGGCCTCACACACTAAGACAAACGAGTGCTTCCGCGGTTTCCGCGTAAACCATTAGAACCACGAACACATTTAAAATATCGTGCAAGCGAAAACAGAGCTCACATGGCACGAAGAACGATAATTATGGGGGGAGCTCTTATGCCGCAAGTTTCATTTATTTGTGTCATGTATTAGCATTTGTTTTTGCTAAAAAGCAAATCACTTCGCTAGCCTAACTTGCATTTCTTTGATACTCTACTGAATAATAGGTAGCGTGGTGAAGTGTATAGGATTATGATAAAATACGAGCACTGTTTTCTTGTGCACTTTTTATTCAGTTTATGAACTGCCTAGAGCCGATATGGACGTACAGAACATCCAAATCAACTAGGATCCGCTGCCAGTATGACCAAATGGTTACTATAGAACCACTGACCGTTTTCTTCAACAGAACTATTTTGATCAGTAGGCAAAGGTATGGTTGCTTGTTTTTTTCTTTCTGGCCTATTGATGTATTCAAATGAACTTTTATTTTCCATTTGACAGGACTACCATGCAACTGCGCGGCGACATCGATCCACGACACACAGATATGATGGATGTCCGTACCCTAGGTACAACCCATATAGGCACTCATCACTAACTTTCCTACGCAATTACTGCAAGAGCGTCCTGCCTCCATGACGGTACTAGTTGCCTGCAATAGTTTTACAACAACAAACATCTGCTGGGATATTTCCTGTTCAGCTTAAATCAACAGTTGTCTTTCAGAAATGAAGCTAAAGGGACACTACTGAGCAAAAAAATATTCTCGAATTAGTAAATTGCTCCTTCACAGTACAAAAATCACCACCTTTACCACGATGAGACACTTGGTAAGCTGGAAAATACGCCAAAAAATGCAGGCGGTGACGACACGTTGAGCTTTCCACCCCAATCGTGTGACGTCATGAATTTTCGACGGCATCTGCTAGTGCCTACGTAGTTTCTAATTGTAAATATGCAGTAATTGTCCTGTGAAGGGGTCAGATACTTAGAATGCCAAGTCTCAGACAAGTTCGTTGAGTCTGTGTGGCCGAAATACGAATAAAACATTTTCAAATGAGTGACATCACGTGCAGAAATTTCCGCGCGATGTTTAAAAATGTAACTTTGACCTGAATCTTTTATCCTATTAATCAACCTACGAGGATGAACTTAGCGACAACATAGTTTTCAGTGTTTAATTCGTCAATCTAATCTTATTCAGTTATTCGCTTTAGTGTCCCGTTGACCTCTATAGCGTCTATTGTTTGTTCGGAGAGCCGCTTGCATTTATATAAATTTGTTTTCGTCAATTCAGAATCTAGTTTATTCGGTTTTTTCTGCTTTTTAATAGGTCTCATAAGACAGCAGTTAAAACCGCTCCATTCACTTATTGAGGTTTACTTTCATATAGGTAAACGTCATTAGGTTTCCTGTTTATGTACCACAGTTCTGGAGTGGTTGGCAAAAGACTGCGAAAGGGTTGATGTCGCTTTGTTATAGAAGCAGGAATGAATGCACAAACATTCTACCTACAGAAAAGTGATACGTATGCAAAGGACTTCACAATGCCAGAAGAAGGCGCTTTCGAAAACAAGGTTAAATTTAGAGTAATTTAATCTGCATAGACGTTCTGTGCTATTTCAACGTCATACGCTAAAATTGTGATATTTGTGCTTGCTTGATAAGGTGGGGAATTGTAACCTTGATATTTTAGTTTAAAGAACTCATTTACTCACATACCAATGCGCAGTATTTTTCGAAAACGTTCACAGCAAAACAGCGAACGCTCTTCACGCTGCAGTTTCTTTTGCCCGTTTGTTTTTAAAGCATTCCTGCCACAAATACTTTACATGCTTTTTTTTGCTGTGACAATGAGTACCTAGCGACCCACTTATCACGAATGGAAACCTCGTTTCCTCAACCGCGCGATGGTTAATATCTGGATACATTTTATATCCCCCAGTCGTAGCTTCGGTTTCAGAGAGCGCCGAGTAAGGTGAGAACCAACGGGGTTTCGATGTAAACATAGAGCCGACGTCGCTCACAAAACCGCCTGGACATGATCAATACGTTCATAACTTTGTTAAACGAAGACTCCTGGGTACCTAATCTCCTTTGGTACGTTGGAACATGTGCGACCTCCCCAAGCCCACTGCCGAGGCAAGAACGTCCAGCCATTGTACCCCGTGCAAGTCCATATAGAAGCTGCTCTCTGTTTACGCTGAAAAGGTCTGCTAGGAAGGAGCGGTCGCAAGGAGCATGGCAGTCGTCACAAACTGGTGATACAGGTGGTTGTTGGTTGTTTGCATTAAAACAAGCTGCTGTCGATGTCATGAGGTGGGACGCTTCGCCTGCAGCGACAGGAACTTTAAAATTGATTTGAAATTGTTCTATGCTGTTTAGCCGATGACATTTTGTACACAATGCCTGTGTGGTACACACAAATTTATCATACAAGGTTATCTCCTTTTCAAAAATTATGTACCTCCCATTGAATATTTGGAATTTATACAAAAAAAGGTATGCTTTAGCGAGCAGAAGCACGAGCAAAATGTTTGGTTCAATAATAGCAATAAAAACGAAGAAAACTTCCTTAATCTTGAACATGGTATTTTTGAGTTAGAAAATTGCAATGCACGTTTGCGGATGTCATTGCGCTATAATAATCACTCTATTTTAGTAGCACAATTCTTATATAATCCCATATGCGCTTGTTGCCGCTAGCAAAGACAATGTCTCTCACAAATTTCAACCACATAAATATACGTTAAAGTTGCATTTCAGAGTAAAATAAAAGTGGAACTCTGACCACAACACTATTCCGAAGATGTTGTTTATGTACACAAGTGCAAATATATCCGCCATCACATATTAGTAGCTACGGTGTAGACCTTTCGAGCACGAGGGCGAGTGTTGCTATAGGGGCTAGATTAAGTGAATGCATTTCGGCAAAATGCAAGAGCAGACGTTGGTGTTATGCCTATGTGCGGGATAATAAAACCCTGGTTTGTCATAATTAACTCCGTGTCCATTGCGTCGTAACGTTGGGTGTAAAGCGCTACTCAACAAAAACATGGCATCGCAAAGAAAGTCACTCTATACACAAATAAACTCTACTGTGTTTTTTTTTTATGTTGACCAGATCATGATGTATGTTGAAATGTTACACTCAGAGAACAAATACTTAGTTTTTGTGGGAGCAGGCTCACCCAGTAAACAGCCCTCCTATGCCAGTGTGAACGCCGCTTGTTCACCGTCGCTACCACGCAACAATATTGTACCTCATAACTGCTGTCGACGTGGTAATTTTAGCTACTCTATCTTGCAGCGATAGGTCAGAACACTACTGGACATGGCGACGTAGCTGTTTCGCTGTTTTCTCACTATATTTTCACGTATTTCTTAACCATGCTTGTTCTAAGCCAGCGTCTGTTACTTCAAAACCGCTCTGTAGTGTCTTCAAGTCCTATTTTTCCTAGCGCTAGGAGTTAGTGCTTGGAATTACAGTGGTTAGAAACACAGATTTTATAAAATGCTCGGGAACCACGGTCACCTCCTCAAGCACCTTCTACAAGGAGCGTTGTCGACTTCAGACCTTTTAGAAACTGGGATATACGGCTCAGGCAAGCCTAAATAGACATACACTGAAAAGAGATAGCTCAGCTCGCAGTAAGACGTACGCTAGATACGAGGAGAAACCTGGCCATTAGGACAGAAGCGCTACAGGGTTTATTACGAAACAAACGTTAACCGCCGTTAATCGCCTTGACAGAGACGGGGAAGTCAAACCTCGCGTCATAAATCAGGTTATAAAAATCAATGCTGCTGGCCCAAGGCGAAATGCTTCAGGAGATTGCCTGGAAAAAGGTTTTCACTTATGGGGGCGCTCGGCGGCTGTGAAGCGCGTAGAAGAAAACGGACGATCGCATATGCGCTCGTGTCACGCGGCAGGCCGCTGGTAGCGGGCAGTTGCGGCCGAGGCTTGATGCAGTAAAGATGTGCCCCTTTTGTCTCGGCTCATATCTTAAGGGTTCAGGGCTAACCGCAGCCGCAAAACCCTACATCTGGCACCCAACGGGAAGGACCGCGCCCCGACATGTTCGCCCGATCAACGTACGCCGGAATGCCACCAGCTCCTGACTTCGGCCTCCTGACTCCTGCACGGCGATATCGCCTTCGAGGAGCTATGGGCGCTGAAGCGGGCGTTCATGGATATGGCCGCCTACGGGGTCTACGACCTGGTCCTCCTACTTCAGGCGGTGGAGACCCTCATGCGCCTCTGCCTTTCCGGGCAAATGACCCCCGATGAGCAGCGGCGTGCCATCATCGCCCTCGAGCACCTCGGCGCTTACCTCGGCGTCCCGCTGCCCGCGCAGGCCATGGAGGCTGTGGCGCGCTCGTGCGGCGAGGTGATACCTGGGGCCGACGACGAAGGCGGCGACGATGCGTGCGCTGACGAGGTCGGCATCGAGGCTCGTGCGGGCTCATGCGGCGGGCCGGCACCGCGGGACGACCAGCGACGCGATGGCGATGAATCGTCCGCCAGCGAGGGTGCAGCGTCCAGGAACGGTGAGGCGAACACGGCGGTGGACGACGCGATTTCTGGGGACACGGCCGGGGACTGCGACGACATTGAAGCAGAGGTCAGGAAGTCCCAGGATGACGACAATGCGGCGGCCGTGAAGAAAAGGAAGAAGACGAGAAATAAGAGGAGGAACCGGAAGCACAGGGACACGAGACTAACACTAGACGAATCGGAAGTCCGGCACCGAGGTGGTCCGCACTCGTTTACCTCTCGAGGGACAAGGCTGCCCTTTGAGCTGAGGTAGATCGTCTCAGGCAGGACACATCGCAGCATGCTAACCCGCATCTGCCAGCTGGAACGTGAGTTTGTCAACTTGACACATTCTTGCATATGGTGTCTCAGGAGGGAGCACGACGTCTACAAAGCGAAGGCCACCACCATGATTAATGAAAAGGACTGCCACATTTCTGGCCTGAGGAACAAGGTCCGTACTCTGGAGGAACAGCTCGAAAAGCAGCTGGACGAGTCCGGCAATTTCTTCGAGGCGAAGACATCCTAGAGTGACAAATCCAGACCCTAAGCTCAGATCTTGAACATGGACTGGAAGGTGGCCGAGGACTCGCTGGAGTACAGTCGCATGGAGAGGCTGCTTGCAGATGCTCAGCAGCCTCAAGGATCAGCAGCAGCAGTGTGCCAAGTTTGAGGAGCAATTTCTGGAGCGGGACACTCAACTGGCAAACATGCGCGCAGCCATGAAGAAGAGCTGCAGCGGCAACGCGCACTCTCCAGGACTCCCATGACGAGCTACGGAGGCAAGCGACTGTTCGCCGTGCGCAGCTCGCCCAGGCCCAACAGGACCGCGACCGAGAGGCCAGTCAAGCGCCGACATTAATTTTGAAACTGAACCAAAAGGAGGCAGAGTGCAAGGAGAACCAGGAGCAGATCCAGGGGCTCGAGGAGGGCCGAGGACTTGTTGGCAAAGGTCTCCGAGCTAGAGAAGCAGCTCAATCTGGCGTCGGACTGTAGACAATCCTCAAGCACGGTCTGAAGAGGAGACGCTGAACTAGAGACCATGCAAGAGCTTGCAAAGCTGAACCAGGTGCTGGCCTCGGCTGAGATCGAGAACAAGCGGCTGATGGAGGAGCTTGAGGCAAGACAGCAACAAGCGGATAAACAACAATCCAGGTTGAAAGCGGTAACCCAGCTGCTGGGATCCCGGAGACGAACGGCAGAACAGGTGGATCCACTCGAGGTGGAACCTGCCGCGCACGTGCGGAATTGCACCAGCGTGCCTGACCCGCATCGCAACATCAGCGAGGGAGGCGTGCGCACCGGAGGCATATGCAGTCGGGGCTTCGTTGGGGACGTCGCGCTGCCGTCGCTGCCAAGGTCACTGGCGTTCAACGACTACTACCTGGAGGAGCAGCCGCCACCCGCACGTGAATGGTCTGGAGGGCTACAACGGCAACGACATACGACAACGACAACGGCTTATGACTCGCTGGGACCGGTGCTGCACCAGGAGCCTCGGCGTTCCATCATGCTCTCGACCATGGTCATGCTGACGACCGTGGTCGTCAACCTGAGCGAGTCCGGTGCGCCTCCGTCTTCGGGCGGCAGCAGAGTTGCATGCTGCGCGCGTAAGCAGTTCCGTGACTGGCAGCCCATGAGGTCCCACAGAGAGTTGTGGGCGGACAGCGCCGGCATGTGGTCGTGTGTGCCACGTGCAGTCCGCCGTGCCCAAAGATAGCCAGGACAGACACTTGCGCGCGCTACCCTCGTGAAGTGGCCCGCGTACTTCTCGCTCACTTTTTCCGAGGGAGGGAGCAGTATGGGGGCGCTCGGCGGATGTGAGCGCGTAGAAGAAAACGACAATCGCATGTGCGCTCGTGTCACGCGGCAGCCGCTGGCAGCGGGCAGTTGCGGCCAAGGCTTGGACCAGTAAAATGTATCTCTTTGGGTCTTTGGCCTCATCTCTAAAGGGTTCAGGGCTAGATGCAGCCGCAAAACCCTGCACACTTTTGGTGTAGAGCGCCTGATGATAATCTACAGACCCCAAAGTGTTTGACACAACTATAGATGTGCTTGCAAATTTCAGGTTTGCAAGCTCTATTTCGTGAAACATTGATATATGAGGCTCCGGATTCATCCTGTGGTGTCCTGAAGATCGGTCCAGTAGGACGAGGTATGTGTATTCTTTTCTTTCTCAGTGTCACAACTACCCGATCAATACGCTCTTATTCAACGAGCAGACAATGCGTTTCGCTAAGTTGATGCCACCTATGCGAACCACGAGGTTTGAAAAAATTACACCATCTCCCGCTAAAGGGGACCATGACCCGATGCGAAGCCGGATCACTTGCATGATCGCGTTCCGTTGGCGTTCGTTGGGCATGCTACGACCTCGCGTCGTGGAACGCGATGAAGGACGCTACGCGCGTCGTATCTTCCATCTAGCCTGGCCGTTAATTCTCACAGGGCGCGCGGAGAACGCGGTCGACAGGCGGGTGAGAGGGAGGCAGCGTAGGAAAGGAGAGAGAAGTGGAGGGGACGCGCATGCGCTCGAGCTCATCGCGGCGTTGCGCAGGAGAGAATTTCGGCATGTCTAGGCCGCGTTTCAGAGGAAGAGTTGAAAGGGGGAGGGGAGAGGGGAAGTGGGGAAGGGGAGAGGGTGAGTGCAGATAGGAAAGGGGAGAGGAGGTAGATGACAGGGGGAATGGTGAGGGGAAGGGGAGAGGTGTGTGGGGAGGGTATGCGCATGCGTAGTAAGGGTGGTCACGCCGCACACCACCACCACCGGATTGAGCTCCGCCTTAAGATACTTCGCATCTAAAAGCAATACTTCGGCAGTGCTCAACACCACAGATTCTACCGACCACTTCGGCATTTCGCTTCCCACTAACGCAACACCGATATGATCTCCATGCTTTCGTGGTCACAAATCTGATGACAACGCTAATCAAAATACGCTGCAAAATATTCCACTCACATTTTACACAGTGCCTCGTTTACTAATAGCTGAATAGGCATTAGCTTACATTACGTCGGGAGACAAGCTTTCGGTGGTTTAAATAAAACATATTACTGTGAGTACGGATGTTAGTGGAGAACTATATTTGAAAATTTAATCTCCTCGAATGACATTACCGAATAGGTTAGTTCGGTTTTTCGCTTTTACTTCGGACAAAGAATTGCTGCTCTACTGATTCATAGAGAACATGTTGGCTGAAGTTTATGTTTTAGCATGCATACAAGTTACAACGGAAACGTTTGTGCAGAACAGCCGTCGCATTCCCCACGGCTACTTGCGATGCCACGTATTGTTTTCTATTAATATTAGTTGACGTAGAGCAACGATGTCGGCATATCACTCACACAGTGTAAGCAGTAAATACTGGCCCACTCATTCTCATGCAGACAGATATATGCACACCTTCTGCTGTTCGGATGTCATATTCTGTGAACTCACTAATGAATAATAGAGTTTGAGCAAAGGTACGTGTGAAGTACAGCCCACTTACTGAAAAATACAGAGATGACAAACGCGACAATATTCACAGGTGCAAGTATAATGGGTTAGATACGTGAAGAATACGTACATCTACCGTAATGTAAAATTGGCTGAGGTTTAACGCTTGTAAATCTAGGTATTAGACGCGGCAGGTACGTTTAGTTGGTCTTGCAAAAGCTATGCACACAGTGTTTCGTTGTCCGCCGCGGTGGCATAGCGGTTACGGTGCTCGGCTACTGACCCGAAGCGCGGGTTCGATCCCGGCCGCGGCGGTCGCATTTCGGTGGAGGCGAAATGGTAGAGGCCCGTGTACTTAGACTTAGGTGCACGTTAAAGAACACCAGATGGTCGAATTTCCGGAGCCCTCCACTACGGCGTCTCTCATAATCATATCGTGGTTTTGGGGCGTAAAACCCGGATATATTATTATTACAGTGTTTCGTTAAGCTAGGCTTTACTGCAAATCTGATGGTGAAGCCACTCAGAGGTCGAAATTTAGTTGTGCCGTTGCGGTTGTGCAGAAGTCCACGGCGAACCCAAGGGGACTTACGGGCATTTGGTAATCGAAGTGTGTACCTAGCTCCTTTCGCTCTTTCCTTCGGTAGGCTCCGTTCGTCTGCTCGCCTCTCTACGTCTCCTAGTGCTCCTTCTCATCGTGTGAGACGAAAGACCGGGAGCGCGCGCACTTGCTTGCAGGCAGGTTCTGTTCGACCACTAGACAGTGTCTATGTCGAGACATTATCTAATCAGACAAGTGACGCCACGATGGCAGCTGGAGTAGCGGAATGCGTGTCCTGTGTGTCCGTTGCGTTGTTCATCTTTAGTGTGAATGACGAACTAGCCCAGTCAGCTACTATAATAGCCGAAAGGCGGCCGAGGAGCAGGAGAGCGTCAGTGGGGCGTTGAAGCCTAGTCACCTCGTACCCCGCCGGAGAGGCTTCAAATGAGCGCAGCGGCAACGTCTCTGTCAAGTGGATTATTATTTATTATTATTATTGTTATTATATATATTATTATTATTATTATATTATTATTATTATTATTATTATTTATTATTATTATTTATATTATTATTATTATTATTATCATTAATTATCACAGCACATGTGATTGGAGGCGAAGGAAAAAGCCATTTAAGGCATTTAAGAATGCCTGAGGCAGTCCTTCGCCCCTGCAGTCAAGGACAGCAGCTGAGGTACAACCACGTTTTTAAACACTGTTAACACATAAACTTGTAATAAATCGTTTTAAACAAAACATTAATTTCAACACACCACAAAAATTTATATCATTGCTTGTCACCCTATACAGAACGTCCTGCATTTGTATGCATCCTGTTCACATCGGCGTGATGCACCAACACAACAATTCATCACTACTATAGCATCGCATTGGCGATATTTAGAGTGTACAATTATACAAAGACAAACAATTTTCGAGAATGAGCTTCAGACGCTGCTTCGGTTCCTTAAGAAGCATTTGTTAGGAATCGAAGCGGCGTGGTGGCTGAGGGCCTGACATATACCCACCTCAACTTAGCTACAGCATCCCAAGGGCCGGTCCTCCACAAGAACGTTGAAGGAACAGGGCATAAAGCCTCGAGGAACAATGTGGCGAGGAACAGCGCAACGGTGGGCAAAACAAGGGTGAACATTAATCTAGGATGATTAGGAATGCTGTTGACAAGGCGTAAAAGGCACTGCTACAACGCTCAGTGATGTTTTTCACTGTCAGACTAATGGCCCCTATCGTCGCAAGACAATGTAACGTGAACCACGCTGTAACGTGAACCACGAAATATACCGCACTTACCTAATAAGCTGCCGGTACATTTCGGGCTAATTTCATTCTATAATGCTCTTATTTATCGCTCTTGTTCTGCATTTCTTCTCAGTGTTACATTTTACAGTGTCCGCGTGAGCTGTAAAAGCATATGCTACGAAAATACCTAACAAGTCCAAAGCCAGCACCATCCATGCCCCTTTTATTTTTTGTACGCAAC
Organism: Rhipicephalus sanguineus; assembly: GCF_013339695.2. Taxonomy (NCBI): domain Eukaryota; kingdom Metazoa; phylum Arthropoda; class Arachnida; order Ixodida; family Ixodidae; genus Rhipicephalus; species Rhipicephalus sanguineus. The sequence continues at coordinate 82,083,942 of NC_051185.1, read as the reverse complement.
TTCTTCTTTCACGCTGTTCAAATATTTTGGATTCAACCAAATATAAAGCTTCTCCTTCGCTTAAAACATTGCTTGTTTATGCTGATTACTGTTAGTTAATGCTTCGATCCGCTGTGACCTGTTGTCGTGAAGGAACACAGTGTAAGAAAAATAATTTAGGTGTGGACACTTTCGGCCCACCGCGCCTGCGCGGGCGGAGGGCCCTGGCGCGGCCTTAGGACAACACGGTATCTTTACGTGGATCCTCCGGCCTCACCAGGGGGGTGTACACGGCTGCAGCAGTCGTCCACCAAACGTCGCAGTGAACGGCTTAACATTCAGGGCACAAAATGTAACCCATGCGGAGGGTCGCCATGGCGCTAGCTGCCGCAAAACCAGGACTCGCACGTCATCATTACCGACTCGAGAGGGGCCTGCAGAAATATGAACAGGGTACGCTCCTCAACTTGCGTATCGCATCCTGCAAGATAGCAATTACTCGGGGCCCCCGCGTCCGATGATCATGGGGCTCCAGCTCATATGGGCCTCGAGGCAACGAAATGGCAGACGCCCGCTGCCCAGCTCACTCTCCGGCACGCCTTCAGACCCTTCGAATGGATCCCGAACCCAATCCGGCCTTAACGTATCGAGAAATTTGGTTCAATTCTATCAATTCGGCCACAATTTAACCTAACCCGTAAGGGCCTTACAAACGTGGAGGAACGCACCTCCTCGCCTTTACACCAAAACACTGCTGTGCCCGGCAGTTTAAAACATTTTGATCCGGCCTGTACAGGAAAATGCCCTACTGTGAGGAGAATCTTCGGACGTCTACCACATGGTGTGTGCATGCCATTCAGCACCGAACCTCACCCCCAAAGCACCACCCCACCCGGGAGGACTGGGAGGCAGCCCTGCTCCGCTGCTCGACCTGCGACCAGTGGCCTTGGTCGACCGAGCTCGAGTCGCGGCGATCGCCAATGGTTCCTGTAATGAGAGCCCACCTAATGCTTGTGAGGGGTGGCCCCCTCCGGCCACCTCGCCCTTACTCCCGTATGTACCTCTAATAAGTTTTTTCCTCCTTCGACAGAGAACGCATCGAGAAAATGTTCGGCTATACCATATGCGCGGCCATAGGCGTGCGCAGGGGGGCAAAGGGGCGAGAATGGGGGGGCGCAAAGTCAGCCCTATACATTGTGGGGGGCGATAGGGGGCGCAAAGGCAGCCGCAACATTGACATAATAGGGAGGGGGCGCTGCGACGAACCTTCGCCCCCCTGAAGGGCAACCCTGCGCACGCTTATGGGCCGGCCACTGCGTCCTGGCACTAAAGTGAAGTGGCCCTACGACGTAGTGGCCTAAAGGGACGAGGCGACGCACGTTTTCTATTTTTCTCCTTGTAGTTTCTTAAATCACCGTGCACGCTAGCAACTAGAGTAGAAATGCATGGCGCTAGCAGTGCAGGTACGCATACACGCGTAACCGAAAACGTTACGTGCGGCGAAGGCCGTGGCTGCATCCACGGCACGGAGTAAAAAAAACAGTAAATTAGTTTTTCTTACACCGCGGTTCTAACTCTGCCTCCTCACGTACGCACACTGTTACGGGCGCTAAGGTCACTCTACAGTACATGCGCCAGCCGCAGTTAGGCGTGGGGCACTGCTACTTGGGGGCGTAGAGAGGGACCGAAAGCGCCGAACATTATCTGGAAGCGCCATAGGCGGAGTGTCACCAACTAAATCATTTTCTTACGCCGTGTTCGGGAAGGAGGAGGCCACTGTTTGTTGTTGTGCACATTGAAAAGCCTTTTAGTCCTTGCAGCCGAAGGCGTTATGTGATTTGTCTTATCGGTACACCCGCTCCTGAGGTGCAAAGGGTTACGGGAGGCACCTCGAACGAAGGCAGCATAGGTATGCGCCTAACTAAAAAAAATAAGGCATCTTCGCACTAGTAGTCCCAAGTCTGAAGTACCAACAGAGCTGGGCGGCCCTTATTTCTCTTTACTTTTCTCGTTCTTTCGTACTCTCTTTCTTCCTCTGTCTCTCTTTTGTCCTTTTTTCTATCTCTTAATTGTCTATGTTTCATTCTATTACCTTCGTTCGCTCTCTGTCTATTCCTTTCTATCCGCTTCTTCCTTTCTCTCTTTTTTCAATTCTTCCCTTTCTTTACCTCTGTCTGTCCACTCGTCGCTTCCTCTTTCTATCTGATTCCCTCTCTCTCTTTTTTGTTTAGCTCTTTCTTTCACTTTCTCTCTTGCTCTGGCTTTTCCATTTCTTTTGTGTGCATTTCTTTGCATCTCTTTCTCTCTCTGTGCATTTCTTTCTGTTTATTTTCCTCCCTTTTTTCTCTCTATTTCTGTCTTCCTCTTTGTTTAGTTCTTTTGTTTCTCTTTCTCTTCTTTCTCTCTCCCTGTGCTCGTTCTCTCGGCCATCCGAGTTATTGCATTGCACGCCGGACAAATCGGCACATCGGGAGAGAGCTCGCCGGATGCACGTTCGAGGAGTGAAGCAGAAGATGAAGGAGAGGACCAAGAGAGCGCGCGCCAGCCGAGTTATTGCCTTGCGCGCGCTAGAAACAAATGGCTAGAAAGGTAGAGACCGTTCATGATGGTGATAATGTTTGGGAACGCGTACTGGCTTAACGAATAGGATAACAGCTGCGCCGTAGCGCCGCCACGGTGGTCTAGTGGTTATGGCTCTCGACTGCTGACCCGAAAGTCGCGGGATTGAATCCCGGCGTCGGCGGCTGCATTTTCGATAGAGGCGAAAATGTTTGAGGGCCGTGTACTTAGATTTAGGTGCACGTTAAACAACCTCAGGTGCTCTGCTACGGCGTCCCTCCTAACATATCGTGGTTTTGGGACGTTAACACCAGATGTTGTTGAGAGCTCCGCTGCAAAACACTCAATGATATTCCACATTGTGAAGGTGGGTGACCGGCCATGCTCAAGGGCGGAAAATCTCCTTTGAGGTTTGTGTAAAGGATGTGCAAGCGTGCAGTTTTTTTTGTAAGTTGCGGCCTTCACAAGAACGCTGCTTGCGGGCACCAGCGGCGTCTGCTTGTTAAGCGGGAAGTAAACAGCGCGAAAGACGGAACAACAGAAAAAGGAAGACACAAACTCTGTCTTTCACGCTGTTTCCTTTCCGCTATGTCATACCAACACGCCCATGCAACGAGCGTAGCTGCTTTTTAGCGTTCCTCAGAATTTCCCGCAGCCATTTGAAAGGGCCCTGAGACACAAATAAGCATGCCAATTGCAACGCTATTCTGGTACTCTGGAATGCGGCGACATCGCTGCGCAAGTGGCATAGCCAAAAACAAAGCCGTTATACTTTTATTACATCCAATAGACTACCTTGATTTCGGACTACAGCGACACGCATCGGCTATTTTTGTTAGGGAAGTATGCTTCGTCATATGACAGCGACGACAAAGGCCGTGCGTTTTGATTGACTTGACGCGACGAGTATCATGTATATTCATATGGTGGCAGCTCGGCCATATTACTGAGCCCTAAAAGAAAAACCCCCTTTATGTTTTATCGGAAACTAATCATTTCTAACTGATGTATTGTCAAAACAACCTACACGACGCTACGCACGTGCGATGTGGAACTGGTGGGAGTGGTAATCAAGCGAAACTCGTCCGCGTGTGGCCTTTTGCGGCATCGGGGGACATTGGCCACACAGGCACCTGCGAAACACGCAACGCTCAGTACGGCACAATGCTGTAAACGAAAAAAAGAAAAATTCTAAACGCTTACCAACCGACGCCCTCCGCGTCATCGGGCGGCAGCGTTTCGTCTGGTCCCTCGGAGCCATGCTCGCGTTGCGCTGGGCTCAGGCGCACTTTCAATTTACAATGGCATGTCCGGATACGGCACTACACGCAGGGCATTGCTGCGTCGGAAGAGCTCGCGCTCAAAATTTGTTAGATCATCCAGACACATCGTGTGCACTACACAACAAACTATGGGACCGTCTGCTAGGCGACGAACGTGGTTCGTCGTAGCCATGGTTGCAACGGCGTCAAAAAGAGCGGTGGCATGGCACTGCGTGATGGTCATCATGAGGCGAGACTTCCGGTATGTCTTTATGAGAGGCGCGCGGTGATAGCAAATGGCCTTTGACGTCAGCGGGAGAGTGAAATGCGAAATGTAACGTTGCTTGTCGTCGTCTGCTCGAGTTTTGAACTTTAAAGACTAATAACATCAGTTTCACCAATTTTCGTAATTCTGTGTCCGTTCGTCTCGGCATTCGCTACTACACGCATTCCAGTGCTAAATACGACAGTCGCAAAAGCGTAGAAAGGCCTGTTCGAAGGGCGAGGAACGAAACTATTGTACGGCGTGAAATCTTACCAAATGAGCAATTTGCCTTACGTGCACAGTTATCGACGTCGGCTTTGTATGCTGTCCTGCAGAGACCTTTATTCGACTCCCACGAAAGTCAGCGAAGGGTTTAGAGTATACCGAATATTTCGCTGCATGAGCGTAACAAGGGGGCGACCAACGAAAGCACAGAAAAACACAGCCAGAACAGGTGAGCGCAAACTCTAAAGCGTAAATCCTGCGCGAGGTGCCACCTGGGGCTGCCCCACGAAAGAAGGAAAGGGAATGAGAGAAGGGGTCAAAGGGTGAACATAAATATTTGAGAAACCAAACTAGAGTAGTGAAACAGATAGCAAACATGGTGCGCATAGTAATGTGGCACAGCACTCCCCAGCTCGCTCGCCTTCGACAATGCTGGAACGTATCGCTTAAGAATTCAATTTCTTCTTCTAGCGAGAAAGTTGGAGTGCTTACGCATGCGCCGAATTCACCCGATGTCATGCTGTAGGCATCAACTGTTTTCCTCTTTTGCTGATTTTCGTGCGAAACAAGACCTTGGTCTGTGAAACAAGGCCCTGGACCCACACACTTTGCAATGCAAGGCCAAGTTCTCTGACCCGCTGATCTGTTGCATGCATGCGGTGCTCTCGTAGTCTGGCGTTCAGGCATGTTCAGACATGTTTGTCCAATGTAGCTGTTGTTGCAGGTCAGGGGAATGTGGTAAAAGCACGCCAACGGACCGACAAATTTGGTTTGGTGTCTCACTTAGATTTTTGCGACGTGTTAGCCTCGTCCTGGTTCAATCTTTGCAAATACCTTTGCATTTTAGTGGGGCCGAGAACACTACGCCCACATAGCGCTTAGCAGCAACTTTCTTAAGCTTGTGTGAAATGTTGTGTATATAAGGAATGACTGCCGACAACATTTTCTTTTCCCTCTTTTGCTTCCGAGAATGCCATGGCCTCAGCTCTCTCAAGCATTTCTGTGCTATAGAAACAACAACCTGTGTTGAAACCAGCTTGAACGCAATCGTAACCACTGGTCTTGAGGCGGCTCTCGGTGCTTGGAAGCGTGACATTTTCAAGACCTGTGTGAAACAGCTTGATACAGCGCCTCTCTTCATTATCTTTGAGCGGTCCGAGTCGAACGGCAGCATCGGTTTCCCCCTCTTCCCCCCCCCCTAGTTTACAGGACCATCATGCGTGGGATTCTCCAACCTGAATTAGTAAGTCTATATACTGGATATTTCTGCTTTTGTAGCGTTAGCTGCACAGGCAGAGCCGGAGCGGTTTCACGTGCACGTACAAGAGCCGTGCTGCGCATGCGCGAGGAACAGTGACTTCACACTGCGCACAGCTGTCCCACCGGAGCCGACGCCGCCGCGCGCGCCTTGCTTGTCTGTGCATGCCCATTTGAGCGCACTCGGCATCCCTTCTTCACGAAGAGACGCAGACGCAGTGCAGTCTGGGTAACGTCGCAGGCGCGGAGTGCAGCATGTCGCATCTCGCGCCAGCTGCAGCCGGTTCGCGCTGACAAACGCCGGAGGCGTCGGTCGCGCCGCTGCGCGTTTGTTAGCGTAGCGTCGCTGTGCTGAACGTGCGCGCGCGTCGACGTTATGCGGGAGTATATCAGGCCCTTAATTTTGTGCGCATACGCATTGCGCGCTTACGTATCAGTGGGGGTGTACATACAGTGGGGAGGAGGGGGAGGAAAGAAAAAATTACACCATCCCGCTAAAGGGGACCATGAGTTGATGCGAAGCCGGAGCACTTGAACGATCGCGTTTCGTTGGCGTTCGTTGGGCATGCTACCGACCTCGTGTCGTGGAACGCGAAGAGGGACGCTACGCGCGTCGTATCTTCCATCTAGCCTGGCCGTTAATTCTCACAGGGCGAGCGGGGAACGCGGTCGACAGGCGGGCGAGAGGGTTGCAGTGTAGGAGAGGAGAGAGAAGGGGAGGGGGCGCGCATGCGCTCGAGCTCATCGCGGCGTTGCGCAGGAGAGAATTTCGGCATGTCTAGCACGCGTTTCAGAGGAAGAGGGGAAAGGGGGAGGGATATGGGAGAGGGGGATGGGAGAGGGATAGTAGAGGGAAAGGGGAGAGGGAAAGCGGAGAGGAGGGTGTGGAGAGGGTATGCGCATGCGCAGTAAGCGTAATCACGCCGCACACCACCACCACCACCACCACCACCGCCGGATTGAGCTCCGCCTTAAGATACTTCGCATCTAAAACGGAAAGACAGGGAGGTTAGCCATTTGTCAGACCGGCTGCCTGGCGTTTGCCAGTGTGGTATATCCATGGAAAAGGAGAGCGCAAGTGCTGCTACGCGGCGCAGAAAAGCGGAGACGCTTGACATCCAAGAAAGTTATGAATAATTAGCTGAACCTTAGCTAACGCTACGTATATGCTGGTATAGCCGAGCTAAGCCACTGCAATGTTTTATTTCTTCTCGGATGTAAATTCTAATCACTTGTGGGCAGCGTGAAAAAGGTCAAGGATCGCAAGGCGCTTCGCTTCTGAAACTTGGCGACACGGAAGGATTACAATGTAATCGCTGACGTTTGATACATCATTTCAAAACACCTCAAGTGCTCATCCAGTCTACCATAGACTGGATGAGCACTTGAGTTTTCCTATAGTCCTATAGATATCCCGTCTTTTTCCTGTACAATATCCCTCGACTTTGACATATAATGCCGTCAAAAACGTCCTAAACAGCTCCATGAAGTCGCAAGCACTCACCCCCCAAAAGGTGGCAAACTTCACACTTCTGTAGGCGCCCGCGCTCTCCTCCACGGCTAGGGAAGCATCAAGTTGCGGCCCGTTGTACATAAGTCTCTTACGTCCACTGAGAAGCAAGTCACGGTGGGCAATAATTTGGAAAATTCCACCAGTTCTGCATAGTTCCTAATCATCAGTGGGTCGTCGACCGGGAGGTTCTTAAGGCACCCTGTACGAATTCGCCGTGCATCGCTGCCAGGACCCCTTGCCTTCGACGATTACCCTGAAAGGCTTGTTGTCCTTGTGAGATTTCGCATTTCAAGAAAGGGTTTAGACAGAGATTGTAGCTTTTCTTGATGTCTTTTGCAGTTTTTTTGTAATCCTGCTTCTTCGAACATCTTCTAACGCTTCTGTTCAAGTTGCTTTCAGTATCCCTCCTATGTGGCACCTTTGGGCTCAAAGTTGTTTGTAATTGCAGCTGTTGCTTTTTGTGCATACTCTTTGTTGCGCAGAATCACTAAAACGCCGTTCTTGTCTGAGGTTAGAAGTTTTAGCTTTTGTTCTCGCCCACTTGACTGTGCTTGTCATGCGTGTTTATTAGCTTTGGTTGATCGGTGTCGGATGGCGTGCTTCAAGGTTTCTACTCCGTCTGAAATGCAAGCTTCTCGTTCCGTTCTGGCGACTTGTCTGCTACACTCCTGCATATCACTGATGTCTGCCGCTGTCGTTCCAGGTTGTACAGCGAACTTCAGCCGCTTTTACAAACATGCCAAAACCGCAGTGAGAAACGGTTGTCCAGACGTGTTGACAACTTGTGCTTCTTGAAATTGGGCCTTCGGCTTTTTTCTTGGTAAGAAGCGTACAAGGTTGTTCCACATTTTTTTCGCTCGATGACTCAGCTTCTCCCCCCCCAAAAAACATGTACGTTGCTCTTGACTGCTAAGAATTGAGGGATGCTTCGCGAGTGACACTAACGTTCTGTTCCGTTGTTCTCTTTCCTTCTTTCGTGGGGCAGCCTCAGGTGGCGCCTCTCTAAAGATTCAACGCTCTGTTAAACTCCGACTTTCCCGACGCGCGCGCGCGTGAACCTTGCGTTTCATCACATCAAGCCGGCGATGCTACGCCAGGCGCAAATCAGTCTCCGCTACAGTATTCCCCGTTCCAACACGCCAGCGCGATGGCATCTCTAGGAAGCATGCGCAGTAAAGAAAAATGCGCCGTGCCACCTGTCGGGAACCGACGAAACAACCCGCGAAGCAGGGGTGCTATCGCGGAGCGATTATATTTTTTATTCCGATGCTTTTCGTGCTTGACCATTGGTCAGAACGACGGTCCGTCCGCGTTATCAATGCGATCGGCCAGCCGCGAGTGGTGGATGATAAGAATAGCATAGAATATGGCATTGGAATCGGGAATAGCATCGTTCCGCGATTGCACCCCAGGTTCCTGTACGTGCGAGTCCGGTGCGGCCACGCGCGGCCGGCGCGAAATGCAACGGGAGCTGTGCGGAGCCGAGCAAAGCCCGAGCGCGCCAGCAGCCGTCGGCCGCGTCGGCGGTCAGTCGACGCCGGACCATAGAGGGCTGCTTTTTGCTTACGTAACGTCACCGTGACGCGCGCGCGTCGACGTTACGCTGGAGTATATCAGCACCTTTACAGTCGATAGTTCGCGCCCACCTGTTCTGGTTGTGTTTTTCTGTGCCTACATTAATGACCCGCTGTTTCGCCCATGCAGCGCAATATGTTAAACTTGTACCAACTAGCACAAAGGAGTGCCTCATTGATTCATTGGAAGTGATCTCTTTTGCATTTGTTTTGAACCGCGGGTACAGCGCCTTCATAACGATTAAGATTATTCTCTTTATGCAAGCGTCAGGGTGTGGCCCAGTTGTCAAGGCACTCGCTTTTGGAGCGTGTTGGAGTTGAAATTCAGCCTTGCAAGGAAGGTCATCTAGTTTAATGATTTATTTTTTACCTCCGCGGGCGTCATTTTGTTCTCTAATGCATTAGTTGCTTCTACCACTCCATATGGGGCGAAAGAGGTTCCACTTTAATGCGTGAAAATAAGCCACTGTTCCCAAGGTATTTTTGCGACTGGGGGGCAGAGTACGTGGATGCCAAAGCCACACGAAGAGTTGTTACACCTCAGAGCGTAAGACCCGAAATTCAGGGCCACTCTTCTTTCAAAACCACTGTCTGTAAAACATTTACAGTAAGTAAAAATGATTTACAGAGGCATCTTCAAAATCTCTGACTGACCACGCCGAGTCTTCTGCCCTGTTCTTCAAGACTAGCCTCCTCATCTTTTGTGGTGGCCGATGGAAAGGCTGGGAGGAGGTCCACAGCGCTCGCGCGGCATTATCTAATCGGAGACGGGGTAGCATGTAAGTAACCCTGCTGAACTCGCGCAGGCGTCGTCGTATTCGCTCCCCTTTTTTTTTCTTCTATGTGTGTGCTGCTATTCACGGAGATCCCAAGGCAGGGAAGCCCACCAGGTAACGGCTACGTTGTAGCGCCAGTGGTCAAGGGAATGCGTGGGTGAACGTCTTCAAGGTGGTTCACATGCGGGACCAGCCACCGAAAAATGCACACCTGCGGCAGAGCTCCCCCCTCCTCCTTTTGGGGGAATGCCATGCTGGTCACAACAATAGACCGAGCGGTTTTTCATAAACCCACGCGACAATCCGCGGGAAACTAGCGTGGCAACAGCTTCGCGTCAAAAAGTTACAGCCATTCTATCCTATGAAGTTGGGTGACCAGCGGGTGTTACAGACGAAACATTCTTTTTCGGACTACTCTGACGGATGCGTAAGCGCAGAGTTTATAGTAGGTTGCGTCCTTCCTTAGAACTCTCTTTCCGGGCGTCATCGACGTGGCATAATCTTTCTAGCGTTCGTTAGCGTCTTAAGTGGCCCCTAAAAACGCGCGGGAGCTGCTTTTTTTTACAAAACCGAAATGCTCCTGACGTGTGCGATTCATTAGGTCGGCTTGATGTATTGTCTTTCAGATCAGCTTTATTCTACCCCCACGAAATCAATGAAGCGTTCTTAGAAAGTGCTCTTCCTTCTACATTTGTTTTGCACGTGTACAAACACGCCAGTTGAAAATCCTGGGTTGGTGGATGCTGGAACTGTTGGTGGATATCGTGGAAACAATAGTGGACAAGGTGGAAAGAGTAGTGGCTGTGGTGGAAACTGTGGTGGTCATAATGGCTGATGATGGCAAGAGTGGAAAAAATGGTGGCAGATGGTGGTGGTGGTGGTGAGATTCTTTTGCTGTTAAGTGGAAAATGCTGGTTGATGGTGGCGATGCAAAACATGCTGTGGTGGATGGCCTGGTAAAGAAACTGGATGACGGTGGTATCATGGAAGCATGGTATCATGGTTTCATGCACGATGGAAGTGCACGGGACATAATGTGAAATCACTTTCATTTCTAATGTTTTACTGTTTAACGTGCAGAACAATATGTTTACAGTTCAAAAGAAGACAAACGCCGATAATTACGCTTTCTGGCACGCATTTGTTTTTATTCATGCAGGCGTCAATAACCACCTCAAGTTTGTGGAGCACAGGAGCCGTGAATGTTACATTTTGCGCACGTACTTATCAGGTTTACATCCGCGATATGTGGCTGTGTTGTGATATTTACAAGACTAGAGGGTGTCAGTTTGAACAGCGAGAGTAACTGTGCTACATAGCCGCAGAGTGTCGAGAAGTAATGAGCTCTGGCTGCACATTGCCCCTTCCAGCGAATAGACAGGAAAACAAGCCGTCGCTTGATACCACCACGCTAGAAAACTCAATCTGGCAATTCTTGCACGCTGACTAACCTCAGCGGCAGTTAAGGTAACAGTGAAAAATGCATGCGAAAGTTAAAATGCACGAACTTGTACCTTCGGCCTGCGTCGAGATAAGCGCCACAAAGCATGACTTCCACCATCCTATTCTACCACCATGGTTTCCACCAAAGGTTAGGCATAGCGTACCGACTGAGTACGTCTACGTGTCATCCGGTGGTTCTGGCTTTCAGGATACACAATTCCGATTAGTACAAATGAATTTACAGCACAGCGTGGTATCGGCTAACCTAAATGAAGCATTGTTTCTTGTATGGTGTCCGCACAAGAAGCGATCAGCGTCGATGGGACGCGTTTCCAGCAAACGCCTCCGCTCACCAACCGACGCCGGTCACACTCGCCGGCACTTCGTGTGCGAGAACATACTCTTCCCAATTCGCACACTTACTGAAAACAATATGACGGCATATTTTTTCCGCGCACTGCACTTCTTTTTGGCCCAGCTGTTATGTAGTTGTAGCTTATGATACAGCGTCAGATCAGTGCACTCGCACGACCGCGCTGTACGTTGAGGGAGAAAACATCACAACACTCAATCAATTGTACGTGCGTAGTTTCTCGAATGAGATTAGAGTCGGCACAAAACTTTGCACATGTCGCCCTTTGGAAAAAGCGAGAAACGGTTATTAAACTTGGCAGTAACAGCCGATAAACTATACCCGCTTTTCGGTCCACTTAATATTTTTTGGAGTTAAGTTGTAAAAGAAAGATCGACGTGCCATTGGTTACCTGCAGCAGTTTGCTTGCGTTTAATAACTATGCAAGTTTTAGTAGCAGGTGAAGATCATGTGTCTCGAGAATGAGACATACAAAGCCGAAGCCAAACGTTGTATAAGAATGTTGACTAGTCATTCTACAGAAAGCAAACCGTCAGCGTGGCGTGGTGGTAAAGTATTCAGCTCGCGATCCGAAGGTGGCACGTTCGACTCCTAGGAGTGGAAGTTTTTTTCATACACCTTTCTTTGCACTAATGCGTTCTACCTTGCCTTCTATAGGATTATTTATGTGTGACAGCTAGGCGCGATGTTCGTCACGCTGTAGAGCCGCTTTAGGGTCCGTTATTCTCCAGCATTCATCATAAGCCAGCATTCATCATAAGCCAGCATCCAGCATACGCCATATGCCACCATCGTCCAGCACTATAATCCACCATAATGATGGATGGCGAAATCGACAATTCCACATGGTGGATAAATTTTCAATAGGGACTTCACATAGTTCAGATGTATTCACTTTCTTCAAGAATGCGCGTGTATCTCCATGCTAAGACACTGGCATTCAGTTCGGGGGGGGGGGGGGGGCAAATGGGTGCCGGGTTCAAATCCACTACCGCCAAAAATATTGTTATTTTTGATGCATATACTTCTTTATTGCCCGGAAGTTCTTTCGAATTCAGTAATTTCTTACTCCGCTCCATAGAGGGCGCCAGAGATTCCACTTGAATGCTGTTATGTTTTGTAAAAAATAGACCGTTGGTATCGAGAATATCACTCGATGGCGTCACTACGTGATGCCATCGTCACTCGGGAGAGGTCAGGTGCGTTTTGAGTTCGCGCATGGATGAGAGCAAACAGCGCAAAATGAAGCTTCTGTGCCGTTGATACTGAATCAATGTAAAAACATTGCTTCAGTATGAACAGCTTAGGAGCATAATGTGTAGCCACACTAAACGTCGTGACGCGCTACAAAAGTGTGAACGCAGATTAGTATTGACTACAAAGGCAAGCTGTTGTGGGGATGGAGTACTAACGTCAAAAGCATGGCAGCATACTTCACAGTGATTTCGACTATGTCCTTGGTGGTGATATGGTGAGATGGTCTAGAAATGTGGTTTAGTGGGCCAGTTGGTACATGATGACCAGTGAAGGGTTCCAGAAAGTTTCAAACGCGAGCCCGTGATCTCTAGTCGGCGGGGGCGCTCGGGCTGTTCCTCTAATTACACTAATAATTCACATCTGAGCGTCTGTTTTACGCGGCAGTTCACGTGCTCACATTTACAAACTGCGAATTTTCTAGCAACGGCGTTTTTGAGCAATTTGGTGAGCTGTTATGGGATAATATGATATTTCTAAGCAGCCAACCCTTTCTAGCATTGCATAGAAAATGACCGGACGCGAAGGGCTAGTTTTGGGTCCTAAAATATTTTCTTATATAGACATAAGCGCTATTCTAATCTTGGCATGTGTGGCAAACCTACCTTGAGAAGGCCGTTATATTATTGTTTTTGTTTTCGATAATATAGAAAAACAATGTCAATAAAATTTCAATTTTACTGACAGTAAGTCTCTTGGGTGACAGACCGGTCTTTTACACCTGCTGATACAACATGAGTAACACATGCGTGCGCCTACCTAATGTAGCGTTATGTTCTTTCTTTTTCTAGATGCAGCATGCTATTATGATCTCCGATTGAAAAACTCTTCTATCGAACGCATCATTGATGGAAAGTGTTGGAGGCACTTTTACAGTGTCGCGCGTCAAGAAATACATGTTTACACTCCGCTATGCCAACATGAAGTTCATGCACGCAAGTGAATGAATAATAAACTGCGTAGACAATTGTATCGCCTCCACTATACTAACATTTCAGCTTACAAGCAACGGTACAGACAATTGCTGTTGTTACGCTCAAGTGTCGTTCCCAACCAATAAATAAAGACAAGTAACCTATCCCCTATGGTCGCGCATGATTTCCCAGTGCCATTTAGGTGCTGCCAACACTAGCATGTACATTATTGCTAGAGACCCGTGTACTTTATTTAGGGGCACATCAAAGAACAACAAGTGCTTGAAACTTCCCTTCAATACGCTATTTCTCGAAGTCGTATTGGCGCAAGGTAGAGGGCAAGTGAAGTGGGTAGCCTCTTGGACAAAAACGACGAATTTAGTAGGTGAGCACGCGCTGTTGTGTGTCAGCTATTTTATAAACAGACGCCCTGTTTTTTTTTATCTTCGCTCCTGTCTATTCTAGCACCTACCTGTTTGCCTCGTCGCTACAATCCTGGATCCTGGATATTTTTTGTCATTTTATTTTATTATGTCTATCGGTTACGCCGACGGCGACGCCGCTCAACGCTAAAATGGGCGCCTAAGAAATGCGCTCTAAAACTTGTGTACGCAAGCCCGAAATCCTTGTCCGGAGTGAGCTATATATAAGAAATTCTCTAGCAACTTTTGCACACCTGATGTTTTAGCTCAGGCAATTCGAAGACGCTCTGGGCCTTTTATACTCATTTGTGGTTCGGAGCATGTCTGTTCGAACACTTTCAGCTCCTAGCTTCATTACACCTTGTGCCTGTCATGTCTGTCAATAAGGTGAGATGCCGAGGGTATAGAAGGTCTTCAGCAAGCTACGTTTCCCCGCAACCCTTGCAGTTCTCTTGAATGCGAATAAATGCCGGACTGAGGGGCCGAACGCTGAACCAGCAAACTCTTTATCGTCAAACTTCTCAGCCTTTTCAGCATCCCTCGAGAGGAATCTTGTGCAGGTTGATAATGGGTATGTTCTAATGGACATGAATATTATTTGTGTTGGAATTAGACAAAAGTGAGCGTGCGAACTGTGCGACGGAAATGTTGAGCTAATCGAAATTGCTTCGCGGAGTCTTTGCTGTCTTTTTTCAGGCTTCAGAGTAGTAGCGCTTGTGACATTGTAGGCTGTTCTTTCGTTTGATGACGGCAGTATTGCAAGTGCGAAAATTCTCTAATCATTAGGATTGAAGCCTAGCCAAAACGAAGTCAGTTTGTTGAAAGAGGTTCACCACAATCGACAATACGTTGCGTGCAGAGCTGCACGACAGCTAAGAAAACAAGGATGGCAAGCAAACGACAGGCTCCAAAGCAAAAAAAATGACTTTGGCAAAGACTACCAAGCTCCTAGCGACGAAATAAAATTGGTAAGCGGTGTTTGTGGCAAAAGATGTTCGCTTTTCAGGTGTTTCCGTACTTTAAACTCAATTATCGCGAAAAATACTTAGGTAATAGTTTAATTATCTCAAAACTATTACTTTAATTATCTCAAAACTATTCATTTTTACTCCGGTAACACTATATCCTATGTAATACAAGGTAACCAATTGATTATGTCTCGCTTTATTCTGCATAACGGCGTACAACTACTGCATCAGAATTGCAATTGTGCGCTTAACAGTTTTATTGTCGCGAACTATGAAATACGTAGCTTAACTCAAAACTGAGGTCGCAGTGGTAAGAAATTCACTAAAATTATTAGTAAAAATAATGAATTTAGAACAGTTAAAACAACGGAAAATTGGAAGAAAATTATGCATTGTGGATAGCCATTTTATTTACGGCAAAAACGGTTCGTCAACATTGTCAAAAAAATCACAGCATATCTACGGGGTGAATGATGATGAGTGGGACGAAGCTCCGGAGGGAATCATCGGTAAACCGTAAAACTCTTCCGTGAAATTCGCCCAGTACATCATATAAGGAGTTTGAAACACCGTGTATGTAATAAACGTCAAACTTTTATTGTATTGTTGGTTTACGTGGTCCCTTCATTATCACCGCTTGTGATCGGTGAAATGCAGGGAAAGTGTCCGCTCCCGAGCGAAAGACAAAGCGCGCCAAGAGCGAGCGCGACTCCGAGCGAAACAGAAAGCGGCCAAGAGCGACCGCGTTCCCCGGTCGCCTATGAGAATTACGGCAAGGCTAGAGGGAAGGAAGACACGACGCGCGTAGCGTTCCTCTTCGCGTTCCACGACGCGAGGTCGGTAGCACGCCCAACGAAAGCCAACGGAACGCGATCGTGCAAGTGTTTCGGCTTCGCGAACGATGCACGGCGTTTACTGCACATAAAGCGTGTACAATTTCTCTTGCCGCCGTTCTCGTGCCGCCTCGGCCTCGCGCTCTCGTACGGCAGGGTCCTCGCGCCATTGCCGTGCTGCTTGGGCCTCTCGTTCTCGAACGCTGGGATCTTGGCGGCGTCTTCGCGCAGCCAGACGACACGCTTCGGCCTCCCGCTCTCGTACGGTAGCATCCTCGCGCCGCTGCCGTGCCGCTTCGGCCTCCCGCTGTCGTACGGCAGGATCTTGGCGGCGGCGTCTCGCAGCTTCACGACGCGCTTCTGACAGCGCCATCTCGCATCTTTAATCTACTACAAGATAACCATACCGCCATCCAGGGCTGGGCAAAATACTTTGAAATTGTATTGCGATACAATACAAGATACTCAGGCAAGAAGTATTTGAGATACAGGTACAATATACCACAACGCTGATTGTACCCGATACGATATATTCCAATTGTATCTTAAGATACTTCGATACATTCGGAATTTGTTATTATATATGGTATATACGGTAATGTCGCACTTAAAGCCGGTGCACAAAGTGTTTGTTTGAGAATTTACTAACTGCGACCAATTTTGTTTCATTTGAATGTAATGTCCGTTAGTACATCAAAATTTTGTATTTCTTGCTCAAAGTATATCATTCATTCCAGAACAACTTATTGGGGTTCCTTTAGCTGCTTAATATGACAGCTCTTTCTACACATCGCTGATAGCGGTTTTCGCTTGTCGCTTTTGTAATTGGGTGGAGTCGCTGCTCTGCTTGCCGACGGATGCCATCCAATCACAAGAACTGCAATAAGGCTTCCGCACATAGGTGCAAATACCGCTGTGGAGTTCTACCTTTCCCGTAAACGCATCACGGTTTTCGCAATACCCGATCACCGGACAGGTAACATCAGCAACAACGCTAGTAGCGACATTCTTTGCGACTCGTCGTGCTTACGCAGAGGACATAAAACTGCAATGACTTTTATATTCTATATACCTGCTGGCGTAAAGCTTTTGTTAGTGACGTACTCAGTAATGGGCTATCTTTTAACGGTTTTTCTTCTATGAGATGACATAAATCCCAGAAAACGTGTCACGTGTCAGACGTATTCTATAGTTGCACAAAGCGCCGCAGGACACAGCCGCTATTCACACTATATTGCCATTTAGAGCTTCAATTCCTTGGTGATTAGTGAAGACTAAAACAGAAAAACAGATGTAAACTACGTAAAATAGAAAAGCGGTTCCGTATCGAACGCAGTGAATAAGTATTGAAGCACGATGCAGGAGGCACCCCGAAGAGCTAATAATAATTGTTGCGTTTTATGTCCCAGAATCACGATATGATTATGAGGCACGCCGAAGTAAAGGGCTCCGGAAATTTCGACCACGTGGTGTTCTAAAGCTCAAATATAAGCACACGGGCATCGAAATACGGCCTCCGAGACGTACGGGTCACCATTCAAGCACCATAACCACAACCGCGGCGGGTAACCCCTTATAGCTACAATTAGGCATTTAATATCAGAGAAGCGAGTTGGGCTAGTTGGTGCGTATTAACTGCGGACATATCTACTAGCGCGGAAAACACACAAAGGACGAGGTAAAGACAGCAGATAGGACAGAGCGCTAATAGACGGCAGACAGCGCTGCGTCCTGTCTGCCGTCTTTACCTCGTCCTTTGTGTGTTTTTCGCGCTAGTAGATATGTCCGCAGTTAGCCATTTAAGGTAAGACCACAGAAAATTCAGTGCCTATTTAAAACAGCTTAAACCGGCCCATTGGCATGCTCATTAGAAAAACGGAGCATTTTGCAAAAAAAAAATGTTTACTCCAATCCCTTTGCTAACAACTTTGAGGTGGCTCTCAATAATTTACGTTGTCATCATGACAACTCATTCTCGCTATTTTACTAAGCAGTAAGCTGAATTTTTGTTACTGTATACTCCAAGCACGCGCAGATTATTATATATTTGTTCTCAACGTCGCCTTGACATAACAGTAAACTTAAGTGGAATATAAGTCTGTAAACAGTACCAGGCATGATGCAGGCAGCTAAAAGTAAGAATAAAGCAGAGAGCTTACCTTGCCAGCACGTTAAAGAAATATTGCCGTAAGCAGACCCGAAAAAAGCAATACAGAGACATAGGTAATGTATGGGATGAAGCATGGCAGTTTAAAAAAATACTTGTGCTAACAATGGAAATATAGTTTTGAGAACTCAATGAATAAAAGAAAAAAGAGACGTACGCCAAGATAGCTTCTGTTAAGTGAATGCTGCTTCTGTTAGATCCAGCATCAGTACCGGTGGTGCTATAGCTGTTAGAATCTTGTCTGCATATGAGTCGGTCACATTGATGTAAGTCAAACTTGCAGTGACGAAGTACTTCAAATCGCCGATGTGTGAAATCCACGAGACGCAAAGAAATCCCTTTTATTTGCATTCTTCAGACTTCGTAACGAAGCACAACGCAAGAGAAACTTCGATAACGACACTACAGCGGCATCAGAATTTATGCAAAAGACACCGCACGCATTGGTGTACGCGGCACAGGACAAAGGCAAAGAGCCAAGTGTCATAGCGCTGACAAAGCTAAAAAGAAAAGAAAGAGACCGTGGAAACAAAGGTCGTCTGGGCGTAGAAGTTCGCGCGTTTGTCTGTGGAAACGACGCGAGCGCCACCACATGACTCTGCTCCCTCAATAGGGACGCTCAGAGCTCATCGTCCGCCCTCGCTGGAAAACTCTGGCGGAGAGATGAAATAATGTCACTCTTTTCAGTTTTAATCTGGTGGCTTAGTGGGAGCAGTTTCAGCTTGAGAAGCGGAGTTCAACCAACGTTTATTGTTTCGCACCGTGGGGTTGCGATCGCAGTATCTTTTATCTAAGATACACGATACATTCTTCAATGTATCAGAAATACAGATACTGATACACGTCTTGCTAGACGTATCGCGATACAGATACAAGATACCCAAAGAGTATCTGAGATAGTATCTAGGATACATGTTTCATCGATACTGCCCATCACTGCCGCCATCCAGTGTTGTTCTATGCAATTTTACTCGTATACTCACTGCGCCATCTATTGTAACATTCATAAACTAGTATACTCACAGCGCCATCTATTGAGCAATCCATAAACTAGAGGTGGCTACACACTACTACTACTACTACTACTATTACAGAGGAAGGAACGACCGACACGCTAAGGAGCTTCGCCCCTAAAATGCATGACACGCATAGGGCTAATCCTGTGGTCTAATGAAAAATACAGAAAATATAGAGTGTGACAACTTCAAGACCTCGTGCCAAAACTTTGTCGTAGGGACAACTATCCTTTTGTTCAACGGTGCTCAATCCATGCGACGTATGTGTACGTGATGAATGATGAAAATAAAAAAAGACAGCCGCATTTGTCGCTACTGCCTTCTATTGTTCATGAGGAGAAAAGAAGTGCCTCAACCTTGTGTACTCAAAATACAAAGCAGTTTCGGGTTTCATCAAAGGCACCATATTCTAACGGGTCGTAGGCTGTTATACAATGCACGTGAGAGTTTCACTCGTGATTCTGGTCATTTTTTGGACCGATTCTACCTGTCCAATGCAATGCTTTCCGAGATGCCGCACGATCTACTCTATCACGGATGTAAGTAATGTTCTTATTACTGGTGCAGCGTCTGATTGAGCGCTCGAGCCTATATATCCACGCCTATATGATTGGGCATTCATATTGTAGAGCCTTTCATTCGTCTCACGGCGCTCTTTCTTATTTTCCATATTGAGAAGACTTCTACCAAGCTATCTGATGACTGTGTTTTTGTACCCTCAGTGGTTATTACTGTGAGAAAAAAAAAACGTCGTTGACTATTTTCAGGACTTGTCAGGAATTCTTGCTGACTGCACTCGTGAAAACAATAATATAACAGCTGATATTGCACCGCGGACAGACAGTTATTGTAATTCAATATAATAAAAATAGAATACAATTGTGATTCAATATTGCAGTACACTCCTACTATGACGCACATGACTCAAAATTAGGCTTATATGCCCATGTCAGGGTACTAACTCGCTTCATTAATAAATCCATCGAGCACAAAATTGTATACAGTTGGTTGATGTTGAGCGTGCAATGACAACGGAATGAAGAGTGTAGCTTATAATCGACCAACGCGTGGCATAAAAAATATGTATTTAGCACCCTTTTGGACATATATTTAACACAGTTTCCAAAGATGAGTTTTTACACAGAAATCCTGTTTATTCGGCTTCATATGTTTGTAGGATTGGCAACATTTGCAATCTTACTGCAAAATATGAATATAGCTAATACGTGGTCATAGTTCAATCAGGACTTCGCATTTGAAAGGTGGTTGAATAGTCGTTCTTGAGATGCTTAAATTACGTCGTAGAACTCTAGTGACTTTTTTATTTCTGCTGATGTTCACTCAGGAATATATTTATTTGCTGCTGAAACGAGCCTACGTAATTTGTTTAGTGCATAAAAAGACTAGTGTTCTGGCCTTGCTTAGTTTTTCTCATTGGAAACTTTAGGCGTTTGTTTTTCGCTTTCTCAGAGTTAAAGTTTCATGTCCTGCACAGGCCAGCACTTTGCATCACTAATAATAATAAGAACTACAGAGCGAACGCACTTCTTTGTCCTCCTTGCATCTTTACTTCTTTGTCGCTGCACCCATCTGAATATGATTTCATGTCTTCGCGTATCTAATACGCTATCACTTTTGGTACACGTTTGGTTTAGAGCTATTGTTGTGTGCGCATGGGCGGTAAGGTTACCTTGGGGTTACACAGGCATTGGCGTATGAAAGAATGAATCACTTGTTAGAGAGCGCTTGTGTCGTACGATTCTTTTCTTTGTGGGTGTCTTGTGCGTTTCCGCTGTAAATTTTGCTCAGGATACTGGTCACGGTGTAACATTTATACAGTGATTCTTGTTCAGCTGTCTCGTTTCTTCCATCTTGTGCCATAAACCTGCAACAGCCAAAGCGTTTCCGCTAGCTCGCGCTACCACGAGCCACAAGGACGCTCTTCTTTTTCCATGGTCGGCTGGCCACAAGTGGCGCGGCGCTCCGTTTGCGCCGCGCCGATGCACCATGGCACGCGTCTAGCATAACTTTAATTTCGCCACGTGTCGCGTCCCGTGAGTTTCACCCGACGATGCGTGCGTTTGTATCAGCCGTTAATATCATGGAGAACCAATAAAGAAAAGAAAATGACAAATGGCGTAGCTTTTGCAAAAAGCTACGCCAACCTCTGACAAGGAAAAGCTTCGCTCCGTCGAAGGTTACAGGCCAATATCGCTGTCAAATGTGGACTACAAAATTTTTGCGAAAGTATTATCAAATAGATTGCAATTTGCGATGTCTATTCTCATTGGGTCTTATCAGACATGTGGAATTAGGGGCCGATCTATACAAAACAATATACACGTTGCTCGAACAGTTCTTCACTTCTGCTATGGTTATCAAAAACAGCTTGCAATGCTACAGGTAGACCTTGCAAAAGCCTTTGATCGTGTTAGTCATTCGTTCCTTTTTTCTCTACTTGAGCATGCCAATGTTGGCACAGTCGTGCTTAAAGGTGTTAAACTTTGTTATAATGAATGCTCAACTCGTCTCATTGTTAATGGTCAACTCTCGAAACCTGTTTCTATTTGCTCTTCGGTGAAACAGGGATGCCCGATGTCACCACTTCTGTTTGCACTTTATCTAGAGCCGCTGTGCTTAAGCATAATACAGTCCAGTTGTATTCGCGGCTTTAGTATATTAGGCAGTGAAGTTAAAGTATTAGCTTATGCAGACGATGTCGCTTTCTTTTGCACAGATAAACCAAGTGTAGAAAATGTGGTATCTATAATTGAAAAGTTTGGCGTTGTATCAGGAGCGCGTTTAAATGCCTCTAAGAGTTTAGGACTATGGTTTGGCTCGTGGGGTACCACGCCGAATCAGTTCGCAGGGATTAATTGGACACGAATCCCGCCAAAATACCTCGGAGTACCACTGGACGCGTATAGATTCAGTGCGCATTACTGGAAGGAGCGCGTTCCTAAGCTTGAACGACAGGCCCAGACATTTGTTCCCCATCGACTTTCAATATTCGGGAGAGCTGAAGCTTGCAATACTTTCCTAGCAACAAAGCTTTACTACGTATTGCAACTTATCCATTGCGCGAGATTTTATATACAACGCTTTCATCGAATTTTTGCTACTTTCATATGGTCTTCGACTTTTGAGCCCATGCGTCGTGACAACATTTTCAGGCCAGTTAGTGAGGGTGGGTTGGGATTAGTACATCTTTATCTATGGCAAACAGTTTCACGATTCTTCTTTTTTCGAGACAATTCCCACCCCGTAATCCGTTCATTCTTGCAGGTTACACTTGTTGATTGCTTGCCAGACTTAGTTGTTTCATCAAACTTCTCCGAACGCCCGTGTTTGTGGGGATTCATACAGGAAGTTTACCTCGCAGTTCGGTTCCTTAAAGCTCGCTTTTCCATGGAATACCTGTACACAGTCTCGCGCAAGGTACTATATAAGGATTTACTAACTATGCTCTTCCCGCCTCCGCTGTACCGTTCATTGTACTCCGATCTTTCAGGCCACGATGTGTTGAAACGTGTGCGCAAAATGTATATTCCTCCTAATTCAAAAACATTTTTCTATAAACTCCACTCTGAAACACTTCCGGTAAGCACATGGTTGAAAAGAAAAGGTATTTTTGTCTCTTCTGTTAACTGCCGTCTATGTGATGTGCCGGAAACAATAGAACATTGCTTTATTAGCTGCAAAGACGCTATTCTGTTCTGGGATGTCCTTCAGAGAGCACTGAAGAAACGTTTTGTCGTCAATTCTCACACCATACGTTATCTTATACCAACATCGCTTGATGAAGTGCCATATGATATGTTTTTCCTCATGGGTATGCATAGCTTATGGAAGACACGTATGCAGGACCGTAACGCAGAACCCACCATTTCTTCAAGCATGCACTTCATTCGCATGACTATTCAGCTAAAGGACATTTATGATGTCCTGGACTTTAGACCGGACTGGTACCCCCTCTTGGTGAGGTGCTCGGCCTCACCACCTTTCTAGTATAACACGATGTGAAGAACTCTCACCGTTCTACTGCACGTTGTGTTAGCCATCGAGTGTGCACTTAGTAACGCTTGAGCGCATATTGTCGCTATGTGATTGTACCTTTGCTTGCTTTATTTGTGCTATTATTGTGCACTGTAATACTAAGTGTGATAAATACCATGAAAGAAAAAAAAAATGACAAATGGCGTAATTGTCCAAGCCAGCGCGCAACGGAGCGAGGGGTCGCAGGTTCGAATCACCGGTCGAGCCTGTGGGATTTTTTTTTCTTCTTAATTTTTTGCGATTCTAGTTTAGATACACATACATATACATACACGCGACATGACGGCGACGTCAAAAATTCACCTAGAGTGCCCATATATTTGCTATCGCAATAAAAATGAAAACTTCACCAGGACGTACACGCTTGTAACACAAGGAGACGAAAGCCTCTGTTACACTCCTGTAACACAGAATGAGCTGCGCATATTAAATTGCACAATTGAAAGGGCTTATGGAAGATGGTTTTGGTGTTGTCCATGTAATAACGTATTTCGCTTGTCGCGCCTGCTACTGTATTTGTCGCTTCGAAAATTCCGTTTGCACGCGTGTCGGGCATTGTGCTCGTACAGACGCAGCAGTACGAGCAGGGACAGGACCTTCTACCACAGGGGCATGCTTATGCAGCTGTTCCCGAGAACCGGTATAGCATATATGTTCCATCACTCACGCATAAGCCATCGACATGTCCGCTAATAACAAAAGAGGTTTCTTCAGTGAAGTGCTTTTAAAGCATTGTCGCTCGCGCTGACACTGACAAACAGTGGTACAACCACCCCTGAAATGCAGTCTCCCATAGAGCACTGTAACCGAAAAACGCGGTTCCCGGACTACATAGTAATAAGTGCCTTCTTCGTTATTTTGTCGTTACGACGTAATTTCGCATTGCGAATTACGGGTCCATGGATAGCAAAATGTTCGCCATGGAAAAATAATCCTCTAACGTGGCCGTTTTTGAAACACATGCAATCGTGGAATCGTTCTAACAGTTCAATGAGAGGTACTAAAATTTTCCACAATACATACATAGGATTTGTTCTCTGTTAAAAAAAAATCATTACAGAAAGCCCGTCTGGTGGAAACCATATCAATAGCTTAACGTCAAACACCTGATGATTGATTGAAACGGGGAATCCATATTGCCACGTGCGTTTCTTATTATCACTTTTGCTGCATTCGGTTTTCGCCCACCAAGACAGTCAGCAACGCTCAGCGCAAACTGCGCCTCATTATTCGAGAAGCTTCGCGATTATTGTAGATTGTTTTCTTAGGATCGCGCGCAAGACGCGAAACTTTGCATCATAACAGAAGAAAGTACCCGACCAATCCGTCAGAGCCCGTACCGAGTTTCGACGCGACAACGCGAGGCCGTCAAGAAACAGATCGACGAAATGCTACGCGACGACATCATCCAGCCGTCCAAGAGTCCGTGGGCTTCACCTGTGGTGTTAGTGAGGAAGAAGGATGGAACCCTACGTTTTTGCGTCGGCTATCGTCGCCTGAACAAGGTCACGAAGAAGGACGTGAACCCTCTCCCACGAATAGACGACGCCCTAGATCGACTCCACAACGCCAAGTACTTTTCGTCGATGGACCTCAAGACCGGCTACTGGCAAATCGAAGTCGACGAGAGAGACCGAGAAAAGACTGCCTTCGTAACACCAGACGGCCTGTTCGTGTTCAAGGTCATGACTTTTGGTCTATGTTCGGCACCCGCAACTTTCCAACGTGTCATGGATACAGCACTGCCTGGCTTGAAGTGCCAGACTTGCCTCGTGTACTTGGACGACGTCGTTGTGTTTGCCTTCAAACTTCGACGAACACCTACGGCGGTTTGAAGCTGTACTTCAAGCAATAAAGAGCTCCGGACTCACCCTGAAGCCAGAAAAGTGTCGCTTTGCGTACGAGGAGCTCTCGTTCATGGGACACGTGATCAGCAAGTCCGGAGTACGCCCTGACCCGCAGAAGACAGTCGCCATCGCTACATTCCCGCCACCTGCAGACAAGAAGGCCGTGCGTCAATTTCTCGGCCTAGCGCCCATTACAGGCAGTTCGTCAAAAACTTTACCCGCATCGCCGAGCCACTTACTAGCCTTGCCAGGACCGACGTCGAGTTCAAGTGGGAAACGCCGTAGGAGGAAGCATTTCAAGAAATAAAACGACGCCTACAGACGCCTCCATTACTCGCGCATTTCGACCAATATGCCCAAACAGAAGTACACACCGACGCAAGCAATGTAGGACTCGGCGCCGTCCTTGTGCACAGGATTGACGGATTGGAAGGGGTAATGAGCTATGCTAGCCGGTCGCTATCAAAGGCGGAAGCCAACTATTTCACGACAGAAAAGGAGTGCCTTGCCATAATCTGGGCTACATCAAAGTTTCGCCCCTACCTTTACGGCAGGCCCTTCAAAGTTGTGAGCGACCACCACGCCCTGTGTTGGCTAGCTAACTTGAAGGACCGTTCAGGTCGTCTCGCACGATGAAGCTTGAGACTTCTCAAGAATTTGACATTACGATCGTCTACAAGTCCGGAAGAAAACACTCTGACGCCGACTGCCTGTCTCGTGCCCCCGTGGACCCGCCTCCGCAAGACGACCAGGATGATGACTACTTCTTGGGAACCATAAGTGCTGGCGACGTCGCCGAACAACAGCGATCCGACCCGGAACTCAGAGGCCTTATGGAATACCTGGAGGGCAAGAACGCAGTCGTTCCGAAAGTGTTCAAGCGAGCACTGGCGTCGTTTTTCTTACGCAGCGGCATTCTCCACAACAAGAATTTCTCACCACATCGAGCCAAGTAGCTTCTCGTGGTGCCTTCAGAATTGCGACCAGAAGTCCTCCAGGCCCTGCACGACGACCCAACAGCAGGACACCTCGGTGTTTCCCGAACGCTGGCAAGAATACAAGAAAACTACAACTGTCCGCGCCTTGCCGCCGACGTCACTCGCTACGTAAGGACATGCCCAGACTGTCAGCGACGAAAGACACCGCCAACAAGACCAGCGGGCTTATTTGAGCCGATCGAGCCACCGCGGCGACCGTTCCAGCAGATCGGGATGGACCTCCTGGGGCCGTTCCCAACGTCGACTACTGGTAATAAATGGATCGTCGTAGCTACCGACTACCTGACCGGCTACGCCGAAACAAGGGCCCTGCCTAGGGGCAGTGCCGCCAAGGTAGTGAAGTTCTTCGTTGTGTAAAGGCGTTTATCGACGGCTGGATGGACCACTTTGTAAAGGCGTTTCCAACACTCCACCACTTTGTAAAGGCGTTTATTGACGGCTGGATGGACGGGGACGATGCACA
Source organism: Rhipicephalus sanguineus (assembly GCF_013339695.2). Taxonomy (NCBI): domain Eukaryota; kingdom Metazoa; phylum Arthropoda; class Arachnida; order Ixodida; family Ixodidae; genus Rhipicephalus; species Rhipicephalus sanguineus. Next base: position 82,057,778 of record NC_051185.1, on the reverse strand, counting down.
ACAGTCACGACGGAGCCCAGACTCTCACGAACACGAGCACGAGGGGCGTGCTCTCCGAGAAGAGGCGAAGAAGGTGACCCACTAGAAGGCGCTCGAGAGAACGGCCCATTACAGCGTTCCAGTGCTTCTCTACAGTTGAAGGCATCGTTCTGCGTCATGACGCCCCAGAGGTCCTCATCACCGACAGAGGTATGGCGTTTACTGCGGAGCTAACTCAGGCGATCTTGAGGTACAGTCGTACAAGCCACCGCCGTACCACTGCCTACCACCCTCAGACCAATGGCCTTACCGAGCGGCTAAATAAGACCATCGCCGACATGCCGGCCATGTACGCAGACGTCGAGCACAAGACGTGGGATGCCACCGCTGTGCAAGGAACGACGCAGGTGACGCCTTACACGTTGGTCTACGGAAGGAGCCCAGCAACGACGCTCGACGCAATGCTGTACGAAGACAATCTCGACGTCGCTGTACGATGCTGTACGAAGACAATCTCGACGCAATGCAATACGAAGACAATCTCGACGTCGCTGCCTATTTGCAACGCTCCGAAGAAGCACGACAGCTCGCCCGCCTACGTATCAACAACCAGTAGACGACTGACAGCCGCCGCTACAACCTTCGACGACGCCACATGGAATACCAACCCGGTGACCGTGTATGGGTATGGACGCCAACACGCGGACGGGAACTTAGTGAGAAGCTCCTCCGACGATACTTCGGACCGTACAGGGTACTTTGACGCCTCGGCGTACTCGACTACGAGGTTGTCCCTGACAGCATTACGAACTTGTCGTGCGCCTCAAGCCATGTCGTGCGTTAGTGAATCTGAGGACTGTACTTTTGCTCATTGTTTATTGTACATTCTTGCTTAATATTGTTATTCTTGTTGCATGCATTGGCCACCCCCGCGTGTTCTGTTTTAAGCATCGGGACAATGCTTTTTCAGAGCGAGGCATTGCCACGTGCGTTTCTTATTATCACTTTTCCTGCATTCGGTTTTCGCCCACAAAGACTGTCAGCAGCGCTCAGCGCAAACTGCGCCTCATTGTTCGAGAAGCTTCGCGATTATTGTAGATTGCTTTCTTACGATTGCGCGCAAGACGCGAATACTCGAGCTTCTTCTAGAGCTTGCGCGACAACCAGCGATAACGCTGGAATATTCGACGTCACATGTATGAATGCCGACGCGCTTCCCCGCTTGTCGGTTGATCGACGGTCGACGCTCTGTTCACCGCTATCAGTGTATTGCTATAGTTTGAGTTTCAGTTTCCCGGCCACAAGTTCGGCCAAATAAAGAGTTTAATCTCTGACGTGCTGACTGCTGCCGTCGTCGACGTCACGACCACGTGACAATATGCTGACCTACAGGTTTTACACTCATAGATGTGTACCTCAAACATAAAAACGTGGAAGCCACGGTGGCGTGGTGGTTCTGGTGCTCGACGGGTGACCCGAAGGTGGCGGGATCGAAACCCGGCCGCGGCAACAGCATTTCCGATGGAGACGAAAATCCTTGACGCCCGCGCACTTGGATTTAGGTGCACGTCAAAGAACACCGGGTGGTGTTCGGAGCCCTCTACTGCGGTGCCCTCTACCGGAGTTTCCGGAGCCCTCTACTGCGGCGTCCCTCGTAATCATATCAATGTTTTGGGACAATAAACCCCAACGATGATTATTATGAAGAATTAAAACGAAGCTACACTACCTTTATTCACAAGTGTATTTGAATAGAGCGAATGAGCATGGCAAAATCATATTACGAAATAAGTATTACAAAAAAATTGGCAGATCTCACACGTTGTGGGAATCGGTTTCATGCGAAGCAGTCAGCGAGTAATTGTCTATGGCAAAGACAAAAAATGCAGCATAGGCTCTATGCTGCATTTTTTTGTCTTTCTGCCAAGCGTAACAGGTGGATTGACGTGTGTTTGTAAGTGTACTAGCTGTGTGCTTGGAGCCTTAGTAGGCACGTCGACTACGCTGGCGTTTAAAGGGTAACTTATGCTCTGCGTAACGTGAACAATCACTTTAGAGCAGAGACGTGAGTGTTATCGAAGCCAAATGCACTTTACGGTGTGATGATGTGAATACCATGCCTAATTTTCGTTAGCATATTCCTCGGGGGTCGAACAAAGCTTAAATATAGCTTCCTGAATTGTAGGAATGCAAACGTAATGTTTATGCTTACCATTTTTCCTAAAAAAGGTGTAGAATTTCTCTGCCTTATGTATTTCTGCCCAGATACCTCTACTTGCCAATATCTCGTGAGTTACACCAGCCCCTCCGTCTCACGAAGACTGTGTAGTGGCGTCTCATTGAAAATCTCCTGAGCATAATTCAGTCTCAGCTGGCTCCAATAAGCCGGATTCAGGATATTTCAGCGTTTACCGGTGAATTTCGCACACTGATTTTAAGTGAATCGTAAGCACTCCCAGATGCTCTCTAACGCGAAACATCATAAGAAGCGTGGCATAAGCTTTTCGTAGTGCCGGAGAACGTGATGGTTACTGCAGGTAAGCCCTGTGCCAGCAGTCTTGAAAGGATGTTGGGATGCGCTAAGATAAACATTTTGATTCCGCACAGCTGTAGCTAGGATATTAGGTGCGCCTTTTCAAGTAAGTTGGAGTACCTTAAGTCTGCAGCTCCTTAATGAGCACTATAGCATCTACGCCGCTAAAATATCCCGTGTGAGCCTTCTTGTCCTTCCGTACAGAAACTGTAAAGGGACATATCGCTTTATTGGCAAGGAGTTGAGAGTAAAGGCAGCGATGACGACGTTGTACCCTAATGTTCGTGATTAGGTTGAAAGTAACACAATAAAATGTATTTGGACTTGCGGTTGTTGCATTTTAGCAGCCTATTCAGTACGGTGCAAGTTCGCAGTACGGTGCGCTTATTTATTTCTTAAACATGTGTAGTTAAAGCAGTGTCCAATAATTAGCCGTCAGGGAGCCTAGTTGTGCGTGCAGGTTAATTACGCAGGCAGCCATAATGGAAAGAACATGCTCGGCTGAAGCACCGCATACTGCTCTAACCATTGCAAAATTCGTCACGAAACGCGATGCGCGAATAAATAACCGAGTACGAGGGAATCGACACATCAAGATGATGTCGTACGATCAGTCTTGAAACCGGGCCTGTTTTGTACACAATTAACGAGTAAGTGTATAGGCATGAAAAGAAGCGGAGGTTGATACATAACAGTAGACGTCATTGTGTGCGCCAAAATATCTAGGCATCAAGCTGCTGTAATGCTCTAGATGTGTAAACCTGTTGTGTTGTGGAACGCTAACAGCATAAATTGGCACAGGGCTGCGTAATTGTAATTAAGCAGCCATTGTTAATCAGTAGCTTATAAAGTGAGCACTACTGGCATCATGAAGGTACCAGTAATGTTGACAGCATTGCGGTAATGGTAGTTGTCGTCTTAGGGCCGGGTGTCGTCGCCAAAGGCGACAGGAAAATATTAAAGCTGGAAGCACCGCATGGTTAGTTCATCGTCAAGGCGGTGATGCGGGCTAGTTGGTTTGAATCACTAGTAACCATATTTGTAGCGCAAAAAAACCAGCGCCCGTCCTGTGTATGTGTTCCTTACTTGTGTCTACGTCTGGTTTTTTTGCGCTACAAATATGGTTACTAGTAGTTCATCGTTGCATGAATGAATGAATGAAAAAAAAGAAACATTTAAAGCTGGTCCAGTAGTTTCCTTCGAGCGAGGCGGGGGGAAGAGTGGATTAACCCGCGCCCCGTCCCACTCCCCGTCGACGACGATGGCGGTGCCTCTGGTGACGGCTCGGAGTCGAGTTTCTGTTGCTGGAGCGTAAGCAGAATGTCGCCAGTAACAACAGAGAAGTTTTCGCCAGAGAGAACTCCACGTTATCGCTAAGCTCTTTTTTTAGTCGCCGTACTGTCTTTTGCGGATGGTCAGCTAATGACCTGCATTATCGGCGGGTCGCATAACCATATCATTAACAGGAACGACAGTCAAGACTCCGAACACAAGTCTGTACGAAAGAAAACGATAACTACACGTACAGCTGTAGAATACACAAGTTCATTTATAAAAGCGAGTTTAATCTCGAACTATCTGGATATGGTCAACGGATGTTAAGAGAAGTTGCTTGTGGAACTTGTTAGAAACAGACATTTTTAGGCAAGAAATAACAAGCCCGTAAGCTTTATGGAAATTACGCGTCCTAATAAATTTGTAGGCACTCGAAATTTGAAACCTCTGGTTGTAGAGCTGAAGTGTAAGGCAGGGAACCGGGCTTGGGGAGACGCAGGGCTGGGCAAAGATACTTTGAAATTGTATCGCAATACTATAGAAGATACTTGCGCAAGAAGTATTTCACATACAGATACAAGATACTACAACACTGGTTGTATCCGATACGATACATTCCAAATGTATCTTAAGATACTTCGATACATTTCGAAATTTGTTTTTATATATTGATACAATGTAGCACTGAACGCCTATGCACTAAATATTCGCCTATTTAGCTTCATTCCAATTTAGCTTCATTCGAATGAAATGTTTGTTGGTATCTCAAAACTTGTGTACTTATTGCTCAAGGTATATTCGTTGCATTCCGAAACAACTTATTGGCGTTGCTTTTGCTGCTTAACATGACAGCTCTTTGCACACATCGCAGACAGCGGTTTTTGTTTGTAGCTTTTGTAATTGATGGGAGTCGCTGCTCTACTTGCCGACCTGCTAGAGGGTTGTCATCTAATCACGGGAACTTTAATAAGAAGCACCCGCGCGATGGCGCTGTGGGGTTCTTCCTTGGCCGTAAACGTGTTGCTGTTTTTGCAATAACGTATCACCGGACAGGTTTACGTCGCCAAGAACATGTGCAGCCCAGAAACGTTTCGGACGTATAGTACAGTTACCCAAAGCGCCGCAGGCCACCGCCGCTATTCACACTTATTGCCACTTATAGCTCCGATTATCTGGTGGTTAGTAACAATAACATAATATTAGAAAGCCTGAAACAAAGAAAACGAATATATCTAAGTAAAATAAATAATCGGTTCCGCAGCAAACATCGCTAATAAGTATAGAAACACGATACAGCGGAACTCACAAGAAGTAATAGTAATTGTTGCGTTTTACGCGTCCTAAAACCACGATTTGATTACGAGAGACGGTGTAATGGAGGGCTCCGGAAATTTCGGCCATCTAGGGTTCTAAAACCTGAATATAAGCACACGGGCCTCTGGAATTTTTTCTTTCCCTCTATCGAAATGCGGCCGCCATGACCTTCGGGTCAGCTGTCAAGCACCATAGCCACTGCGGGTAACCCCTAACAGCTATGACAAATAAGTTCAGTGCCTATGGAAAACAGCGCAAAACGGTTCGTTGGTACGCTCATCAGAATATTGTGCCTGGCGCAGCATAGCCTCGGCTGCTTTCGCGCCATAAAAAAAACCGAATTAACTAACTAACTAGGCTTATCAGAAAAACGGAGCATATCGAATAACAATGTCTCTCGTGTACCTTTGCTAACGTAGTCAAGATGGCTCCTAATCATTTGCGTTATCATAATACAAAGTCAATTTCGCTGTTTTACCTAGTAGTAAGCAGGATTATTGTTACTGTGTACTCCAGGTATGACCGGATTATTACATGTTTGTTCTCAACATCGCCTTTACATAACACTAAGTTCAAGAGGAATATAAGTATCTAGACAGAAGAAGAATTGGCGCAAACAGTTCAAAGTAAGAATAAAGCAAACAGCTTACTTTGGCAGAACGTTAAAGACATATCCCAGTGAGCAGACCGAAAAGAAAAACAATATACCTATACAGGTGTATTGGGTGGAAAAGGACAGCTAAGAAAGGACTCATGCTATCAGTCAAATTATGATATTAAAACTCTTTGTGCAAAAGAAAAAGAGACTTACGCCAAGATAGAGTCTGTTAGGTGAATGATTGCTCTGTTAGGTCCAGCATCGATACCGGTGGTGCTATAGCTGTTAGAATGTTCTTTGCATATAAGTCAATCTCACTGCGTGTAAGACAAACACATCCACAAAATTCTTCGCCGAATTGTAAAGGGCACGAGACGCAAAGCAACCCCCCATTCTTGCAGTCTTCAGCCTTCGTAACGAAGCACCACGCTAGAGAAATCTCGATCATGGCACTACAGCGGCATCAGAATGTGTGAGTAAGACGCCGCACACATTGCAGTATGCGGCACAGAACAGCGGCTAAGTACCTAGTGTCAGGAACTCGCAAAGCTAAAACAACGAGAAAACAAAAGGGTCAAGGCACTTCGCACGCACATTTTTCGAGACGACGCGAGCGTCACCACGTGACTTTGACCCACCAATAGGGCCGCTCTAAGCTCATCGCTTATCCTCGCTGGAAAGCTGTGGTAGAGTGACCTAGAATAGGGGGAGTGTCCAAAGCGCCGGCTCCCGCGTGGGCCTTTTGCCGTGAACTCCCGCGCCGCGCCACTGCTGCGCCGGACCCGTGGGCTTTCCGCGCTCGGGAAGCGCTCGGAAAGCGAGGGGCGTCTGCTACGCGCTGTAGTTTTTCGCGCCGCGTTTCCACACAGGGCACTTGAAGTCTACTTAACTTTTATAATGCGGTGCGGAATGGTGCTTATCCATCTTTAAGCGTTGTGTTAGTGCTGGGGCAACAACATAATGCAAAGAATCATGTGTCAAGCGGCATCAGCGTGGCCTAGTTCCGGTCACAGAGTTCGAGAACGTTGGTGCGTGTGTAAAAACGCGCAAAACGGCCATGCACAAGCAAAGAACGAAAAAAAAAACTTTGTTCGCACGAGTAATCGAGCGATAGCACCACGCATGCACGAATTAAGAGTAATAAAAAAAGTTAATTGGACGCGGAGTCAGCTGAAATACTTGCGCGCAGTGACCGCTTCACACTACGAGCGTTTTACTAATGGTCCCCACTGGTTTGCTAGCCATATGCACACCGCTTCATTCGACAATTCATTAGCCTCCACTAACTCTTTATTACGGACGGAGCACACCGGGAAGACGCAAAGAAAAAAAAAGAGTAGAGACGGCCATACGACCGCAATGCTGTTGGCTTATCTTTGCTTCTGGGGTAGTGTACAACAAGGTTCACTGTGCGCAAACATTTGAAAGAGAAGCAATGCCAGGTAAACTAACCTCATTCCACAGGCTTTTGCGTAAACGGCGTATTATAGAAAATGCTTTACAAATATCCAGATATCATGAAACAAAGTTCAAATGCCCCCATTCTCGCTGTACAAGCTGCCTGAATGAAAATACGGTAAGAAATTGACAAATAGAAGTGTAATATCTCAATCACTTCAGAAAAGAAAATTGTTCAAATGCAGATATCCCTTATGCACCTATAGCCTGAAAAATGCAGCATGCGACAATATATATATATATATATATATATATATATATATATATATATATATATATATATATATATATATATATATATATATATTATCGCATGTTGCATTGGATTGCTGAACGTCAGTATGAAACGTTCGTGCGAGATGCGTGCATTGCTTCAAGCCTTCACCATACGAAATGAAAACAGTTTCAAACAACTCATTTTCAACTTCACATGTTTTCACGGTTCTCGGAGGTTATCGTTCGCCCGCTTCAGAGACTTTACAAAAAGATGTGGACGAGTAGTTACATAAAATACAATTGTTTCCGCGGCACTTGAGTGCGCGCCAACAGGGCACCCGACCGCGATTTCCCGCTTTTTCCTGATGACCTCAATATAGCGTCCACCACAATTTCATGCTGAAGCTCCGGAGTACTTAAATAGCGAGTCTGCTCATATCTTGAATGAATAAATGTAAAGAGATATGAGCAGACCGGTAAAGCAAGCCGTCCCGCAGACGCGTGCAATCAGCTGCTCTGAACTGAGAATCACGTTTGTTTTCGGGCGACCGCTCGCAACATGAAGTGAAGCATACACGATCTTGCACTGTTATCGTTTCATTTTCTTTGGTTTGTCTTTGTTTTAAAGGCCTCATCAAATACAAAAATTGACCGTCGGCGTCCCGCGTAGCCAACACGAGTGATGCACAAAATCGTCACGCGATGACGTCGACAGAACTTGTAACGTCACTATGACATCATTCAACGTGACGTCATATGATGACGCCATCACATAACATGGTCGCTTTGCATTGCCTCCGTGACCGGGGGGCCGATCACGGAGGCAATGTAAAAGCAGTTGAGGTGCAGAAAGCTTGCAATGCCTTCGATCCTATCAGCAGTCCGAAACCACGTTATGTGCAGAAAGCTTCCGGAGAGGGGCGAGGGAGGACCAATGCATCGACTGACGAAAAAGATGGCTTTCGTTTTTGAGTTGTCTCAGGCAAATGCACAAGGCACCGTGTTTATTTTTCTTTTTCATGTAATTTTTTCGTATACATTTTACCTATGCGGTTAGTTCTTCAAAATATATGAGTGTTGACATCGATATTGGTGACCACCACGTTTTTATCCCCTCACTGAAACAAATCGTCAGACCACACATTGTCAGAATTATTTCTGGCTAAAGAAAACGGGTTTGCGCGCCACACACCATAATAGTATTGTTAGTCGTTACACAAATGGCAAGCATGTCAAGTTGATGCCATGACTTATCGATCGTGTTGGGCATACGTACAGCGGTGAGCACTGTTAGGGTGAACACGCGAGCGCGTGGCCGACGGCACTATCAGCGCCGCGTAACAGCCATCGTTACAAACATTGCACATGCGCAGCATGTGCTTTGCGATACACTCTTTCCACCACGCGCACTGCGTCATAGATATGCTTGTCGGGGATACGCTTGCGTGCGCGCAGTGGAAAGAGTATTTCGTAGAACGCATGATGCGCATGCGCAATGTTTCCACCGATGACCGTTATGCGGCGCCGACAGAGCCGTCGGCCACGCGCTCGCGTGTTCAACCTAAGAGTGCTCACCGCTGTACATTCGTGCCCCTCCGTGCCAATTTTCGTGTATACCAAGTGAACGAGACGCGAGTTACGCGAGTAATTTTTTACTTTTGGTACCGCGGCCACGCCGACTGACACATTCGGCTTCGCACGAAATGGCTTGAAACAGCAGAGCGCCGGAGGCAGCCTTGTAAAATATATCGAATGCACGAAATAAAAGATAGGATATGAAGGGTGCAAACGCGTTACCATGCATGAGCTAGTTACTACGTGCATATGTGCTACGTTCTCCTGGTTATCTCCAGTTTATTCTCTCCTGCAGCAAGTTTACGTTCGTCATTCCACACGAAAGTAAGTTAAGCGCCTTTTCTCACGATAACGTGCGTGCAGGATGCGTTCCTCAAACAGCCGCGGAAGTGTGGACCAATGCGGTGACAAACCGGCTGAAAGGATATGTACCAAATCTCCGTTTCACAACACACAAACTAACAAACGCGTTCTCTGTGTGATGACTCGCTGCAGTATTATGTTGCAGTGACGCAGTATTAAATATTGCCAAAATTTCCGCAATTTCAGCTAATAGCGGCCAAAATATCACGCGCGTAGCAGACGCTCGCCGCTTTGACGCGGTTTCTGCCGCGGAGAAAGCCCACGGGTCCTAGAGTTACTGTATATGCTACCTTCAGGTAGCAGAGTTGCGCATAGGTCTGGCTAGCAACCACAGCTATGCGGTAAAGTCGCACTCCGTTTTTGTAGGCGACATGCCTACCGTGTCGCCGATTAACATGTCCGATGTATCGAATACCGGCAATAAACATTGACTGTCGATGACTAGTGCTAATTGAGTTCGCTGAGCGGCGGCGTCGAAAAATACAGAAATTGGCCCGAGCGTCAGCTTCTCCGCAATGCATGGTTGCTAGCGGCGTTTGGAAGACAGATGCGCAACTCTGCTACCTAAAGGTAGCATATACAGTAACTCTAACGGGTCCTGCACGGCAGCGCCGCGGCGCGGGAGTTCACCGCAAAAGGCCCTCGCTCCTCTCATGTATTCGCGCGGCGCTTTGGACACTCCCCCTATTCTAGGTCACTCTAGCTGTGGTGGAAGGATAAAATAATGTCACTGCCTTTAGTTTAATTCTGGTGGCAGCAGTGTCAGCTTGAGAAGCGGAGTTCGGCCAACGTTTATTCTTTCGCACGGTAGTTGTCCGATCGCATTATCTTGTATCTTAAGATACACGATATATTCTTCATTGTATCGGAAATACAGATACAGATACATGTCTTGCGATACGTATCTCGATAAGATACAAGATACCCAATGAGTATCTAAGATACATGTATCTTCTATACTGCCCAGCATGGGGAGACGGAACACAGAGATTTGTCAGCGTGGCTTGTAAATATGGCTGCATACAACACCTGATGGATGATGATAGCAGTACTGAAGATAGGAAGATGATTGTAGAGATTGCTCCTCACCACAGAGATGTCGTCCATATGACAAGTATGTGGGATATATCAAGAGTTTTACACACGTGGCAAAATGAGCCATAGAAAATGTCTGGCTGTGGCTGTGGCAGCTGCTTAGCGAAAAGAGATTGCGGCGAATGGCATGCTAAGACGTCTAGAGGTTTTTTCAAAAAAGTGTGTTGGCCCACCAGCGGACACCGCACAAGTGGACGTCAGTGTAGGCAGGTGACGAAAATGGCACATCACTGCGGCTTTGTTAGTGACAGGCAATCAACTGCTTAAAGCATGGTATTAGCAGCATTTTTAAAACAGAGAATATACAGCAGCGACAACAAAGGGCCTTGAAAGAAGCCTTGCAATACTGGAGGTCCAACTTCTAAAAAAATAATATCTGAAAAGAATGGTATTGTTCCTTTAGTGATGTAGGCAAAATGCATATGTTGGCATATATTTCTTGAAAATGATTTTGTTTCTTTAGAGAGTAGCGTTTTCCGCGAAATTGGCACTTGATATCAGAGGGGAAAGCATGGGTTGCAGAAATGCTTATTTGTGGCGAAGAAACATGGCGACCACCCTGCTAAATTTAATTCAAGTCCTCTAAGTGCTCGTTCCTTGCACATTACTCTCGTTTCTTACAAAAAGTTAACGTTGGAATGAACAAGATTTCAGGACTTCATCGGCTTGATACACCAAACCAACACTGGAGTTTTAACAATGGAGTGCTGGCAGCACTGAGTGCGCTGTGGCTTTATGGTACGAGCTGAATGAGGAACAACATACCATGCTCGTAGGGCAATGCCAGCTTAACGTTTGTATTATTTAGGTAAATGCCTTTTAGGTAAATGCCAAAAATTTATGATCGGCGTGCGCGCCAACGCGAGTGATGCAAAAATCACCATCGTGTGATGACCTCAGCGATCACGTCGTAATGATGTCACAGACCGAGAAAATGTGTGATACGTCGCATTAGGTACCTCAAATGATGACATCGCTTGGTAATATGTTTGCCGATCCCGGAGGCACTGCGAAAAATGTACACCATCTCCCACTAAAGGAAGACATGTGTGGATGCCAAGCAGCAGGGAAATAGTTCGCTTCAGCGGGAGATGGTGTAATTTTTAGGAGCTGGCTCGCCAGGTTATTAAGCCGTGGCGAAGTCCCGCGCCGTAAGCTGCATCCATCCATTCAAAACGCCGTGGAACGCAAAGAGTAACGCGTCATGTCTTGCCTCTAGCCTGGCCGTTAATTCTCACAGGGCGAGCGGGAAACGCGGTCGACAGGCAGGAGAAAGGGGGGAAGCGTAGGAGAGTAGTTAGAGGGGAGGGGACGCGCATGCGCCGACGCTCATCGCGGCGTTGCCCAGGAGAGAATGAGGTGCGCGAAAAGGGGGGGGCGTAGGAGAGGAGAGGAGGGGGACGAAAATGCGCATGCGCAGTAATGGTGGTCACGCCGCACAACAGCGGATTGAACTCCACCATAAGCTGCTTCGCATCTAAAATCACGCGATGTGCAGAAAGCTTCCATTGACTCTGATCCAGGAAGGCAACGCTAAACGACGCTTAAGGTACGAAAAGCTTACAAGGGGAGGGCAGTCGTCCGAATAGCAGTTACGCGCAAACGCAAAATTGTCCATGTGAATGTTGTAGTTTTTATTTCTGGCTTATTCATCTTTCAGTTTGTTAACACAAGAGATCATATATGGACATACAAAATCAGCAAACAAACAGTCATCCGATGCCAGTACAACAAAATGCGTTCTATAAGCCTAGAACACTATATTTACAACAGAACCTTCTGGTACCGTGAACAAAGGTAAGATCATTCCTATCAAACTCCATGGGGCATCTTCTTTATTGTTTTCATTCACAGGAAAAGCATTCGCTTGCGAGGAGATTTCGATGCACAACGCAAGAACCGGATGGATGTGAGAAGCATAGGTAAAGTAAGGATGTGTAATACTTTTGCCTAAGTAGTTCATTTAATTTGTAAATAATAGCGCTTGTAAATAATAGTCGTAGTTGCAACGCTCACGTCATGCCTTTGGTTTTCGGTTGAACAAGAGAACGAAAGTTAGAAGTGCGTTTTCTTTGTTAGCCACACCGGTAATGATACAATCAAACCAAGGAAAGTATAGAGGTTAATATTTGTAGTAATGTGATATAAATGTGAAGAAAAAAGTAGACGAAGATGAAACATATGCCGCCGGCAAAGACGGAACAGAAAACCTTCAAATAACGCATCCAACGCTCTACCAGTTCTTATACGGCGGCGGTTGCCCTCCCATTCACTTTATTGGTTTTATCTCTGCATTTTTAAATCTGGGAGTGTTAGCACCGCTGGTAGCCATGACGGCGATTGCGGAACACTCTTTTTTGCCCGCAGGTGTCGCATATCACGTGGTCTTTTTACGAATTGGCAGCTGACGAAAGTCACAGGGCCCCTATTCATTCACCTAGGACTCCAAGGCGAAAGCCTTTTTCTGGGCATTCTATGTATTGATCCTACCCCGCCACCCACCGAAATCTATGCGCACCTAACGTCATTTTGCACTGCTTCCAGAATCGGAGGCACCTTAGATGATTTTGCACTTCCTCCGTGGTTGGCCCAACTTTGACCAAGCGATAATATCATGCAGTGACATCATCATGTGACATCACGGTGACGTCATAGTGACATCACAAGCTTTGGCGATCTGTCACGTTGTGACGACGTCTAATGGTGAAGTAATCACGTGATGACTTTCGGCACCACTCGCGTGGGCGCCGACGCCGCGGGAGGTAGACGCGGACGGCGCGAGACGCCGGCCAGATTTCGCATTTGATAAGGCATCTGACGCTTTCGCCTTAATAACCCTGCACATACTGCACCGAGGCATCAAGTCTGCGAAAACGTGAGCCTAGCTATAAATTAACAAAAGAAGGCAATTTAAGGGTTCGTTTTCTTTGCTAGACACAGTGTTTATGAGAACAGATAATCAAGCAAAGTTCTCGGTTGTCATCAAAATGGCATGTTCTGTACATCAACACAAAATGCTCCCGCCCACAAGGGGGCACCAGAGCGACTGCTCCGGGCTCAAGCGCTGGAGGCACTGGCCCCGAAACAGCCCGCCAATCAGTTCTTTCTTAAAAGAGACGACATGGCCATTCCATGAACCGAGAATCCGTGGGACGTGGCGGTGGACTGACTATTAAGGTACGTGCACACTGGCGGGAAGCATGCCGCGGCGGCGTCCCGCCCGTCGGCGCCTCCGCGCGGCAAGCAGCAACACGCTGTCCACATTGCCGGCGCGAGAATCACGAGACAAGAACGGACATGTCGAGGAGCGCGCACCCGCCGGCTTGCTGCCGGCTCGCGATTTCTCCCAGAAAGACGGAGAGGAGTTGCGCGGGTGAGGAGAACAATGTCTGGTTGCTATGACGACAGCCCGCGTGAGAAGGAAGAGGAGGTAAAGCAGGCGCTGATTGGTGGTTTGCTTGCGCGGCAGCCGGCGGTAGCGGCGAAAATAGGTCCCCGAGCGATCGAGTCGGCGGGAGAAAGATTTTGACGCTCCGCGGGAGAAAGAGAGAAAAGCGGCATCGAGCGAGCGGTGAGCGGCGGGCGGGAGAGTGCCGCGCCGCCAGTGTGTTCGTACCCTTACGCCTAAAAAGAGGGGACCAGTACGGAGACTGGTTGCGCTGGCTCAGAGGAGGTCGGCGGGGTTCCCTGGGGATACCGCAGCCTCTAACGTGCGATCAATGAGCCGGCGTTAGTGTGCTGGCTCGGAGGCACGCAGGAGGGACTCCCACGACTCTGGCGTGTCTGTGCCCACACCATATGTATGAGTGTGGCCGGAGATGAGCAATGTTTGAACCTTGGCGCTTACTGTGCACTCAGTGCTACCCTGCAATTGCGGCAGTAAGACCATACGACCGCCTGCCTACAGCTGTACAAAACGTAATTTGCATAAGCGTAGTTATATTCAAGCTGACTTCCCATGTGGTTCAATGTCACTAGTTCATGCTAGCTAGTAGCGGAGTTAGCAGGCATACACCAGAACCTGCCTGAGTGAGCCCGTAATTAGGGAATGAAACGGAAATGTTGTGCTCTAATATAGTTCATTTAGGTTTATTTTCACTAGATATCTAATCTCACCGTAAAATCTGCGGCCGCTGTCTTCACATTTTTATATTTCGCTGATTCGTTCGCTTCACTAGGTGCGTTGCTCGCTCAAATTAAGAAAGACGGACACATTTATACTACGCTTCTTATTACTACGTGTCGACCTTCTAGAAATCGACCTGGAATAATTTCAGACGTACGTAAAAGCACATATTATGCGCCTTAATGGCAGGCGCATTACTGCACCGCTTTTCGCTATGACAGTCCCGGGAATCATACCCTTCTACTGATTTCTAATAGACGATGTTTCGCATCTCCAACTTTCCTCTATAAAGCTAACCTTTCGTGCCTTAAGAAAGTCACAGTTTCACCGCAAGAGCGAAGCAATGAATGCGATAAAAAGAAAAGCGGCCCGTGATGGACGCTCTGCTACGCTGCAGAAACATCTACCCCCCGGCAGCAACTACCGCGCGCGCTGACAGCGGAAGGGCAAGGTTCTCCCTGCGCACATATTAGAACAAGCAAGCGAGCTGGCCGACGACTTTTAAATGTACCCGTTGCGCGCATCTCGCCATCTCGCTGGTAATGAAGAAACGCTTATAAGCGCATGCCGTTTCTGGGTCCTGACCGCGGTAAAGGGTGTGTATATAACGCTCGCCGTTAGCTACCTCAAGGATCTGCGCTTTGTGGCGTAGTGGTTAGCGCCAAGCGCTGCGCAGCGAGAGGTCGCTGGTTCGATTTCGCACTTCGGAAGCATTTTTCTAAATTATTTTTCTTTGGGACTTAAATATATATATATATATATATATATATATATATATATATATATATATATATAAGGCTTAAATACGGAAGAGTAACTTCGGTTGCCGCAAGGTTATAAGTATAAAAGTATATGCGCCTTCATAAAAACAACTGTTTATTTTGTCTACGTTTCGGACATAACATATTTACAGCGTGTGTGTGTCCTCTTATAGCATGTTGAGAGTGGAAGGGAGAGAACAGAAAGGAAGGGAAATAACGGAGAAAAAAAAAAGGGGGGGGGACCACGAAAACAACAACAACAACAATAACAGCAATACAAAAAAAAGAAAAAAGCAAAGAAAAGTCCGGAAGGTCAGTAAGAAGTGTTTTGCTTGTCGCGGACATTGTGTTCGTTTAGGTAGCGACAACAACAGAGCCTCTGCGCACCCATCTTCCCCCAAACGGGCAATGTAATGACCCCGCGCATCTAGTGTGGCCCCTTCCGGTGTGGGGCCACCGGTGGCGTTTTTGACGTCCTTCTTCGTCGTTTACCGCGTTAAAGTAATTGGTGGGGTGGACAGTGAGGGCTTTCAGCGTATGCTTTTCCGTGTCGGCCTGGGTGTAAGACCCGAAGTGGCCGGTAGTGTTGTCGCGTCGTGAATATTTATTAAGCGCATCGGCTCTTTTTGGAAGAGGAAAAGATGTAGAAAAAGGTAAGGGTTGTAAAGGAAAAAGACCGACTAAAAGCTTGTTCGTGTAATGGCAGTTTAAGTGCAGTGCTGTACACAACACTGTACGACGTCCGGGACCACTTATCCGTGCATGCCGGCTGTGAATTAAGTGGCAGATGAATCCTGGTTAGTGAGATGCGTAAGCTCAAGGCTGCACCGAGGAGTTCATACATGCCTTTAACCAAGCACACCCCAGCATCTCTTTTACGTACTCCTACTCTAACACTGAAATAAGCTTCCTGGATGTACACATTCGAACAGAGGATGGCGCGTTAGTCACTAGTGTATACAGAAA
Source organism: Rhipicephalus sanguineus (assembly GCF_013339695.2). Lineage (NCBI taxonomy): Eukaryota > Metazoa > Arthropoda > Arachnida > Ixodida > Ixodidae > Rhipicephalus > Rhipicephalus sanguineus. Next base: position 82,041,519 of record NC_051185.1, on the reverse strand, counting down.
ACCTACGGACAGGCAACGGTACCTGCACTTCAAAAGCTGCCACCCGCGCCACTGCAAGACCAGTATTCCCTATTCCCAAGCAAACAGATTCAAAAGAATCTGCTCTCGCTCTGAGGATTTCCAAAAAAACACCGCACGTATGCGCGAGGTACTCCTCCATCAAGAATACCCACCAGCTATCATTGATGACGCGATCAAAAAAGCGGCAAATCTGGACCGCCATACACCAACAAAAAGATACCGATCAGCAGCGCAAGAAAAATCTTGTATTAACTTTCACAAACAACCCACCCAACATTAATAAGATCTTAAAAAAACACTTTAACATATTGGAACAGAGCAAGCGACTATCCAAAATTTTCACTTCTCCTCCGGGTGTGGTATACAGGCGGCCAAGAAGTATCAGGGATCATTTAATAAATTCAAAGATAGGCACAAAGCCCCAAATCGGGTGTCGCCCTTGCGGAAAAGGAAGATGCAAAGTATGCAAGCACATGCAGACAACAACCGTGGCGGAAAGCACACACTCAAATTTTAAGCACAAAATAAGTGGTGCACTTGACCGCGACTCAAACAACGTGATATACCTTTTGGAATGTGGGGTATGTAACATGCAATACGTAGGCCAGACAGACACGCCTTTTAGAATTAGGTTCAACAACCATCGGTCACATGTACGTTCCCTGCCTGGCCTTCCACTTTCTAAACATGTCGCATTGAAAGATCACAGTTTCGAGGGTATCAAGGTTACACTCTTGGAAAACAATTTTCGAACAACCAGAGAAAGGGAGCAACGTGAATCATACTTTATATACAAATTCGACACGATAAAAAGTGGAATCAATGAACACCCGGGAACCCTCTCCGCATTACGATCATTAAAAAGCGCAAACGCCAATCTCTAATCAGTCCCCGGCCCTTTGCCGCCCAGTACGAGCATAACAATGTTTTGATTGATAGCGCTCCTCGGAGCAGCCTTGAGCTTATGCATCTCACTAACCAGGATTCATCTGCCACTTCAGTCACAGCCGGCATGCACAGATAAGTGGTCCCGGACGTCGTACAGTGTTGTGTACAGCACTGCACTTAAACTGCCATTACACGAACAAGCTTTTAGTCGGTCTTTTTCCTTTACAACCCTTACCTTTTTCTACATCTTTTCCTCTTCCAAAAAGAGCCGATGCGCTTAATAAATATTGACGACGCGACAACACTACCGGCCACTTCGGGTCTTACACCCAGGCCGACACGGAAAAGCATACGCTGAAAGCCCTCATTGTCCACCCCACCAATTACGTTAACGCGGTAAACGACGAAGAAGGACGTCAAAAACGCCACCCGTGGCCCCACACCGGAAGGGGCCACACTAGATGCGCGTGGTCATTACATTGCCCGTTTGGGGGAAGATGGGTGCGCAGAGGCTCTATTGTTGTCGCTACCTAAACGAACACAATGTCCGCGACAAGCAAAACACTTCTTACTGACCTTCCAGACTTTTCTTTGCTTTTTTCTTTTTTTTGTATTGCTGTTATCGTTGTTGTTGTTGTTGTTGTTGTTGTCGTGGTTCCCCCCCCTTTCTTTTTTTCTCCGTTATTGCCCTTCCTTTCTGTCCTCTCTCTTCCACTCTCAACATGCTATAAGAGGACACACACACGCTGTAAATATTGTTATGTCCTGAAGAAGACGGGGCTCCCGTCGAAACGTAGACAAAATAAACAGTTGTTTTTATGAAGGCGCATATACTTTTAAGCCCCACCAACGCAAGAGAGCTTAGCTCCGACCAACAGCGAGTCGATCGCGTGGAGCTGACACCTGTGCACCAGAGGGCCAGCCGTCGTCTTCGAGGTGACTCGCCTGAGTTCAGTCCTCTTCACTTCACGCCAAGGGGAACTCAGACGACGGACGCCACCACTATGACTAGTCAGGCGACACCGTCACAAGTGGTCGTCAATCAACTTCACAAGCCGCCAGTATTCCATAGCGACTCGTTCGAAGACGTGGAGGACTGGTTAGACCTCTTCGAGAGAGTGGCGAACTTGAATGGATGGGACGAGAGGGAGAAGCTTCGTCGTGTATACTTTGCTTTAGAAGACTTTGCAAAAACATGGTTTGAGCACCATGGGTCCTCTTTTTCTACGTGGAAGGAATTTCGTCGGCAAGTGTTATCTACATACGCCAGCACAGACCGCAAGGAAAAGGCGGAGGCTGCTCTTCAAACGAGGAACCAGCTCACAAACGAGAGTGTGGCAATGTACATCGAGGACATGACCCGCCTATTCAAGCGTGCGGATACGAACATGAGCGAAGACAAGAAGCTACGCCATCTTATGCGTGGAGTGAAGCAAGAGCTATTCGCTGTTCTCGTCCGCAACCCACCTCACACAGTTGCTGAGTTCTATTCGGAGGCGACGGCCATCGAAAGAACGCTGGAGCAGCGGGCTCGGCAGTACAACCGGGAGATAAACTGTGCACCTGCACATGTCTTCTCCGGAAGCCTGCGGAACGACATCGAAGCCCTGTGAGAGCTCATCAGATCAGTGATCAGGGAAGAGCTGAGTAAGTTGCAAACACCTCAGACTACAGCTGCGTTATCAGTCGTCGACGTTGTGCGGGACGAACTGAGGCAGGTCATACGGGAGCCGGAACGTGCGCCGCAGCCAATTCGACGCTCCCCAACGTACTCCGAGGTACTCAGGCAACCCATGGAATACAGCAATGCAGAAGTTGCGATGGCAACTCCTTACCCACCCGCAGTACGCAACGCACCTCGTCCGCCTGAACCAGCGCCTACCTACATGCCTCCAGCACGACAAAAGCCGTCTGCTCGCTATGGGGAGCAAAGGCCCCGGAAAAGTGACGTCTGGCGTGACCACGAGCGTAGGCCTTTGTGCTTCCATTGCGGAGAAGCAGGTCACCTGTATAGGTTCTGTCCTTACCGACAGGCTGGATTAAGGGGCTTTCCCTTGCATGCACCATGTCCTCGAAACGGTGAACGACCAGCAGAGATAGAAGAGTACCTGTTCACGCGCCAGAGTCCACTTGCTCGACGCCAACATTAGCCAAGATCACCGTCGCCCATGCGCTACCGTTCACTCAGCCCACGTACATCTCCCAGACTGCCTGGGCGTCGTTCTCCAAGCCCACACCCGGAAAACTGAAGCAAGCGACCTGTAGAGGTGAGGCCGCTGATAACCACAGTTACAAAGATCCTCCATCATGGTTCCAGAGTGACGAGGCTATGTTTCCAGCAGATAACAGTAGCAGTGCAAAGATTACTTCAGATTTGCGGTTGAAAATAGACGGATGCGAGCTGAACGCCTTAGTTGACACCGGCGCTGATTATTCGGTAATAAGTCACAAAATGGCAAAGAAACTAAAGAAGTTGTGACGAAATGGAGTGGATCGCAGATACGGACAGCAGGTGGTCACGTTATTACGCCCCTTGGCAGATGCACCGCAAGGCTCGAAATAAGAGGCTTTGCTTACGTTGCCGACTTCATTGTAGTGTCGGAATGTTCAAGGGAGCTCATATTAGGAATGGATTTTCTGCAAGCTAACGGCGCCATAATTAACCTGCGTAGGTCCAGTGTGTCATTTTCGACCGAGCAAGCTATGTCTGCGGAGGAATCGGTGGAGCGACGCCTTACTGCTCTGCGCGTTGTTGATGATGACGTCACTGTGCCGCCACGTTGCAGTGTAAAGGTGCTTGTGGAGAATGAGGCATTTCACGACCGCGAAGGAATAGCGGATGGAAACGTAGGGCTGTTTCTGAACAAAGGAATTTGTGTGGCTCGGGGTCTGGTACACTTAACCAATGGCCGCGCAGATGTCCTACTTACTAATTTCGGGAACGAATGTCAGCACATCGCCCAAGGTACGGCTATCGCCTATTTCCACGAGTTCTGCATGGCGACTGAACTATGCAGCTTAACAACAATGCCAACCGCTCTACCAGGGACCTGCAACGTCGACACATCAGTTACCGTCAACCATAACCTCCCAGAAATTCCAAAGAAACGGATATACGCCCATATACAGGAATTCTCTGACTGTTTCTCCACTTCCTCGAAGGTGCGACGCACACCTATTGCGAAGCACAGGATTATAACAGAAGATGCTACGAGACCGATATACCAGCACCCATATCGAGTGTCACAAAAGGAAAGAGAAATCATCAAGAAGCAAGTCGAGGAGACGCTTTCAGATGACGTCATCCAGACTTCCAACAGCCCATGGGCGTCTCCCGTAGTGCTTGTTAAGAAGAAAGACAACACACTTCGATTCTGTGTCGACTGTCAAAAACTGAACAGCGTAACTAAACGGGATGTATACCCTCTGCCGCGTATCGATGATACGCTAGATCGGCTGCGATGTGCAAAATTTTTCTCCTCCCTGGATCTCAAGAGCGGATATTGGCAGATAGAGGTGGATGAGCGGGACCGTGAAAAGACGGCATTCGTAACCCCAGACGGCCTCTACGAATTTAAACCACTCCCATTGGGCCTGTGTACCGCGCCAGCGACGTTTCAAAAAATGATGGACGCTGTCCTCGCGGGATTGAAATGGCAGTCATGTTTGGTGTATTTGGATGATGTTGTCGTGTTTTCCGCAACATTTGACCAGCATCTAGAGCGACTGCGCATAATATTGGAAGCCATCCGCTCAGCAGAGTTGACAATTAAACCAGAAAAATGCCACTTCGGCTTTGAAGAGCTGCGATTCCTTGGACACGTCGTTAGTTCCGAAGGCGTTCGTCCAGATCCCGAAAAAACGGCTGCTGTGGCGAGGTTTCCGACACCCAGAGACAAAAAATCAGTACGTCTTTTTTTAGGTTTATTCGCGTACTATAGACCCTTTTCATAAATACGCCACCTGACGGTGTGCTTTTCGTCAGTTTCGCTTCGCAAAGGAGCGTGGGATAGCCAGCGCCATCGTGAGGGCACGGAAAGCGAGCCGTCAAATGCGTGAGTGCTGTGATGTTTGTGTTGGCGGCTAGTTCTCCGTGTCGTCCGCTGAAATCTCACCGTTTGTGTGCTTGAACGAGTTCTTAGTACTCTCCGTTGGTCTTTCTGAGGTGCTTCGGATGCATAATGAACAACATTTTGTACCCTTCAACGGGTTGGACGAGCAGTTTGGCTCGACTGCCGCGGTTGCGGGACCGTGACCACAGCCAACTCGCGTGCGTGCCCGGACCGGGAAAAAAAGGCTCGCCGAAGCTACAAACTTCTTACCGAAGGAAAGGAAGGACGTCACTGTCGCGGAACCGGTGAAAATCCTGTCTGCCGCAAACCACACCAGGCAACTATTTTCCGGACGCCACGCGTTGGGTATATTTGTATACAGTGGCGTTGCCATGGGAGGGGGGGGGGCGCACACCGGGCCCGTGCCCCCCCCCGAATTCTTTTTTTTTTTGCCATGGCACACAAAGCACAAAATGACACTCGACCACATCTGGCTGTCCGGCCCCCACTCCAGATCAAAGTGGTGCCGCCCCCCCCCCCCCCCCGAAAGAAATTGCTGCCTACGCCTCTGTTTGTCTGTACTAAAAATGTTGGCACGTGGCTTACAATATGCGTGTACTGTGGCTACTGAATGAGCGGTACGCAACTTTATTTTTATTTTTCTGGCTGGCCTTACGAACCCTCGCAGTATTTCTGCACAAACAATCTATCGCAATTCACCGCATGCAGGCACTCGTGAGAAGACTATTCATTCGTAAATACAAGGCTACACATGGCGCTGTGAAATAAGCACGTCCGTTTCTGTAGCGCGTTTAAAAAACGGCACCCTTCTGCACGTGCGTTTGACATCACGTACGGAGAGAGCACGTGCGTGTGTTGTTCAAGCTTTATTGCGTACCTTATCGCTGTTCTCGTCGCGATATCCTCGATGGTGGCACATGGGAACGCAGCACGTCTGCACCATTGCAGCACGCCATCTCTACGAAAAACGTTGATGACAGTTCACGATTCGGCGTTTCTGGAATGTCACGCGCTGGCACGTTGCCGAAGCCTTCGTCGTCTGCTGCGGTGCCCTCACAATGGCGGCAGACTGTAGTTTGTGTGCCCGGCGCTAGGGGCGCCCTTTTTCGAAAAGGTTCTATGGGGAACGTGCACTGAGCTGGTGGCGCCGCTATGCGGGAGTGAACGAAACGAATTGGCGTGCTACGTGCAGCAGCCGCTCCACGCGCCGAGCCGTGTCACGCCGTTGGAGGAGTTTTGCAATGTCGCGCATGAGTTGCTGCGTCGTCAACTGCGCTAATAGATATAAGAAATGCCCTCCTGGAACAAATTTCTTCCGTTTTCCGGGGCGAGAAAGCCTCCTATAGACCAGCGGGAACGGTGGATTCGCAGCGTACGGCGTGTGAAGTAAGTGATCCTGTGCATGGTCATGAAGTACACGTTGTAGCTAGTTCGCTGTGAATTTACGCTCCACACAAGTGAACCGGTATTTTTACAGTGTGCAAACAGAACCGAGTGGCAGCCGGCAAAATGGTTTCGGGTCTGCAGTGTACATTTTGTTGGCAGAATGTCATCGACGGATCCATCTTCTCCTTCGTACGCTCCTGCTGTTTTTTCGCTGACTCTTCACTGTTGACAAAAGCTACAACTGCTGCTGCATGCTTGCAGTGGCCTTCAATACCACCCCTACAGTTGCAGTGAGCTCTGGTGACCAGCCTATAGTAAGCATCAAGCTGGAAAAGAGATTACTCAAGGTACACCCGGCCTCTGGGCGGTGCAATTGAAAAAGCGTGTTTTTGGTGTTGATAGTCTAAAGTAATTAATGCTGAAAAGTACACATGCATATCACAGAGCGCGTGCACTTAAAGTTACGTGCACCAGAACAACAGTTCGTGGCGATGACCATATTGCCAAATTACTGGACGCCGTCGCTTAGCTGTACGTGCGTTATTGTTACGTGGACCGCAGTTCAGACAATTTCATAGGCACATAAAGGCGAGCATCATTCAGTCAGGCTCATTTGCAGGTAAAAAATGTTATTAGTACGCCCTACGTATAAGCAGACAGCGCAGTTCATAAACGGGAACAGTAAGAAACAAGAGCCGGATGCGTGGCACAATGCATCGGGGACCGCGCGAATTTTAAGTTTTATTACACCTGTATTACATTTGCCCCTTGATAGCGCTGCGCATGCAAGGGGTGCCGCGCCACGCTGTTTTTATGCTACGTGACGGCTAAGATATCGCTTACAAAGATGACACGTAACAGATTTACCCAAGCACTCATGCAGCCCGAGCAACGTCCACAAACGGAACTGCAGTATAGAAAGCTTCGCACAATTGTTACGGCATCACTAAATGCAACACGGGAGGCGATCGTACGTACTACTTGCGCCGATCGCATTCGGTTGCCCTCAAGACAACATCTCGCTACAGCACAGGTTTGACGTTAATGCCATCGTTTACTGAGTAATAAGCAGGTAAAATGATCAAAAAGCGTGCACAAAGCTCGATGATGACGGCATATGCTTCCTGCTTCACGTTGGCCTGTTGCACGCATCTCCCTTTTAGAATACTCTGTCCGACCGTGCTCTCTTCCGTCACGTCGAAAACGTGCCTGCTGCGGCATAACACTGCAAACGTGCCTGCTGCGCACTTTATAACACCAGTCGCCGTCGCGCACACGCACGTCCACAAAACGCGGGCGCAGCAGGAGAGACGAGATTTCGTAGCACGACACTTGACAACTGAGTGGCCACTCGCGGCGCTGACGGCGCGCTGGCGCACTGCATTGTCGCGCCACCTGTAGGTGCCGCACGTTTCCCATAGGCGATTTGTGGAAAACTTTTCCAAGACTGCCGAACCTCGTACAAATCTAACAAGAGACGACGTGCCCTTTATGTGGGAAATCGGACAACAGGAAGCCTTTGACGAGTTAAGGAAACGCCTACAAGCTTCTCCAATCCTTGCCCATTTCGATGAGACAGCGGACACTGAATTTCATACCGATGCGAGTAATGTCTGCCTCGGCGCCGTCCTAGTCCAGTGCCAAAACGGTCAAGAGAAAGTGTTAGCCTATGCCAGCCGCAAGCCCTCGAAAGCTGAGACAAACTACTCTGCTACCGAAAAAGAGTGTCTCGCGGTCATCAGGGCAATAAGTAAATTTCGACCTTATCTCTATGGTAGACCATTCAGAGCACTCAGTAACCATCATTCCCTGTGCTGGCTGCCAAATCTCAAGGATCCGTCAGGCAGACTAGCAAGATGGAGCCTTGGGCTGCAGGAGTATGATATTACTGTGGTCTACAAATCCGGGAGAAAACACAGCGATGCCGACTGCCTGTCACGCGCACCATTCGACACAAATGTGCCAGAGGACGAAGACTTCCCGTTCCTAGGCATCGTCGACGCATCGGAACTCGCTCAACAACAACGAGATGACCCAGATTTGCTGTCGCTTATACAACGCCTCCAGTTACTCGACGTTCAAGTCCCGCGCATTTTCTCCAGAAGTCTCCGTTCGTTCTGCCTTCGAGGAAGTGTCCTTTACAAGAGGAACTTCGAGCCCAACGACGAAACGTTTTCACTGGTCGTACCTACAGCTATGCGAGAAGAAATTCTGCACGCATGTCACGACGAACCGACATCTGGACATATGGGTGTGAGCCGTACATTCGCCAGAATTCGTCGGAAATACTATTGGCCTAAGTTGATAGCATCAGTGCGGCACTACGTAAAAACTTGTCGTGAATGTCAAAGGCAGCAGGCCTTCTCCAGCCAATCGACCCGCCGGATGCCCCATTCCAACAAGTCGGGATGGATCTCTTAGAACCTTTTCCGACATTATCTACAGGCAAGCAGTGGATCGTTGTGGCCACAGACTATCTGACCCGTTACGCTGAGACTGATTCTCTGTACAATGCAACAGCTCTCGAAGTTGCCAAGTTCTTCGTCAACAACATAGTCCTCAGGCATGGTGCGACCATCGCAGTTATTACGGATCGTGGAACAGCTTTTTACTGGAGACTTCATGAAATGTCTGACGCGAATGACACATACAGATCATAGAAGAGCTACGGCATACCACCCTCAAACAAATGGATTAACGGAACGCCTGAACAGAACTCTAACTGACATGCTTTCAATGTATGATGTTCAACATATACTGTGGGATGAAATATTGCCCTACGTAACCTTCGCATATAATACAGCCGTTCAAGAAACAACTCGAGTTGCGCCATTCGAACTTGTATTCGGCCGAAGAGTAACTACTCCATTGGATGCCATGTTGCCACTAGATGACGAAAGCAGCTATCCAGCTGACCTACCCAGGCAGCACGCCGCCATTGGACCGATCTCGGCCCAACGTCGGCAAATGACGGCAGCAATATTGGCCCCACGTCGGCAAATCACGCTCGCGCTACTTTCACCCGCATCGGCCCGACGTCGGCTAGCCGCCTTTGGGCCGATGCGGGCTTGCCGGCTTCGGGCCGACGTGGGCTAGCCAGCGTCGGTCCGAGACGGGCCTGCCGTTATTCAGCCGATGATGGCAAGCCGTCATTGGGCCTATGTATGCTAGCCGATGCTGGCGCGGTGTCGGCCCCGCCGACGTCGGGTAGCCGCCGGCGTGACCGTTTACACCCGTTATTATGTTTTAGCAGTGGTGGCTTATCGTGCGTTAAGTACGGTAGTACTGTACCGTCGTGGTCGGCACGTTTATATGGAGACACCGGCGGTAGTTGCTCGATGCGTAAAGTAACTTTATCAGGCAGGCTGATACATGTGTTATAAAAGTAAAATGGTTGCGTGCCGACCACGGCAGTTCGGTATTACTGTGGTTACTGTACTGTAAGTCAGCAGCGCTAAAATGGACTATTCACGGCCCAACGACATTCATCGACTGCCGTTGGTGCCACATTCGAAAAATGCTTCCTAATTAGAACGACTGCTCCACTGATGTCTTAGTGTGCGATTAAGACTCACAATTCTGTCGAACCGTGCAAGGCCGAGAACGAAAGTCAATATTGTCTCTAACACAACTAAATTGATGAAAGGCCTGCTGCACCAACTACGCATGCGTCTGAGAAATTAAGGAGCAACACATTTGCAAGGTGATAAACAGAAATTTATTCAGAGATATGAACACACGCCAGCAGTTCCGGAATAATTATGCCATAAAGGAATATCTAAACATCTATAGATACCGTAGCCAACATCTAAAACAACCCCACAGCCACCGTATTCCTCAAAAAAAGCAGGACACTCCTAATCGAGAATGGGATCAGGCGCAAAATCATAGGCGTGAGCAGGGTTCCCCTTCAGAGGGGGTGTGGGGGGGGAAGGTTCATCGCGGTGCCCCCCTCCTCCCTATTAAGTCAATGTGTTTGGCAGACCTTGCGCCCACCTCTTCTTAGGTGACTACGGGGGCCGGCCGCCCCCCTGCCCCACTGTGCGCACGCCTACGCGAAGAGTTACAATCTCCTCAACGTTATGCGCGGCACATTCACTATAAATATTGAAAGAACTAGGACGGGCAAAAATAGGAATAAGGATTAGCGAAGAATATCTTAGCTACTTGCGTTTTGTGGACGTTATCGCGCTTTTCAGTAAAGACGGTGCCGAATCACGAAAAAAATTCTGAGGTGTAAACGAACGCAGCATTAAAGTAGGATTAAAGACGGACCCGAAGAAAAGAAAGATAATGTTAGGCGGCTTGCCGAAAAAGCGAGATTAAGAGTGGCAACTAGAATAGAAGATTGTGTATACGCGTGAGCTAACTACGAGCAGAGGAGCACCCCCCCCCCCCACGTTTATTAAGTTCACCAAGGAACGTAGGCATTCCGCAACACATGACTGGCAATTAAATTAGCGTTATCCTTTAAGCGGGAATTGCAATTTTTCAGTGATATCTTAAGCGCCAAAAAGATGGATAAACTGCTGCGCGCGACGCGAGAAACATTGCGAGCGGTACCACAAGATCCCATGAACTCTACATCTAAACGAGATAGACACGCACGCATTTCTAATCTAAAGGTAAGATTGTAACAGAAAGGAATCGTGCATAAAAACCACTCACGTGTGCCCGTTGGATCGCTAAAAACACGGGCGAATAAAAAATGCAAGCGCACCATATCAGAATACACAAAACACGATGGTCAATAGAGAATACGCGATAAGAAAAGAACAAAAATCTGATGACACGTAACAGTACTGGTTCAACATGGAAGCAGGGGGCCACTGGTTTCTCGCTGCGGTGATCTCTGCCGAAAACAATGCCGGAATGCTGCCGCGTATCCGTCTCGTGCACGATTTTGACTTTCCACCACACATGTCCACACACCGCACTTCTTGAAGAATTCTGCTGGTCAGAGTGAAAAAAACCTGCTCCCGCAGCTACGATTGTCCCACCGTCTGGACAGCTACCCTACCCTGCCTGGTCAAGCGAGTTTCGCGACAATGGCGCTGAACGAGGGGAAGGGAGGGAGGGGGTGTAGAGGTTGAAGAAGACAAAAAAAATGCGAATTCTCCCTTCTTGAAAGCACGGCTCAGCCTACCACAATGGTGTGCGATCCCCCCAACATGTCTATGGGCATGCCGTTTGAGAAACGCGTTCGTCGAATTTGCAGTGCACCACTTGTTGCCACATGTCGCTACATGAAAACTTTGCGTACACCACGTTGTAGCCGCATTTTTCATCGTATTTCACGTGCCATAATAATAATTTTATGCGACTGTTTCTGAAAGCACGTGGGAAGCAATCGTTGAGCGAGATTTTTAGTTGAAAAAGATATGTATGTCACAAAATGGACGGCAACGAAGTGCAAATACGAACTGACAAACACGTGGCAAACACGTGTTTGTCAGTTCGTTAAAGATGGTCAGCGGGCTAGTTGATTTTGAAACATTCAAATGACAAAACGTGTCTTCACTTCGCCCGGTATTTCTTGCACCATACCTATTTTTCTCAAGTAATGAACCAACTAGCTCAGCAACACGCCTTGCTGAGCTTTTTACTATTTTCATAAATTATGTGACATCCCTGAAGCAAATGCGCTTGTTACGCTTCACCCAAACACGCGCGTGAGTAAATATGTGTAAACACAGAGATTGGAAACTGTCCGTATAGTATATGAGCGCTGGCGCCACACATTCAGCGGCTGAAAGGATATAGCGCTATAAATATGATGACAGGCTCGATTTATGCACAGAATTATTATTCACATAAAACTTCTTCCTCTAAAAGCATTCGTGCGGGAATGTTTGGGTGAATTTTGATGCTGGATACATTAGCGAAGTCGGCCGACCAGTGGCAAAAACATTTACGAAACAGAAGTACTTCGAATTTGGCCCATGAGGTTAATGGTATGTGTTATAACGTTTCAACATTTTTGATAGCGTTGAACAACTGGTCAACGAAGTGGCCATCTAATTTCAGTCAGTTATTCTTCTAAAGACCACCTTTTTTTGGTAGAAAAGTGACTGTGCTAGTGATAGTTGTTAGTCATTGTCATAGCAGAAACTCATAAGAGAATGTAAGATATTCAGTCGGCGATACTTCGCGCACCGAGTCGTACGTGCGGCGCTAGCACGGTACAATATTTGAACTTTGCTATTTGTGCTAGTACAGCAATCCATGTAGCGGTATTCTACAGCTTAAGCTACAAATATTCAAGCGCCTAACGCTCTATTGCATTACGATTGTATCCTAGGCGGGCGAGCTGCCGGGCTTCTTCAGCGGGCTAAAGGTAGAGCGCAACGTCGAGGTTATTCTCGTCACTGACGGCCGGCAACACGGCGTCCAGCGTCGTTGGGGGGCGTCCGTGAACTAGTTTGAACGGCGTCATATGTGCGCCGTTTCTTACACTGCCGTGTTAACTTCAGGTTATGTGCGGAAGATATTATGGCGTCCCATGTCATGTGTTAGACGTACAGTACATTGCCAGAATGTCGGCGAGGGTTTCATTTAGCCGCTCGGTGAGACCATTCGCCTGCGGGTGATGTCCGTCGGTGACTTGTGTGGCTATATTTCAAGATGGTTTGCGTTAGCTCTGCCGTAAAAGCCGTACCCCTGTCGGTGACGAGGAGTTTTGGAGCGCCGCGACGCAGGAGGACGTTCTCAACAGGGCATGTATAACTGTCTGAAGGGAGACAAGAAAGTTCCAACATCGTCGATAAGCCATCGGCTCCGCCGATGTCAGCTGAAGCACGGCAGAATGACGGCATGCTCGGCCCAATGTTGCCGGTGAAAACCATCGGCTCGGCCGATGTCGGCGAAGGTACGGCAAAACGGCGGCTAACTCGGCCCAATGTTGCCGGTGAAAGCCATCGGCTAAGCCGATATCGGCGGAAGAACAGCAAAACGCCGGCAAACTCAGCCCAGTGTTGCCGGTGAAAGAAATCGGCTAAGCCGATATCGGCGGGATGACGGCAGGAGGCCGGATAACTCGGCCCAATGTTGCCGGTGAAAGACCAACATCGGCTGAAAGGCGGCAAGATCGGCCCAATTTTGCCGGCAATAGTCAACGGCTCCGCCGATATCGGCGCCAGGCTGGCAATGCTGGCCCGAGGTGGGGCCGCGCACAGCCGCCGTAAAACCAATATCGGCCCGATGTCGTGTGCTGCCTGGGTAGACGATTTCTTGCAAGGAGCCGAGGAAGCACGACAGATGGCAAGATACAGAATACGCCGCCAACAGCGCGTCGATTCCAGTCGGTACAACCAGCGACGTACTGAAGCGCTTTATGAGCCCGGTGACAAAGTGTGGATATGGACCACAGTGCGCCGCCGTGGACTCTGAAAAGCTTCTCAGCCGATACTTCGGCCCTTACGAAGTACTCCATCGTGTAAGCGACGTCACTTACGAAGTCAAGTCCCCTGGACAAGGCAGCCCAAGACGCCGCAATCCCACGGAGGTGGTACACGTGGTCCGCATGAAGCCCTACTATGAAAGATCATTCGACAACGAGTGAGGCACACCAGGAATCCTTTTATTGTCTGACGCATCGGGACGATGCGTATGAGGAGAGGCATAATGCCGCGACATCTTGGCCGCATTCAAATAACGCGGCCATCCCCGCGCATACAGGACACGCATGCGCGCCGTATTGTCTTTGCTGCGCAAGGACCATCGTGGCACGCACACTTGGTCGCAGACGGCTCGCATGCGCCACGCGCTCTGGACTTCGGATGAAGAGAAAGAGGAAGACGGCGGGGGATGACCTCTATGGTGTTCGACTGAGGCGCAGTTTTTACGACCGTAGTTGTGGGCACAGGTTCGCCCGTAATAAATACGTTTGTTTGACTAGTCTCTGTGCTTCAACATCGCTACAATATATATATATATATATATATATATATATATATATATATAGGTCTTGGTAGGGCAGACGTTTATTTGGCCCGAAGACCCGGCAGCGAACAGGCACGATCAACCCACACTGATGATGATGATACACGACGAAGATGAGGATGCATAACCAAATGCATTATGATGGTGATAATGTACACATGAAGAAGATGTGCATAATCAATGCCCACACTAATTCCCCCCACGTGAAAGCGGCCAGCCTGGCCGCTGCAGGTCAAGGAGAGGAGGAACGTCGTATGAAGGGCTTGATGCGGGAGACGTGGACAACCTCGGTAGTACGGTAACGGTGGTCTGCTGGGGTTACAAGTGGCGTCACGCCATAATTCACAGGTGAAGTCTGTTCCAGAACTGTGTACGGCCCGATAAAACATGGCTGAAACTTCTCACACAAAGCAAGTGTGCGAAGAGGCGTCAAGAGCAGTACCTCGTCACCGGGTCGGAAAGAGACAGCAGGATGCGCTTCATCATAAACAATCTTCCTGTCTTGCTGTCTGGCTTCGGTATTCAGGCGAGCACGCTGGCGGCACTGGGAGAGTCATGAAACGTATTCCTCGGTAGAGGATGGCGACGGATTTACGTTGGAGGTAAAGAAAGAAACGTCCAGAAGGGAAGTAGGGGAACGTCCGTAAACCAGGTAAAACGGTGAATAGCCGGTTGTCCGCTGAATGGCTGTATTATAGGCGAAAGTGACGAATGGTAAAATCGCGTCCCAGTTTTTGTGGTCTGGTTGAATATAGGGGTGGATTATGTCCCGTTGCAGCATGTCGGCTACGTTTTCGTCGATGATTTTTTGCTCGGCTAGAGACACGCGGTACGAGCGGCGGTGCACAATAAATGTTCCGTCGGTCTGAATGCGATGTGCTGCAGCGGTAGTTTGGCCCAAGGTGGACGAATAGGCATCGAAAGAGGTTGCGTGCTTGTTCAACAAAGCAACCAGCTGCTGCTTCTGCGAATCTGTCAAGTCACTGCTGATGACTGCTGTAAGGGCGGAGGAAGAAGTACGACCAGCAGTAGAGTGGCCTTTGGAGCAGACAGGCGTAAGGGCACGACGCATACAGGCTCCGGATCGGCAACGCAGGCTACCGTGGTGCCCCGCGGAAGTAAAATCTTTTCCGATGTTGCGTTCGTGGCGGCGACGAGAGCTGAACCATTGTGGAAGCGAACGACATCCGATGCAAGAGCTATGCCTTTACTAAGGCAGCGGGGTGACGGGGTGACCAATACGTCACCAGAGTCGACGTCGTTGGACACAACCGTTACGATTCGCTGTTCACGTGGTGGCAGCTCGGTATCTGTAGCAGCGACGAGGCGAAGTGGCTTGTAGATGTCGTCGCCGAGCGAGTAGTCTGTGTCGGTAAGGTGAACGACACGTTGGCCACAACAAATAGCCGCGGAAGCAGACGACAGAAAATCCCATCCTAAAATGAGTTGGTGAGAGCACGGGTACAGCACAGCGTGGGGCAAAAGCATGCTCGTTGCCACCGATGTGACGAACGATCTGATTTTCACCACAATCAGAAAATATTTCCTAGCGGTAGACAGTCCCTTTAAAGTCGGTAGGTGCGCCATGCGAAAACTGATCGTCAGCGAACTCTATGTGGTGAAGAATGTCATCGATTAGCACGCGGGCAGTGCACAGAGCGGACGGGCGAATTGTGTTCCCCTGGGCTGCAACCAGTGTAGGTCCATCGTAAGGCGTCATCACTTTCCTGAGACGGGCACACAAATCAGCACGAACAACAGAAAACGTAGCACCAGTGTCCACCAAGGCATCGACGTGCACTCCTTCAACTATTACAGAAATCATATTGCAAGGGCGTACTGGAGGAATTTGAGTCTTGTGTGTGAATGCAGTTTTTCCTCCAAAAACTGCATCGCTTAGTTTTCCGGATGGTGGTCAGAGGTGAGGGAGGCAGGCCGAAGCGGAGACGAGGAGCGACGGAAGGGCGAAGGTGAACGGCGTCTGGTTGGCCGATAACTATTGCGCACTTCACTCGATGCGGGCGGAGATGGTGACCGACGTGGAGGTGACGAATAACGGCGGCCTTGGTAAAAGGCTTATCCGGGGAAGTCACGCTCGCACATGTCGTATCCTCGACGCTCGTCTTGCTGGCGCTTGCGGCAAAAGCGTGAGATGTGGCCGCGATAGCCGCAATAGTAGCACGTAGGGCGAGATGATCGCCAAGGCGGGTAGTAGGCAGGGTTTGGGGCACCGGGTGATAGCGCAATCAGATGGGCAGAGGAGGGCTCAGCCGGCGGTGACGGGAAGCTCGCAGGGGGCGCGGCAGCAACCGACGCGTATGTTGATGGCTGCAACGTCGAGTTGGCGTTCCCTAGAGGTGTGGCAGCAACTTGCGCGAATGTTGGTAGGAGGCGAGAAGCAGCGGGTTGAATGTGCGCCGAGTGAGTCAAGGACGCTAGCTCCTCCCTGATGACATCACGCAAGGCCGTGCCGGAAGGCTGACTGGGACATAGTGTAGGCACTGAGAATCCCATGGATCGCAATTCGTCACGTATCAGTGCCCTTATCATGCCTCGTAGGTCTGCGTCCGTTGTAGAACGTGTTTCGTCACTGTCCGGTGGGAGGCGAACAGACTCGAGTTCGTCGAGGCGCTGACACGTTGTGACAACTTTAGCAACGGTAGCCGGATTCTTGATGGCAAGAGCATTGAATGCGACAGTTGTAATGCCCTTGAGAATGTGGCGTGCCCTGTCCGACTCTGACATTGATGGATTGACACGTCGGCAGAGCGCAAGAACATCCTCGATGTAGGACGTGTACGACTCGCCGAGATGTTTCCGAGCCTCGAGGGTTTTTTTGGCGAGAGCCGACCGAACGGCCGGTGTGCCAAAGACTTGGCGCAGCTGTTCTTTGAAGGTAGCCCAGTCGGGGATGTCAATCAGGTGGTTGAAGAACCACGTCTTCGCCACACCGGTAAGGTAGAAGGAGACGTGAGTTAGGTTGTACGTGTCGTCCCACCGATTAGCAGAATTGACACGCTCGAAATCGTCCAGCCAGTCCTCCACGGCTTCTCCGCGCAGACCAGCGAAGAGATGAGGTTCGCGCTGGGGGCTGTTTACGACGCGTGAAGGCGTGGCTTGCGGTGCCAGAGTGGGGACGGTAGCAGCAGCGACCTGCTCGTGCTGTGTGACATATTGCTGGACAGCTGGCGCAAACGGCGACCTGAGCGAAGCTCCAGGAGGAAGAGCGGACGAGTAGAGGACGGCGGATCCAGAAGCAACCTCCACCACGTATGAGGTCTTGGTAGAGCAGACGTTTATTTGGCCCGAAGACCCGGCAGCGAACAGGCACGATCAACCCACACTGATGATGATGATACACGACGAAGATGAGGATGCATAACCAAATGCATTATGATGGTGATAATGTACACATGAAGAAGATGTGCATAATAAATGCCCACAATATATATACGGTGCATGACGGCGGCGACGGCGACGGCAAAAACCAGCCCGACACTGTCCGTATAATTGCTATCGCAATACAATTAAACAAAAAATAACCATACAGACATATACACCCGCGAAGTATAAAAGTGAATAGTGATGACTGCAGCTCTTAGTGATCCACAACAGCTGTGCACCACTCAGCCGCAGGCAGCAGCCCAACAGCCGCGCTGGCAGCAAGGGTCATTACGTTCTGCAACGCATTTAGGTGCGAAGCATTCCATTACTTGTTGTGATGGTTCACCTATAACTATTAAGATCCGCGAATGATTTTGCGTTTGCGAAGGCAAGTCCACCACAAAGTGCCTTTACTAATGAGAAAAAGGCTGCGAATCCACGCGCTGGCAGAAGGCGTATTGACGATTGGGATCATTAATGGCGACCGCTGTAGCAGACGACGCGCTTGCTCCACCCTGAACGGAGCGGAGGGAATGAGCGCATCGAGGCACCCTATAGGAGCGTTGCTTTAAAGCACGCCCTTCAGGAATTTTTGCAGAAAATACTGCAGACGCACAAGCACCCCGGAGCTCTGCGTGCTGCCAGCGTTAAGTGGTCAATAGAAATAGCTTGCGTTAGTACCTCAAAGAACCGGTGGCGCGGCCATAACACGATGGAAATCGACAAATTTTTAATCATAGAAAACGCAGTACGGCGGAAAGATGGGAATTATTTAAGTAAATGATAAAAATGATGAAAATAGAGAAGGGCTGCCAATGCAGTATCAAGCTGGAAAACAGGAACGCGACCTCCGGTTGGAGCTAGATCATTTGGTGAAAATCGAAATAGAAAACCCGGGATTATTGACGCATCAAATACAGGTCGTTAACAACAAACAAAATTGAATGTCTAGAAAAGAATAAATTAGAGGGGCAATTATTCGTGCTAGTGCCGAGAACTACCTCGTGGGTGAAGCCCCACCAAAGCGAGCCTTCTCAGATGAAAAAGCATACGCGCGAGGTAAAGAAATACTAGAAATAGAAATGAATGGTAAGATATTGCGAGAACATAATGACATCATGAAAGCTTTCAAAAGTTACTCTCAACAATTGTTTTCTTATCGTGAGCAAGATGAGCCGGACTATGCAGATGAGTTCTTGACCGAAATATCGATACTTAATGACGAGGAAACAAAACTAATAGAAATGACTATTCCTATAGGAGAAATTGAGACGGCGATAGAAGATCTTAGCGTGGGCAAGTCACCTGGTCTAGATGGGATTATTGCCGCTTTTTACGAAGCGGTTAAGTCAGATATAGCCGCAGCAATGCATGAGGTATTTTCAAAGTCTTCATATCGGGAGACTTTGCCTCCATCGTTCGATCGTGCGCCCACTGTATTGATTCCAACAGGAAAAGATAAAGATGTCTTGCATAAAGTGACAGGGTACAGGCCAATAACTTTGACGAACATGAATTAAAGGTATTAATGGACGTGCTGGCGAGGAGGTTGCAGGGAGTTATACACAGGTTGGTTAGGCCGCATCAGACCTGCGGCATTAAGGGTAGAGCATATTTACTAATATTCACGTCGCCAGGAGCATCTTGGAGTATTGCGATATTGCACTTCCTAAAGTAGCCATGTTAAAATAGGTCTAGCCAAAGCTTTTGACATGGTGCCACACAATATTCTGTTTATGTTAATTGAATAAGTTGGCATTGTTTCGGTACTGTGTAAATGTATTTGAATGGCATACAAAAGGTAAACTGCAAATCTGATTGTGAATGGAGAACTTTCACAGCGCATACAAGTGCTTTCCTCTGTGCGCCAGGGGTGTCTATTAAGCCCTTTACGTTTTGCTTTATTTTTCAAAATTAAACTGTGGGAACGTTATTAGCAGCGCTGGAATTAAAGGGTTTATGTTACAGGCATGTGACGTGCGTGTTTCGATATTGCTCTTTTTGCTGTTGATAGAGAGAGCGTCAATTCATTAGTGATGATCACTGAAAGGTTTTGCGACACAAGTGGAAATTTGATGAATAAGGATAAATGTGTAGATTTGTGGCATATAACTGGGACCTCACGCCCACTTCTTTTGGAAATATTCAGTGGCTCACGATACCTAGCCGTTATCTCGGGGTATCACTGGACAGCGAATCGTGTTGGCTTCGCAAGGCAGAGGAACTGCGTGCGACAGCTGAAGCAAGGGGTGGCCGAGAATTATCGATTTCCTCTCGGTCCGCAATATGTAGCGTTTTTTTCTGGCTGCTAGAATTATGTACATTTTGCAAGCACTTAGTTGTACGCGTAAAACATTAAAGCAATTAGCAGGATATTTGATACATTCCGCTGGAGCTCTGCATGAAAGTGCACATAAAGTACTAATATGTTTCGTCTAGTTAAGCAAGGAGGGCTTTCTTTGTGTCATCGCATTTCATGCTGATAGGGGATCAAAGAGATGCCTTTTTATGTTGTTTAATTCAAAGCATGATATTACATACCTGACTTCTTTGTATCGTCAGAGAGGGGAGAACGACACTCCTTGTCGCTGTTCTTCCACGAAGTTGTGTTGTCTGATCGCTTACAAAGGGCAAGGTTTTCTATGGATTACTTATCTCACGTGAAAAGAAAGAGCCTTATGACGAATCTAATTCAGAATGTATTACATGTACCCGCTTGCCGGTTAATGCTTAAAAAAGCACTCGGCCAAGACGTTCTAAAACGAGTTAAAAATATGCGAATACGGCCTAATGTAAAGACCTTTTCTTTCAAGTTGCATCCAGGAACCTTGGCAGTGAATACGTGGCGGGAAGACAGAGAAATTTATGTATCATGGGGAACTATGTGTTTCCTGTGTAATACGCCTGAAACTATTGAACATGTCTTCATTGATTGTAATAATGGCATATTGTTTTGTGACATATTGCAGAGGACCCATTAAAGAAATAATTACCTCTTAATACCCAGAATCCCCAATAAAGAAGGGCGTACGGCAGGGAGACACGATCTTCACCGCGTGTTTACAGGAGACTTTCAGGGCCCTTGATTGGGAAGAATTGGGGATAAGAGTTAATGGAGAGTATCTCAGTAACCTGCGATTCGCTGATGACATTGCATTGATGAGTAACGCGGGAGACGAATTACAGCTCGTGATTACTGTACTGGATACGGAAAGTAGAAGAGTAGGTCTGAAAATTAATATGCATAAAACTAAAGTAATGTGGAATACTCTTCGCAGAGAACAGCGCTTTGCGATAGGTGGCGAGACACTGGAAGTTGTAAAGGAGTACGTCTACTTAGGACAGGTAGTAACCGCGGAGCCGAACCGTGAGAGTGAAATAACTAGCAGAATATGGATGGGATGGGGCTCATTCGGTAAGCATTATCAAATCATGAATGGTAGTCTACCACTATCCCTCAAGAGGAAGGTATATAACAGCTGCATCTTACCGGTACTTACCTACGGAGCAGAAACCTGGAGACTTACAAAGAGGGTTCAACTTAAACTGAGGACGACGCAGCGAGCGATGGAAACGAAAATGATAAGTGTAACCTTAAAAGACAGGAAGAGAGCAGAGTGGGTCAGGGAACAAACGGGGGTTAAGGATATCATAGTTGAAATCAAGAAGACGAAATGGATATGGGCCGGGCACGTAGCACGTCGGCAGGATAACCGGTGGTCATTAAGGGTAACTGACTGGATTCCAAGAGATGGCAATTACGTGAGGGGGAGACAGAAGATTAGGTTGGTAGATGAGATTAAGAAGTTTGCAGGTATAACGTGGCAGCAGAAAGCACAGGGCCGGGTTGATTAGCCGAACATGGGAGAGGCCTCTGCCCTGCAGTGGGCGTAGACAGGCTGATGATGATGATGAATACCCACGCAATTCGCTTTTCGCCTTTGAATGTTCTTCTCCGCACTTGCATGTTATCTTTTTATTGGGTGTGCATTCGCTATGGCGCAGCATGTTAGGCTATAGACACTGTGTTGTTAAAGTTGTTCTGTTCATAAGTATTTCGTGCAAATTGTCAAAGTGCGTGATGTGTACAAGGCGACTGACTGCGGTGAAGATGTGATATCTTTGTTTGATGCATTAACGCACATGAAACGGGTATGATGTGTGATTGTTACACTATCTTGACCTGTAGTCAACAAGGCAATAAAGAAAAAAAAGTGGCGCGCTGCGGAGCGACCGGTCGCAGGCTAAAATCCCGGTGGCGCGCTTCGGAAATTGTTTTCTTCTCATTTATTTTTCTTTGTGGCTTTTATTTATACATGAAAACATACACATATCCGGGAAATCAGGGGAGAGCGCCCATATAATTGCTATTGCGATAAAACAGGTGGTGGCTGGCAAGGCAAAACCAGTTCTACAGTATTTAGCAGAGATAGAGCTGTGATGATAAAATAATATGTTTAGTGATTCAATATTGTTCTAAGTCATGCAATGGGTGATCTCTGGAAGATACATCTTTCATACAGTGTTAGTTTTTGAATGCTTTTATTATTATACTTTGTTCTCATTTATCTAGGTGTAAGAACAGTGCCGCTGAAATATGTACAACACATGACAAGTCGTATTCGTTACATATTCCAGGTATGCAAAACCGATATTTCTTTACAGAAACATTGATATATCTGGCTAATAATACGGCATGTGGAGTTGTGAGGATCGAGCCCGCAAGAAGTATGTTTGGCGTTTTCTCCTTTTACAGGGAAGGGTAATTTTTTATACTTTTAAGAACACAACACTACCTGCTCACATGAACTCTAATCACTACATTGAAGTATTCTTTTGTGAATTTGAGTAAAAAATCAATACAAATGCTCATCTTCGCAAAAGACAAAAGCAAAGCTTAAGCTCTCATTTGAATGAATGAATGAATGAATGAATGAATGAATGAATGAATGAACGAACGAACGAACGGCTCTATTTCTGCAAAAAACATACCGAAAATCGAATGAATTCATACTGAGGCAAGCAGAGCGGGTATAGGCGCTGTCCTTGTTCAGAGAAACTGTAAGTTCGAAAAAGTGATAGCGTGCGCTAGCCGCCCGCTGTCAAATGTGTCACTATTCAAACACTAAAGAGATGTGCCTGGAAATTGTCTAGGCGAGAACGAGATTCTGCCACTACGTTTACAAACGACCTTTCATGGTTGTGAGTGACCAATTCGCCTTTGAGAAGAGATTCTTCCGGTGCACCACCACGAACCAACGCCTAGGCACCTAGGATATGCCCGTACTCCCCCCCTAATCTAAAACAAGCGCTACTGACTACGATTGCCCATCGATGTCGCACGGTACGTAAAGGCCTGCCGCGAGTGCCAGCGAAGAAAGAAGCCAATGATCAGGCCAGCAGGTCAGCTTAACCGAATACGACCCCGAACAAAGCCTTTCGGACAGTTTCGAATGTATCTTCTTGGCGCCTTTGCAAAGCCAAAATGACCGAACAGAATAATCATTGAGGGAACTGGCTACCTGACCATTGATGCCAAAGCGTGAGCCCTACGTAATGGAACCATAGAAGAGGTCGCGAAATATGTTGTTCAGTGCATACTCTTGCGCCAAAGTGCACCAGAGGTGCTTATCACGGAGAGGGTAACGGCGGTCACGGTGGAGCTGACACAAGCTATCCTGCATCACTTTATTGATCAAACCAGCTGCAGACAAGCCCAGAAAAAAAAAAAATTCGGCAGATCCTACGTACCGTGGGAATCGATGTCATGCGAAGCATGCGCGTGATGGTGACTGGCGTAATTTTTCACATTGAGCGAAACGTTACGGAATGACTCTAGACAAATGTGGAAGTGGTATACGCACACTCATGCGTTGAAGAGTATGTGTATTACATAACCAGTTATTCACTGTTGCGTGACGATGCCAACATGAGTGTTACCAACACCGGACGCGGTAAGTTGATATGTAGTGGTTATAATCTTCAATACTAGATAGCGCGAATCCCAACAGGACAAAGAAGGAACAGAGATGCACAAGACAGCCGTTACTCACAACTAAGCTTCATTCAGGAATGTTTCCCTAGATATACACACAGCCGAGTGGCACGCGCAGGCGCACTGCACGTACGTTACAGTCGCAGTTACAGTTATGCTTATACTTGTCCGTTATGACGGACACGCACGCACGTTTCACGAACCCGTGTGTATGTGTAGAAGGGATTCTTGACAGTTCTTGAAGAAGGTCATTATCACCGTGATCAGTGAGCACCAGTAGCTGGACCGGACTTGTTAATCGGATCCGCTTGTGATCGCGGCTGCGATGGGTCTAAGTGTAGTGAAGTGCGAGGTATAGCAAAGCTGGTGGAAATTCTGGGTGCGTCTTAGGATGAAATGATCTATGATGCCTCCTGTCCTCGGGCGTGGCAGCGAGGTTTCTCGATGCCCTGTTCACATTCATGCCGCCTTTCACGCAGTATAAAGACCAGGCGTTGTTGGGTCTTGATAAATCAATGTCTAATTCACTGGTAATGATAGAGGCCTGGTTCTCTCAGCAGATTTATTGTAGGAAGCATTGACCCCGCTTTTTGCGTAATCAACGGGGTTCACGTTGCGGACCACATGAACGAGTGCATGGTAGTTGAGCGTCTTCCAGGGGTGTTATGTCGTCAGCTTCCTCACTTTGCTTGCGTCCGCCGCGGTGGTGTAGCGGTTACGGTGCTCGGCTGCTAACCCGAAGGTCGTGGGTTCGATCCCGGCCGCGGTGGTCGCATTTCGATGGAGGCAAAATGCTAGATGCCCGTGTACTGTGCGATCTCGGTGCACGTTAAAGAATACCAGATAGTCAAAATTTCCGGAGCTCTTTGCTACGGCGTCTCTCATAATCATATCGTGGTTTTGGGATCCCAACAATTATTAATTTTATCACTTTCCTTGCGTATCAATGTGTGTGTTCGCGGTTACTGTGTTGGTTGAGACTTTGTATCACCTGTGGCACACACCCGCATAACATGAACTCTGGTATGCGGGTATGTGCCACACGTGACTGAGAGAAAGGGTTTCATGACGTACGCGACAGGTATTTTGCGTTATTCATGTCATGACCAGTGAATGGTGTTCGTCATACACTGATCCCCTGCTGTGCCAATTTTGGTATATTACAAGTTATGGAGACGACCAGGAGAGCGCCCAGACGTAGGCGGCTAGATAGATAGATAGATAGATAGATAGATAGATAGATAGATACGTAGATAGAAACGCCCAAAGTGCCTGAGGTTCGCTAAGAAATGCTTCGCATTTAACAATCACGTGGAACGCTTGAATAATGGCACTGGGAACATGCTTGCCATGTATGCCGATGCAGGAAATAAAACCTGGCATAACGTCCTTGCATACGACGTATTTAGATACAAGTATACACGGATACACAGAATACATGTATGACGCCATTTATCCTAGTTTACGGCAGCGAGGACGCTAAGACGCCTAACTTCATGTTCCCATTCGTCACAAAAGAGAACAATGACGTCGCACCCACATTCAACGCGCAGAACAAGGCAGAATACTTGCACGTCTCCAGATTAAAGACCAACAGCGCAACGGAGCGCACCGGCTCAGCGCACCGCCACACGGAATACAAACCCAGTGACTGTGTGGATTAGGACGCCTATTGGCCACCGAGGATTCGGTGAAGAGTTGTTGCGGCGCTATTTCGGACATTGCAAGTTGTCATGTCATGTTAGTGAACTGGACAATGAAGTTGTTTGGAATGAGACAACGCCATGCGACGGCACCGTGGACGTCTAGAAATGGTGCATATCGTGTGCCCAAAAGCCTAGTACAAGCAATAAAATTCGGCAGAACCCACGCGTTGTGGAATCGGTTTCGTGCGAAGTAGTCAGCGAGTACTTCTATGCAATATTTTATGGCTTTGAGCTAAGGGTTACGATGTGGATTGACGTGATTTTGTAAGTGTAGTGGCTGTGTGCACATCGTGGGCGTACGAGGCACGTCGACAACACTGGCGTTTAAAGGGTTTTTTACGGTGCGACGTAACGTCAGCCCTCATGTTAGAGTACATACGTCAATAATATCGAAACTAAATGCACTTTATGGTGCCATCATGTGAACATCACTGAAACTTTCGGTAATGTTTTCCTCCGGGGTCGAGCAATGCTTCAATAGAGCATGCTGAATCATTGGATTGTAAATGTAATGTTTATTAAACTGCTATAAAAGCGGCGCGAACGCTGGAATCACAGACGTTAATCTGATATGACGCCTGTATCGTAGGAGTGCATATCTAGTGTTTATTGTTTTCTTGTAAAATAGATAGCCAGCATCACAACAAAATTGACGTTGCACCGACGTTACGCCTTCAGAGGCTGTTTTTCGAAAGAAGTTTCTGGACCTAGCGTGGCTATGTGTTTGAATACCTGATTGCCACTCGGAATGCTTGGGTTCGATTCCTGCTGGCATCCTAATATTTATTCTTTCCATTCGTCGCGTCAACGCTGCCGATGTCAGTTTTTCTTAACGCTCTCGCATCTAAATAACCAATGTCTCTTCTCGCCGTTCCTGGGTAGATATAAACTGTCAAATCACCTGTGGTGCATACCGGTACACCGCCGTTCGTAGTAAACGGGTATGTGCCATACGTGTCTGGAGCAAAGGGTTTGACAACGTACGCGACAGGATTTTCACGTTATTCATGTCATGACTGGACAGTCATATTCGTCAAATCATCGTATCCTCCCATAATAATTCTGGTCTACACCAAGTTAAGAACGCGATGTTGAGAGCACCCAGACGTAGGCGGCTAGCTACATAGATAGAAAGTAGGCACGTAGAGAGAAACGCTCAAAGTACCAAAGGTTTGCTAAGAAATGCTTCGCATTTAATAGACGTTACTGCTTTCAATACCAGGTGTGATTTTGGTTTTCCTTTCGTGCTAGCGTGTTTACATATATGATACTCTTGTCGATTTTCAATGCTTGCCGTTTATTGAGCATGGATCCGAAGCCTATTTAAAAAATGAGGAGCCCTAGCCCTAGTGACAAAATGGCGGTAAGCGAAGACCCGCGTGTGTGCCTGACGTACTACGTTCCATTTTTTTGTTTTTCGTTGCTTCTTTCCTCATTTCTATTGCATCACACAATGCTTCTTGCGTACTGTTGCCTTGATCCATGCCGCGGAATTAACCACCATTCGCGTGCTTAGGAGCGCAACACTTCATTGCTACAGGCATCAACGATGGTCATGCATTCATACCCAGGCAAGAATGAAATGTTGGCATGAGAAATTACATCTCACCTCCGTAACCTCGATAAAAGATCTGGTTCCCGTATTAGAGATGGTTGATCCCCGATAAGCCCACGATCGAGAGAACATTCAATTATTGAAAAACCGCGCATACAAACAAGCATGTGACCGCGCACATTCGAGGCCCGCATTTCTTTGCAGTCACCGGGGTTTTTTGCAGTCACACCTACAATGCCAATGGCACTTGCGAGCTGATATGGTTACTTAACATCTGAAACATCTGAAATTATAAAGGGACGAAGAAAACCTCGACCGGATAGCATGCCTCTGTAATCGATCTAGTTATGTTATATTATGAGTTGAGATCCCAGACAGTAGAGATGCACTCGAGCTTCTGTTCAATGAAGTAGTTATTAGCGAGGAGTCTAACAGAGCGTAGGGCTGTTGAACCTTGCATATCAGAAAGCAGTTGATGGAAAGCGGTGAAAGAGATATGTCCACGCCCGCTTCTTGTTTTACTTTGATGTATTCGGGTTTGACAAGCAAGGACGGCTAGCAACGCTCGACGTTTACCGCACCTCAGTGTTCGAGAAGCTTCGCGATTGTAGTAGATCAATTTGTTAAGATTGCGCGCAGGACGCTGATAGTCTAGATTATTCCAGAGCTTGCGCGACCACCAGTGATAAGACTGGAAAGTTCGATGCGTGATGTATAAAAGACGGCGCTTCCCAGCCATGAGCAGTTTTATCGATGGCCGACGCTCTCTTCGCCGCTATCAGAATACAGGTGTATTGCTATAGTTTGGCTTTTCGTTCCCCGGCCACAAGTTCGGCCAAATAAAAAAGTTTTCATCTTGGACAAGCCGACTGCTACCTTCGCCGACGTCGTACGCCAGGCGATCCAGCAGTCACTGAGTGCGCCTCAGCTTGCAGAGCCGCAGGCGCAAGCTATGAGCTATGCTGCTGCACCCCGCCTTCATGCTCCTCCTCCACGCCCACGCCAAAGCGCCACACCGCCGCAGTACAGTCGCCACTCGCCGCCGCCGCCCCAGACACCCTACCGTCCGCCTGTCCGCCAGCGCTACACCCCGAGGAAGACAGACGTCTGCCGTGCCCCCGACCACCGACCATTCTGCTAACATTGCGGAGATGCTGGTTACACCTACCGCCGCTACCAGTACCAACAGATGGGACTGCGTGGTTTCGCCAACAAAGCGCCAGGTCCATAACAAGGTGAACGGCCACGTGACATTACCGACTATCTCGCAGGAGCGCAGTGGACCGCCCCGAGGACCCGATCGCCGTCGCCAGGCTTGCCGATCGCCATCGCCAGGACGCTACGCCACACCCCAACGCCGACGATACACTGGCCCAACCCGGGGCCGGTCACTACGCCTTGTGTTGGCTAGCTAACTTCAAGGACCCTTCAGTTCACCTCGCACGGTGGAGTCTGCGACTTCAAGAATTTGACATTACCGTCGTTTACAAGTCCGGACGAAAGCACTCTGACGCCGACTGCTTGTCTCGCGCCCCCGTCGACCCGCCGCCGCAGGACGACCAGGACGATGACTGCTTCTTGGGAACCATAAGTGCCGATGACTACGCTAACCGACAGCGAGCCGACCCGGAACTCAGGGGCCTTGTGGAGTATCTCAAGGGCAGGACCAACATTGTTCTGAAGGTATTCAAGAATGGACTGGCGTCGTTCTTGCGAAACGGCGTTGTCCTGAAGAACTTCTTGCCCCTTCGAGCCCACAACCTTCTCGTGGTGCCTTCAGCATTGCGACCAGAAGTCCTCCAGGCCCTATATGACGACCCGACGGCTGGACACCTCGGTGCTTCCCGCACACTGGCAAAATACAGAAGTACCACAGGCCGCGCCTTGCCGCCGACGTCACTCGCTACGTAAGGACATACCGAAAGTGCCAGCGACGAAAGACATTGCCATGAAGACCTGCAGGCTTTCTACAGCCGACCGTTCCAGCAAATCGGGATGGACCTACGGGGTCCGTTCCCAAAGTAGACGTGCGGAAATAAGTGGATCATAGGAGCTACCGACTACCTCACCCGCTACGCCGAGACAAGGGCCCTACCTAGAGGCAGTGCCGCCGAGGTGGCGAAGTTCTTCGTTAAGGACATCGTCCTGCGTCATGGCGCACCAGAGGTCCTCATCACCGACAAAGGTACGGCATATACTGCGGCGCTAACTCAAGCAATCTCGAGATACAGCCAGACAAGCCACCACCGGACCACCCACAGTTCAATGGCCTAACGGAGCGTCTAAACGAGACCATCGCCGACATGCTGGCCATGTACAGTGGTCAACTCTCATGTCTATAACGCGGGAGCGTCGTGCTCGGAACTGCATGAGCGACATCTACAGCTTGAAACGGGCCACATCAGAGCATGCGCAGTGTCACTGACGCGCTCGCCATGTAATTTCCGTCTTTGTTATCGCCGCTGCCGCGACAACTGATTTCGCCGCCAGAAGCGCTGACAACCGTATAGCGCCTAAAAAAAGAGAGAGTGCAATCACCGGATCGGCGTGTTTTATACTGCGCACTTATTCTCGGTTCGCAGTATCATATCATACTGAAAGTGCTCCGGACAATGGATAAATTTATAAGTGGACGCAAATCTGCTGCTGGGACAATAGGCAGTTTTAGAATAGCGTACGCTAAGTTAGCGTTAGTTTTTGCGGCCCGCTATTTCCGTCACTTAACGGGCGCCCGCAAGCGGTTAGCGTACGACGCATGCGCAGTTGCGCGAAAAGCCAACGCAAAGCTTTGCGTACGCTATTCTAAAACCGCCTAATGTGACCGCGAACGGCAAATCAACACGCAGCATAGCTTTCATCGCGCGCTGAGAACGGTTCGCTTCGCTTCGTTTCCTTTTTCTTTTTTTTTCTTTTTTGTTTTTGTGATAAATTGTTGACAGCGCTTCCAACGGCCAAAGCAGTTGTTGCATTCGCGGTGATAACCAACGCTCGAAAATGCAAGGTAGGCGCATCAGTGGGGCTGCGCATGCTCAGAGGTGACCCGTTTTCAACTGTAGATGTCGCTCGTGCAGTTCGGAGCACGAGGCTCCGCCGTTATAGGTATGAGAGTTGACCACTGTACGTCGACGTCGAGCACTGTTTACATCCAGCGCGCCGAAGAAGCCCGACAGCTCGCCCACCAACGCATAAAGAATCAGCAGATGACAATAGGCACCGTTACAATCTTCGACGACGCTTCGTGGAATACCAGCCCCAAGACCGTGTTTGGGCCTGGACGCCGAAACGCCGACGTGGGCTCAGTTGTAAATTTCTTCGGCGATACTTCGGGTTATACAAGGTGCTTCGACGTCTCGGCGCTCTTGACTACAAGGTCATCCCGGACGGCATTACGAACTGCCATCGACGCCGCGCACGACCTGAAGTCGTGCATGTCGTGCGCCTTAAGCCGTTTTTTGCGCGTTAACGAACCTGGGGACTCTAGTTTCTCCTTTGTTATTGTAATTTATTTGTGTATGCACTTTTTCTTTTTTTCCCGTCTATTTTCCGTCACAAGCATCGGTACGTTGCTTCTTCAGAGGGGGCATTGCCACGACTGCTTCTTCATTTATTTTGATGTATTCGGGTTTGACAAGCAAGAACGGTTAGCAACGCTCGAAGCTGACCGCGCCGCAGTGTTCGAGAAGCTTCGCAGTTGTAGTAAATCACTTTGTTAAGATTGCGCGCAGGACGCCGATAGTATAGATTATTCCAGAGCTTGCGTGACCACCACTGATAACACTGGAAAGTTGGATGCGTGATGTATAAAAGATGGCGCGCCCCAGCCATGTGGAGTTTTATCGACGGCCGGCGCTCTGTTCGCCGCTATCAGAATGCAGTGAGTATTGCTGTAGATTGACTTTTCGTTCCTGGCCACAGGTTTGGCCAAATAAAAATGTTTTCATCTTGGACACGAAGGTTCCAAGGCATGTGGCTGAAAGGGTGACACCTAAATATTTGTGGTTAGTACCGTGTTTTATGTGCGGAGGAGAATAAAATATAGCCATCCGAGATGTTTTCTCGGGGAAATAGATGAAAAAGCAATCATTTTTCTTCTCCGTTTTATATATGACCTCCCCCTGCCCCATTGAGTACATCAATAGAAACTTTTAGTGGGGCTACCATGAAGATCATCTTCGTCCCCTTGAACATATGGTAGAACAAATCAGCCATCATCAGCGTCCGCCATTTACATATCAGGCATGATAAGTCATCATACCAACGATCATTCAACGCTGATAATATTTCTTTGCAAGCTCTACCTAGTCATTGTTTTATAAATGCGAAGCATTTCTTAGCGAACCATTGGCACTTTGAGCGTTTCTATCTATCTATCTATCTATCTATCTATCTATCTATCTATCTATCTATCTATCTATCTATCTATCTATCTATCTATCTATCTATCTATCTATCTATCTATCTATCTATCTATCTATCTATCTATCTATCTATCTATCTAGCCGCCTACGTGTGGCTGCTCTCATGATCGTCTCCTTAACTTGGTGTAGACCAAAATTGGCAGGGTAGGGTAAGATGATTTCATGAATATGACTTTCGGGTCATGACATGAATAACGTTAAAGTCCTGCCGCGTGCGTCGTCAAACCCTTTCCTTCAGACACGCGTGGCACATACCCGTTTCCGACGGGCCGCGGTGTACGGCCATGCGCCACAGGTGACCGACAGTTGATATCTACCCAGAAACAGCGAGAAAAGACATTCGTATCTTAAATGCGAGAGCGTAAAGAAAAACCGACACCGGTAGCATTGACCCGACGAATGGAAAGAATAGAAATTAGGATCCCAACAGGAATCGAACCCAAGCATTCTGCGTGGCAGTCAGGTCACGCCACAGAGCCACGCCAGGTCTATAAACTGGCTTTGAAAAACAGGCTGTGCAGACGTAACGACGGTGCAGCGTCAATTGTGGTTATGGTACTGGCTATTTATTTTTGCGAGAAGGCAATGAACACTACATGGTACTCCTACTGTGTGACACAGGCGTCATATTAGATTAACGTCTATGGTTCGAGTGTTGGCTCCCCTTTTATTTATAATCACATTACATCTGTATTCCTATGATTCAGCAAGATATATTGAGGCATTGCTCGACCCCTGAGGATGTCATTAACGAAACTTACGTGTCATATTCACATCATCGCAACGTAAAACGCACTTTGCCCACCAGAACAACGCAGTGTCCTCTTCATTTCTTACGAGGCTGGGCGATGGCCTCATGCTGACCGAGGATGATGCCTTATGATTGACAGCCGTTTTGTAGAGAAGACTACGTAGGCCACATACGCCCAGGTAGCCTACGAATAGGACAAGGGCCATCTCTTGATGTTGGTCTACGTAGCACTATCCAGGCCTTCAATCCTCGACGGCCAATACCTCGCCAACAGAAGGGTGACTTCATGTTGCGACATGTCGCCGGCTCTATCGATAGAAAATTTGTCGACGAAATGAGCGACGCATCTACGATTTCCAACAGCTGTACTATACCTCACACTTCCCTACACATGCACCCCTCGTCACCGCGATCATGACCGGATCCAAGAAGTCATGACCACCTGCTCGTTCTGACTGACCACGGTGATCATAACGTACAAGATTAGTATAAGCACTACATACCAGCTTACCGCTTCTGGCGTTTTAAGCGTTACCCAAACGTAAACAACTGGCCATGTAACGCACATGCGTCTCTTCAACATATATATGTGCGTATAAAATTTATGCAAATCTTTAGCGTGATTGTGTAAACCTTTGCTCAATAAAAAATTATGCCACAGTCACCTTCCCGCCGCATGCTTCGCGTAACATCGACTCCCACGGTACGTGGGATCTGACGAATTGTTTAATCTTTTCAATTTTTTTCATTAATAATTGTGAAGCATTTCTTTGCGAATCTTTGGCACTATGAGCGTTTCTATCTACGTATCTATCTAGCCGCCTACGTCTGGGTGCTCTCATGATTGTCCCTTTAACTTGGTGTAGACCAACATTGGCATGAGAGGGTAAGAAGATTTAACAAATATGACCGTCGGGTCATGACATGAATAACGTGAAAATCCGGTCGCGTACGTCGTCAAACCCTTTCCTCCAGACACCTGTGGCACATACCCGTCCACCACGGACTGCGGTATACGGGTATGTGCCACAAATGATTGAAAGTTTATATCTACCCAGGACTTCGAGAACAGACATGGCTAATATAAATGCGAGAGCGTTAGGAAAAACCGACATCGGCAGCGTTGACTCGACGAATGAAAAGAATAAAAATTAGGATCCCAGCATGAATCGAACCGAATACTTCTGTGGGGCCATCAGGTATTCTATCACCTGGAATTAAAGTCAGGGGGGGCAGGGTGGCCCAGCCCCCCCCCTACGGTTTTTAAGGAGGGGGGGCCGGCAGGTCAACTGTAGCACTGTGCCACCTATTTCATAAGCGTTGGAGTTTTTTTTTTTGGAGTAGTGCTTTTTGAGGGAAGTTTATAACTGTCCAACTTTCTTAATATTTACACAGTGATGATTATTCGATTGACGGGGCTTCAGAAAAGGAGAAAAAGACGTTCACCGTTGTACTGCTAGATGCAGTTTCCTGAGACCGGGCACACCACGGGTCACTAACCTTCTTTCATTCGACTAACATTCGACTAACCTTCTTGGCACAGCATATTTAACGAGGCACCTGAGCGTAAAGCTACCAGCTCGTGAATCAGTGAAGGTTCACCTTCGTCTCCCTATGTTACCAGTCAGTTTTAATAGATTTAGTTATGCATTACAAGTCTGGCGTAATGCCAAAAACACATGTATTTTGCCTAATTGTTTAGGCAAGTAGGTGTGAAAATAAAGTACAGAGCTTTCCTGCCTGAGGTTCTCAATGCAGTGAGTCAACTAATGTTATCTTCTCTGAATTCCTTGCTTTCAGCTCACATATCTTTAGCCCTTTATGCGCCGAGTTATTTTTAAAAACCGTTTTCAAAATGCCAATTTCTTGGATTGGCACGCTGCATAAATGCCCAAAGTGCAAGAAGCATTGCGTCTATAACAGTGACAGTTGGCGTAACTACACTGTGACCCTGGAAAACAAATCTGTGAAATATATATATAATATATATATACAGGGTGTTTCAAGAAATGTGTCCAACCTTCTCAAAAAATCAAGAAAATGCGATATTTGCTCGGGGCTTTCAGAATTGCTTTTTCTGTAACGGCAGGAATCTTAAGGTGGTTAAGGGCATCATTTAGGATAGTAATTAAGAAAGTTACATTAATTAACTTTTTAATTAGTGGAGTTAGGTGATTCTGTCAAATGGGAGAATTCAAGTCCTTCATGCCAGGAACCCATCTGAGCTTTGAGATTTCGAAAAAGCGTCCTCTAGTAATTGTTGTGGCGTAATGAAGTTCAACGAAATGCAAAGGCTTTCAACAGCGAAAGCCATCGGATTCGGTTGAATTTCATTCCTCTGTAATTATTACTAGATGCCACTTTTTCGAAATCTCAAAGTTGGGTTGGGTTTCTGGCATGAAGAACTTCAATTCTCCCATTTGACACAACCACCTAACACCACTAATTAAAAAGTTAATTAATTTAACTTTTTTAGTTACAGACCCAAATAATTTCTTTAACCACCTTAAAATCCATGCCACTACAGAAAAACCAATTCTGAAGGCAGCAATCAAATATCGTTTTTTCCTGATTTTTTAGAAAGTTCGACACATTTCTTGAAACACCCTGTATATGTACCTACCTACCTACCTACCGACCTACCTACCTACCTACCTACCTACCTACCTACCTACATACATACATACATACATACATACATACATACATACATACATACATACATACATACATACATACATACATACATACATACATACATACATACATACATACATACATACATACATACATACATACATGAAGTGATAATAAAGTGAGACTTTAAGCCCTGTCTACCACAGAGTCAATTGAGGTTTGGAAAAACTGGTTTAGAAAAACAGCCTATGAAGACGTAATATCAGTGCAACGTCGATTGTGGTTGCATTGCTGGCTATCTAATGTTATAATAAAGCAATGAATACTACATATGCGCTCCTACGATACGGGCGCCATATCGGATTAACGTCCGTGGTTCCAGTGTTGGCTCCGCTTTTACACCCTTCTAATAAATATTACATTTGAATTTCTATGAAGCTATAGTGAAGCATTGCTCGACCCCGGAGGAATACATTAACAAAAGTTACGTATGATATTCACATGATTGCACCATAAAGTGCACTTAGTTTCCATAATACTGACGTATGTACTCTAACGTGAGGGCTGACGTTACGTCGCACCACAACCTACTCTTTAAACGCCAGTGTTGTCGCGTGCCTGGTAAGCGCACGACGTGCGCACAAGCTACTACACTTACAAAAACACGTCGATCCCCCTCATAACATTTGGTTCAAAGGCATAAAATACAGCTCAGAAGTACTCGTTGACCGCTTCGCATTAAACCGAATACCACGAAGGGTGGGATCTGCGGCATTTTTCTTTGCCAAACTCTACCTTTTCAGTGTATTTTTTGTCTCGTTGGTGGTATGCAGTGTAGTGTGGCGCTACCCTATGTTGCTTTATCATTGTAAGGAATATGTAACTTGGAATATGTAATATGTCCCGTTACAGGTTTTAACTCTGGGACATCTTTCCGTATAATTTTTTTTGCTATGCAGTACTTTGAGAAAGCGATAAACTTGAACTTAACGATAAGTGTTTGGGTTTCACGTCCCAAAGCCACAATCTGATTATGAAAGACACCGTAATGGAGGGCTGCGGAAATTTAGACCACCAGGGGTTCTTTAACGTGCACCTAAATCCAAGTACACGGGCCTCAAGCATTTTCGCCTCGATCGAAAATGCTGCCGCCGTGGCCTGGATTCGATCTCGCGACCTTCAGGTCAGCTGTCGAGCACCATAACCACCAGGCTACGGTGGGGGTTATTAAACTTAAATTTTAACATAAAAAATGAGGCTCCTGAACCCAGAAAACGGGGGTGAAACTAGCTTATTCGTGAGAAGATGGTGCCTTCCGAGATGACAGCTATAAGGCTGTTTTTCATGCGGAAAGAATATAAAAGGCATACTCAATGATCCGTCTGACTGCATTCACTTTGCTTGTTATCTCTCTTGTTTCCGAATAATTTTCACTCCTTTTTGTGTCACCAACATTGAAAGAAGCGTATATCTCATTAATGTGACGTGATGGTATTTATATTTTCTAGATGGAACGACTTATTACGAGCTTCGTGTCAAGAACGCATACATTGGAGCCATGCCTGATCGAAAATGTACGAGTCGCTTCCGCCGTGTCGCTAATTTTGAAATGCTTACTTACAGTCCGGACTGTCACCATCTACTAGGGCTACGCCACTGAATGCATCACGAAGTACGTTGGACCACAACTGCTCGATTAAAAAGAACAGGTGCGGCCTAATGCGTGCCCCGAAAACAACGGGCGCAGCCTATAGTTGAGTGCGTTGCCGCTACGGTGTCGCAGTACGGGTCGCACTAAGGTGGTTTAAAGAAAATATGAGTGTCCTTGTTTTGCGGGTTTTCTTCAGAAGTCTCGAACTCTTGGAAAATATCATCGGCAATCCGGTCGCCAACACTCCTTCGTACGCTTTACTTTTTTTGGAAAGAATGATTTCCTATTTCATCAGTTGCCCGTTAAAAGCCATTCAGTGACATACAATAACTTGTGGACGCCGACGTTGACATCCTTTCTTGTCGTTTAATGGTACTATGAAACGCAGCGGCTCCTCGGCATGGCGGACATATAGCGTCTCACGGACGTCACAGCTGTAGTTTTTTGTTTAATTTTTCTTCTAAAAGTGCATGGCTGTACGTCTACTAGCGCCAACGCGGATGAAATTGCAAACACAGCGTTCCCACTTGCGCATATGTGTTAAGCGCGACGCAACACGCCGCACTTTGCTTTAAAGGGACACTAAAAGCAAATACCAATTTATGTCAGAGTGAAAGCTCAATGTATGACAACTTCTAAAACTGCAATATTATCAACAGCAGTGTCCTACTTACCGAGAAATTAAGCTAAATGTATCACGTGATGCGCGCCACGAGTGGGACATTTTCGAAGTGATACCGATGACGTATGAGAGTCTGCCTACAATAAATCACTAGTAATCAAACTAGCAGCAATAAAAAAAGAACCTTCCGTGCATCAAAAGACGTAATAAAATGATGTTTGTTCGTTTCCGTTTGATTCGTGGAAAAAAGATCCTCTGTGGCGTTGCCATGTGGAACGGCGCGCGTGGTTCAAAGATTTCGTTTTCGCCGAACTGCGCTTCGCACGGCGCAATGCTTCGCTCACGCAGTCGCGTCTCAGTGGTAGTTTCGGGATCGCGTACTGCCGCGTGTGTTTTGCGCGCTCGTGAAAGTCGCTCTGACAGAAAGTTAGACAAAATGCCGCATGCAACGACGCCGGCAATACGAGCCCTCAGCAGCAAACCACGTTCACCGGGGCTCAAGTCGCTGAATTGAAGCCCAGCCTCGCGAGCCAATGTCTCGTTGTCAAGTTCTCCGTCCACTTCCATTGCGGCGATTGCGGCAAGCTTCGATGGCCGTTGTTGCTGCTGTGGGTCCCGCTACTTTCGCTCTGCTGCTACTAGTATCGGCGGCCGCACAGTAAAGGAGGGCAACGTTGGGCACGGTAGCAGTGACGTATGAAAGTCTGATTTCAGGCGGGTGATTTGAAGTGCGCTAACGCAATGCGGACCACCCACTAAAACGTGATTTTATTTCAAAATAAGCACTTTCTTGGCATTAAAGTAGCACTACAAGGTTTCTGGACCGCTATTTCAACAATCAACGTCGACTTAATATTTGCCTTTAGTCTCCCTTTAAACGAGCGGCCCTGGTTGGATAGTCCGTTATCGATACGCTCGAGATAATCTGGCCTAACAAAAGTTCTAAAGTTAGTTAGTTAAGTCGGGTTTTTTGGCGCAAAAGCAACTCAGGCTATGATGCGCCAGCCACAAGGTTTTGGGAGATGACTTTTGACAGTGATCTTGAGCTAGATGTTCATGATGACATTACAGCGAGTGTGAGCGATGGTTATGTGAGGTGGCTGTAGAGGGGCCTAAAATTCCACGCGCAAAAGGCGGATAAAACGTATATGAATAATAAAATCATGAGTGTGATGTGAAATGTGTCTCCTGACAATGAGTGACAATGTGGTCGTGATTATAGAACTGCATAACTATGACAGGAATATGGTGCTACAAATTACTTAAAAAAACCACATTCTTTCAGAAAATTGAGCACATCAGAAAACGGCACAAGTGAGTCATCTCCTAAAAAGTTCTAAAGTCTGGTAAAACTTAAGCAGACAATGAAATTTCTTAAGCAGACAGGGGCGGATGAATATCAGCCTGCACGAATGAACGAGCTTGCTAGACTGACGTTGTAGACTAGACAACCAGTGACTCCACCGTGCGGCTCATAAGCGAGACTATTTCTTCATTCGCAGAGGCATAGGTGATTGCTCTTGGGTTACACGGGCGGGGCCTCCACAAGCGTGTTAAATTGTATTCGAATATGGTACCGTCTACTGTTGTATAACCATGAGTTTTCTTTCTTTTAAACAAATGCTCACTTATATAAAAGTAAAAATTCAGCCAGTTCCATGCCAAAACAACCGCCGGAGAGCGAAGATGTAAGGGAGCGAGATCAGGTGTACCATCATATCATCAATTAGCCTCGTCGCCTTCATTATTACTTAGCATCGTCATCATCAGTCTGTTTTATTTTTTTTTTTCATTACTCACTCCCTCTATGGTCACGCGACCCTCTTGACACCTACTACTACCACAACTACTGCATACTACACTACTACAACTGAGACAGCTTATCTCAGAAAGGAAAAAGTGTTGCTTCTATGTCGCTCATGTTGTGGTCGTGGCATGAAGATACAGCACACAATAACTTGATATTTTCTAGGGGCAATAGCTTTCAGACATGCTGCGCTTTAAATGTTATTTCGAGCTTGTGCATGTGATCGTGTCAACGTGGGCGCCCTCGATATAGCGGTAGGTGCGATGGCTAATCGGCGTTGGAAATAGATTATTGAGTGCGTTCTACATTACCCCTTTTGCATTTACTCTAGAGCATCTCTCTGTCTTTCTTGCATATTAATGTACGATTGAAGTGGTTCCTGGTATGTATCTTCAAGTGAAAAAAAAAAGAATTCTTTATTTACGCTCCGAAGGAAACGGCCCTTGACGGCCCTTCTAGAATGCAGTGCAATCGAATGGGAAACGACTCGATTCGCGAATGTATAATGTACTTGGCTTCACATTTCAATCATCACCTAGAAGGACAGCTCATGGCTTTGCGTTTCGAATACGCAGATAAGACATGGAACCGCATAGCGAAATCTAGAGAATACCAAAGCACCTACCACTGTCGTGTGCGCCTGTAAACACAGAGGATGAAGCGAATGACAGCTATGATTTTCAATTCTTCCGAAGTTAGTGTAGTCATCTAGCGTGGGATTATGGCAACAATGAAAACCAGCGAATTATATTAGGTTGGCTGCTTCCATATAGAACCTGAAAGCGACTATGTCTTTATATCCTTGGCCCCATGTGTTTTTATAGCATAACATAATTTTGCATGCGAAAACAGGAGGGATAGCTCACAGTACTGCATGCTCCTCTGTGTACCTATAATAGCTATCCAATTCCGGTTGTAGCTGATTTCTCACATTATGCACAGGTCTGAAGAGTCAAGAAAACGCAGATTGGAAAGCATCGTGCTGGCCAGATATTAAACAGAGACGGAATTCGGAGTTTTAGCCTCCCGAGCAACTCGTTCAGCCTATATTGAAGCAGAAGTGAGCTTTCCTCGCCTTTTCTATAGAATTGTGCTTTAACGCAAAGAGGCCTATAATATGAGTAATAAGCAAACAAAAGAAATCACAGTTTCACCGCAAGGGCGAAGCAATGAGTGCGAAAGCAACAAATTGTAATGTTAAGCAAAGAAAAGCTTGCAGCAAATATTTTAGATCCAGTCTCGCGTAACTCTACAAAACGCTAATGTAAAATAGAGCCCTCCAGGGTGAGAAGCGGATTTCGCAGTCTCTTCGGGTGGAGAGCGCAGCACCTAGAAGGGTAGATGAGTAGTCCGCTGATGCCCGCCGAAATAGCGCGCGAGCCAGCGATCAGGAACGCGCCCTTAGAATCAAAGTTCACAGCTGCTGCTCCAGCGACAACCGCCGATTTCCTCTCCCGCATCCTTTCATGCTCGTTAAAGACGGGTGGGGCGTTTCCTCTATGTTTCAGCAGCATTCAACGGCACTCCTTAGACACGAGGGGATGTTATCGCTTTGGCCCTCCGAGCGAGGGAGAAGGGCCGGATCGTTTGATCTCTGCTTCAGCCGCGTTCTTCGCCACCGCGGGTAGATCATGCGATGCGCGGAGGGGGATGTTATCAATTTCGACTTTATGCGGAACATGGTGGCGACGACAAAAGCCCGTCGATAGTGTCCACGTATTTCTTATTGCAAGAAAAGGCGCCGCGGTAAAAAAAAAGTGAATAAAGATTGATAACTGTCAATATTTTGCTTCACAACTGTCGTGTAGCAGAGCCAGAAACACACCAAAGGCGAGCAATGCACAGGGAAAATGAGTTTCCTGCTGCTGTAGCTTTTCCCTGCCTTTGACCGACTATTACAAAATCTCATGAAATAACTCCACTTCAAAAGTAGGCCGGGAGCGGAAAATAGATTAGAAAAGTTAACAAGCAGTTTCTTGCAAACATCTCTGTCATCTACGCAGCTGAACATCATATTACCATAAATATTACACGCATGCACTGAGGTAAACCTTGTATTACCAAAGCCACGAGCAGTCTGGACACATTTGCTGCACATTTCTGACAAATAATTTCCCAGCAGAAATCCAGGATGGCCAGCGAGATCAGTGCTCTCACAGCACCATGGCATGCAAGTTCACGCACAGCAAGTACTCTCACTTTAAAATATATTTCCTTATCGGTGGCCAGGCTGAAGACTACGCAGAGGAAAATGTTTAAGGTGGATCCTGCTATACAGCTACAATAGCTATTTTACGCGCAAGAGTAAATGGCTACGTAATTCTGCATTCCCGAAGGTTCGCGCGTGCGAGGAAGAAAAAAACGAGCTGAAGCACGAAGCCGGACCGGTGGACGGCCACTCCGCCCCTTTGTTACACCTACGGCTGAGTCGCCACCGTCTCGGAGGCGCCTCAGTGTTTAGCCCCTGTAACTGGAGTGCCACTAACCTACACCGCCCCGCCTCGTGCTTCTCACTGTTTTGCCAGCATCACTAATGCCAGGACCGAAGTCGACAGCGACGGCCCAAGCAACGGCGACGTGTTGAGGAAGCGGGAGACGCTGGAGATTCACCTGGGTGTCCAACTGAGCAGCGGAATGGCCGTCCAGCGCTGGGGTTTCCTTGTCGCTCTCGTCGCTTTTTTCCTTGGGTAGGTGACACCTCGGGGAAACAGAATCATGCTAACTACGGTTTTTGTCGAACAGCTGTCGTGGAGTGTGTCCACGACAAATCTTTCTATCTATCGGAGACGACGCAGTGCTGTAACAACGCCGGTGAAATTCAGCGAGGCGTGTCGAGAGCACATAGGCGCGGTGAAACAAAATTCGATGCCGCAGATCTGACACCTTAGGACAAATTGACAAGCGGGAGAGGCAGGACTACACGCAGCCTCAAACAAAATTGGGAAGATAGCCAACATCTCGGACACCTGGTTCCCTTCACAAATGCTTGCAGACAGGTGGAGATGAATGGGGCTGGGAGCGGAATGAAAATATGCAGTATTTCGGATTTCTACATTGCATGCATCTGTGCTTTGCTGCCTTCTGCTTACTCGCGGCGAATTTTTGGGCTCCTTTACCCCACTTTCGGGGAGTTTTTTCTGAGAGCATTGCTCTCAAGCTGCCGCTTCTTTCATAGCTGTGTTTCCATAAGAAAATATCCCGCTTAAATTTTCTTTTAATACAAAGGGAAGTATCGGGTGTTATCTACAGAAATGGTCTAAACATAAAATATCCACCTACGTGTGTTTATGACGCCTGCTTGAAGCAAACCTCGCCATACATACGGCTAACCTACGAATTGATGGCAATATAAAGCCCTGCCCAAGCGAAAAACACAATGCTTCCGAAGGAGCGATGTGTCAATCACCCTACCGGCTGTCACTACCTCTCAATTGTTGAGCCAGATTGAAGCTGACCTCTGGGCGACTCACAAGAGAGTCACTACTCAAACGTAGAAGGATATGTGTAAGTGCAGCAGATTGCGCCATGTCGTTCCTTCGCCTGGATTGTCGCTACTATGCTGCGCTGTATTGCAGGTTTCTTTCGCCATCACTTACCTGCGCCATGTGCCGGCCAACCACCTTAATGCTCAGTGTCATCGGTGCGCGCATCTAACACCAAAAAAGCTCCCACCCCTTACTCTACCCCTTTACTGTAGGCGAATTGTGCCTTTTTGGTAACAATATATCTAACACTGGCGCCATATACATGATGCTCAGTAAGTGGGGCTGGCATTCTGTCAACTAAGTAATATTGCGCATTTCCGAACCCCCCCGCCACCCTCCTCTGCTCAACCTGTAGTGGTAGTGCCCACAGAGGTACGGGAAATAGCATGGCGTAATACGCCTTGGTGGTTCTGGCATTGCAGCTTTTCAAAGGCTTTACCAAAAATTGGCCACATTCGGAGGAAATAAAATTTCCCTGCTAGTCAGTTGTTTCCACAGTTGCGCCCAAAGAGTGCAGGAAGTGCAACTTGCATTATGTAAAACTCGTGTTCTTTTGTTTAGCTCCTCCAACCCAGATGACGCGATACGTACGTGCTGAGTGACGCAAATGTGAAAGCAAGAAATTGACAAGGTGACGTCGGCATTGTTTTAGCTCTGCGTTCTATTGTTCATGTCCAGATGCAAAAAATATATATAGGCGTGCGCCAACCTAGTGTACTCAAGGACATACCGATTCCTATTCAGAACAAGTGCCCACTAAAATAACGAGCCATGAACTGTTACAAGATGCACGTGCGACCGTCACTGGCGATGCTGATCCTTTTTTGCACCAATTTAGACGAGTCCAATGCAATGTTTTCCGAGGCGTCGGCCCATTATCTACTCTATCATGAATGTAAGTAACGTTATTGTTACAAATGGAACGTCTCTTTAAAGGGGCATGTTAGGGTAAAAAGGATGTCCTGGTTTTAGTTTGATATCTCACGAACTGTTCTTTATTTTATTGTAAAATTTTGCGTGCTTAATAAGAAAGCGTGTGGCCTTCACTTTGATCAATTGTGATTATGTAGCTTTTATTATTTTTTTCTGGTTGAGTACCAAATTTTAGTCTGGTGTACGAAATATATATACCTTTTCCGAGAAACAAAAAAAGCAGTATGACTATGAATTTTGACATACTTATTCCACATGATATTGGTACGTATTTTGCGCGATCAATAAGAATGAGCTCCTACGGTTACTTCACAGGTAAAAAAAATATTGTCCTCACTTGTCACGTGCCTTGAGAGAGACTTCCCAAAGAATATTTACTTGCGTGACTCATATTTTGTGTTTTTTTTTAGTATTAGCTTCAGGCAATTTGGAAAGGACTTAACCCTTTCAGCCCTGGATTTTTTATTTTGGTTGGAGACTTTTTTTGTGTGTGTTTTACTAATATTTAGGATCTCAGAAGACTAAAAACGAAAAATTGAGCCAGTGGTGCAAGTATTAATGGATTTACAGACATTGCATCAAATTAGGTCATCAGGGCTCAGCGGTTGTGAAATGAGAAATATGGCCTCTTTTTTCCTGCTACTCACTAGAGCACACAAAATGTGAACCACGTCTAATTTTTCAGTGTGATACTCATTGAAACAGCTTCGTTACGTCGACTCAAAAATGGGGCTTACACGCCTCAGCGTACCCGCCTCGGCGTCATCCACGACTACGGTCAAGCTTCTTGTTCTTTGTGGCTCCCAGCCCCACAAGAATGCCACACTTGTGGTGTCAATCGCAGTGGGGATTACTGAAGAATTACTGCCCCAAGAAATAGCAGTTTTGGTTTTGTTCCCGAGGTGCTAGGGGAACTTTTGTGCGGTGTCGTCAATTGACGACACCAGGGCCGAAAGGGTTAAGTATAACCTGAGGAAATTTCAGCGCGATCGGTCGGAAAGTTTTCTAGAAAAGGTACATCACGTTTGGAAAATTTTTAAAAAACTGATCGTGAATTAAACGTCATTTTATGTTGAAACACATGCGCGGAACGTGCGCACAACGTAGAGCAATCACCACGCTACAAAAGCATTTGGTGGAAATACTTGCAATGAAAACATATGAAAATTGTCGGAAGTAAACATATTCAACCGATATCTGTCCTAGTTCTGTCGCCCGTCAAACTTACTGCATCCCACGCCGGACGAATCGGTGCGCGTGTTCTAGGAGCGAAGCTGGAGATGAAGAGGACGAATAGAAAAAAGAGGACAAAGAGAACGTGTGCCGGTTCAGGATGATGACGGGTTTCTGTTCTCTCTACACGGACTAACGGTCGGCTTATAGGGCTGCGCTGGTAAAAGGAAGAAACAAAAGGAAAGAGCATGTAA
Organism: Rhipicephalus sanguineus; assembly: GCF_013339695.2. Taxonomy (NCBI): domain Eukaryota; kingdom Metazoa; phylum Arthropoda; class Arachnida; order Ixodida; family Ixodidae; genus Rhipicephalus; species Rhipicephalus sanguineus. The sequence continues at coordinate 81,996,839 of NC_051185.1, read as the reverse complement.
CTATGACCACGCTGTAACCCTCTGGCTCGAGCAGCTGACACCTGAATATCTGGCATCACTGGATGAGGGGAGAGAAAAGGACAGGGAGAGAGAGAGAGAGGTTACAAGAGGACTATTTACATAAGTCGACAGATGGGTGTGATAGCTTTTTACGTATGTACACAGAAGGACGTCATGCATGATTTCACTTCCGAAAATGACCTGCTCGAAACAGTTTGCCACCAGGTCATGCACGCTGGCACTGTCACGTCATGAAGAGCAGTCCGCAGGTGAGGTCCGACTGCTCAGGCATATCACTATAGAGTTCAGTGAGCACCCTCCCACCTTCCCATTCATAGAATTGGGCGCAAGGCCATAGGAGGGTCTCCGCCTGTCTATCGGCAGGCCATGAGAGCGGTAGCAGCTCGGTAGTCCTCCCGCGTTGTTTCAGAGGCACTGCACTGCTGGAACAGTTGTGCAATTCTCTAATTCACAATGTTGAGAAGTGCTTGCCGGAGGCAAGTCCGAGGCGATGCCTGTGGTCCTGCAAACACACGCACCCGACGCTCAACGGTTGCAACCCTGCCTTCTGCTGGTCTGATATAGAGAGCGCAGCGGTCACGGGTAACCAATACCCACGCATGACATGTAGGTTGGTGTGCTGCTATTGTAGGTGCCGGCGGATAGTAATAAGCATGTCACACTGCAGTGTCTCGGAATTCACTGCAGCCACACGAGCCGCGCCAGTATGCCACGTGGATCTTCCGCAGCGGCATACTTCCACGTTCGTCCCCGCGAGCTGCATGAGCGTGCACAATTGGACACTGACGATTAAGCGTTATTATTGGGCTTCGCAAAGAGCAAGTCTCCAGAGGTAACAAAGAAGCTTGATTCGCGAAGTATTTTTGGAGAATTCTGGCTTGCCTTGACACTGCCAAGGAGAAGTACAATGAATCAGGAAATGCAGTCCATAAAGGACCACTGTATGCTTATATTCCGATCCCCCACTTTAGAGCAATGAATGCCTGCTTTCGAGATTTTTGCTGTACAAGCAGTCATGTATTACTAGGTACGGCTTTTCTCAACGACACAATGGTGACTACGCGAAATATAAGCCTCCACCGAATCCATTTTTGAGCTAGATATAAAGTAGAGTCGTCACAACAGTTCACCGCGCGGTCGCCATAATTCAGCACAATCGATAGTAAGATTATTAATATGTAAAAAGGCAATACAGAGAGTCCACTTCACTACCAACCATATTTTACGCTCTGACATCCACCGTCAGATGATTATTTGAAACATGCAGTCCAGACACTGGCTTGCATGAGTTACGGAGACAGAGACGTACAAGTTAAGGAAACAGCGCAGGTATTTTAGTTATTGTGTATTTCTGGAGCAATGTAAACAATTACAGCGAATAATTACATGCCCTAGGAAAGGCATGGAGTTGCTTAAATTAAGGCACAATTCCGTAAGTGTTAAAGGTACAACGGTATCCTTCAAAACTGAAAGTGAATTTTTCTACGCTAACCATCCTCCCTATACAACATTCCAGGCTTTTTTTTTCTTCCCTATTTCTCTAGAATCTACAGATATTTCTCTGCTTGCCTACATCTCGTGAGTGACACTGACCGCTTTCTCTTTCCCAGAGTGTGTAGTGGCAACACACCTGGAAAATCTCCCGAGCAAAGTGCAGCCTCAGTGATCGTTAAACACGCTATTGCAGCTGGTCTTGGTGAACCTTGCGCGCTGCTTTTAAGCTAATTGTAGCAATATTCAGGTGTTCTCTAGAAAACGTCAAAATAAGCACAGCAGAAGTATCCGTAGTGCCGGAGAACACCCTGGGTACTACCCACAAGCACCATGCCAGCAGTCTTGAAATTGTTTTAGCATGTGGTAAGATGAACCTGTCACAATCTGCTGGGAATCGTGGACGAGTGGGAGTCGATGGCCCTCCGTCAGAGAGACTACCCGCAGAGTAGTGTTTGTGAATGATGCCTGAGCGTGTGCAGCTGTGCTCGTCGGTGTTTATTTGGCCTGGTGATTAATCTTGTCTAGCAAGCCTATTGAGCCAACGAAGATTATGGTAGAGGGAACACCACATATTCGTAACAAAAACTGTTGGTTCCATTCAGCTATAGCCGTGATTTCAGGCGTGCCTTTTGAAGTGAGTTAGAGCACCCTGTGTCTGCGGCTCCTTGTGAGCAGTACAACGTCAACGCTGCTCGAATATGCTGTGTGAGCTCATGCGTTATGCCTTACACAAGCTCTAATGGGAAATATCGTGTGGCCGCCTGTGGCTCGTGGTGGCCTCCAGGAAGGCCTACTTATTTCGAATTGGAATGGCCAGCAGCCCGACATATGATAACTGTAGCTGCGAGGAGACAATGGCCCATCTTCTCTGTGAGTGTCCTCGCTTCAGTGCACCAAGACGAGAACTGTCCAAAGTGTTTCGTAGATTTTACAACCGTCCACTGTCGGAGGAAAAGATCTTTGGACACTGGCCGAAACCGTCCTCGGCATGGAAAGCTTTGAAAGCGTCGCGTTTTTTGCGCACAAGTCTCATAGACAGACCTTAAGCAGTGTCGTTTATCTTATTTTTGTTCTTTGTTTTCTTCTTCTTCTTCTCTTTTCTATCATCTTTCACTCCCCCTTCCCCTTTCCCCAGCACAGGGTAGCCCGCCGGTCTAAGAACTGGCTAACCTCCCTGTCTTTCCGTTTTTTTTCTCCTCATCCTCCTCCTCATGTGGCAGTCAATGTGCTGAAAGCAAACACTGCAGTGACAATGTACGTGTCACTGGTCACGATTAATACCAACGTAACACGAGGCCACGCATTTAGTCTTGTGGTTGGCGAACTTTAGTTGTCTATTCATCTGAAGTCTTCCAGAGCGGTGGCAACGCTTTCGGTACCGCGCATATATGCAGGCCTTCTTTTAAAAGCGTTACCAATAAGTCATTCGAATGCCTGCTTTTGATGTGGGATAATTATGCAGGAAGTCAAATTGGAAAGGAGATGCTCCACCGAAGCATCTTGTGCGGCTCTAACCTTGTCAAAATCGACATATTCATTCTCAAATCTTCTGCTCTACAGTCACATATACCCCTACGTCCGCGACCAAAGCTGCACGAGGCGACGTGCAACTGCAAACCTCGCACACATCCTGTGAGGCTTTAGCACAACCCGCTACCGAAAGACCTCCTGACCTTTCCCTCACGCGCCACCTAGTAAGGCGGGATCCACCGCAATGCCAGTCTTGAGACACAACTCCGGACTGTGGACAGAACTGAAGATGTAGCTGAACTGTCTGAACATTACCTGTGCGTCAAAAGTCGAACTTATGAAATAAAGTTATCTCTCTCTCTCTCTTTCTCAGGTAATCCGTCGCGATGATAACTAAGCAGGTGCGAGAGAGTGGACACAGCAGCCGTACGCCATGATGTCGTACGATAAGCGTCAAGTCAGGCCTGCTCTTCTTACAAATTAACACAAACAAGTTTATGGACTTCACATGAACAGCACAAGGAAACAAGGCGGTTGGCGTCACTTTGTGCACCAGGACCAACTAAGGCTCGGACAAGCGTAATGCGCTATTTGTGTTGACCAAAACCGGAGAGCTGCGGCACGTATGCCACACAGAATGAGGTATTGCAACTGTAGTTTTACTGCGTAGGCAGTGTTAACCAGTAGTTTGTAAACTCTGCACGGCAGGCACCATTACTGCGTCAATAATGGTGACGTCATTGCTGGAAAGGCAGTTATCACCTTAGTGCTGATAGCCAATGCTAAGGTATGGTATGGTATGGAAAAACTTTATTTAGGTCCGTCGGGGCGTGAACTAGCACGTAGCGGGCCGCTCCCACGTCGGGACAGATAGGCCTAACCTGTCCGCCACGTCGTGGGCCCGTTGGACTGCCCATAGCTGCGTCCTGAAATCCGTACTGCGTAGCGCAGCATCCCACTTTGACGATGTAACGTTTTGAACCCGTAACGCAGGGCACCGCCAGAGCATATGATCTAAGCTGGCAAAGTCTGAGCAAAGCGCGCACGTGTTTGACGTCTGAATTTCTGGGTAAATTTTGTGCAAGAGTGCGGGACTGGGATATGCCCCGACCTGCAGGAGTCTGAGCGTCAATGCCTGAGGCCTGTTCAGTTTACTGTGCGGTGGCGGATACTTTCGCCTCCTCAGATAAAAGTTCTTGCAAAGTTCATTGTACGTCGTTGGGGGATCTTTGTTGTCAACAACCTCATCGTCATGCCGTTCAGTAGCTACGCGGTCGACGACTCCTCGCGCAGCTCTATGGGCCTTCTCGTTGAGGTTGGACGGAGCGCCCTTGATCTGTCCCATGTGAGCTGGGAACCAGACGATTGTGTGTTGTTGTACCTCCTTATTTCGCAGGATCCGCAAGGCTGATTCTGAGATGGTGCCCCTACCGAATGCTCGAACTGCTGATCTCGAGTCACTGTATATTGTTGTTCTCCCGTCGTCTAGCAGGGCCAAGGCTATTGCGACCTGTTCGGCAACCTCAGCCGTTGTGGTCCGGACCGACGAGGAGTTTGTAATAATGCCATCTTGATCAACAGTGACTGCAACGAATGCTTTTCCGTTTGGGTACCGTGCAGCGTCAACGAAACAGCAACTCCGGGCATGTGCATGGGCACTCTCCAGGAGGGCTTTAGCCCTAGCCCGTCGTCTGCCTACATTGTATTCAGGGTGAACATTCCGAGGTATGGGTGCCACGGTAATACGCTCTCTTTGTTCTCGAGGAACGCTGCAGTAGCGGGTATCGATTTCTGTCGGGTGAACTCCAAGCTCTTTCAGGATGTTTCTCCCGGCACTGGTGGTAGAAAGTCTCGTAAACTGCGCCCTCTCTTGTGACTCAGCTATCTCTTCCAGCGTGTTGTGCACGCCGAGGTGAAGCAGCCTCTCCGAGCACGTATACATGGGAAGCCCGAGGGCTCTCTTCACCGCTTTTCTTATCAACGTGTTCAATTTGTCCCGCTCCGACCTCTGCCAGTTGTGCATTGCCGCTACGTAGGTGACGTGACACATCACGAAAGCATGCACCAACCTGATGAGGTTGTCCTCGCATAGTCCTTGCTGCCGGTTAGCAACCCTTCTTATCAACCTCAGGGCGTTGTCTGTTTTCCTTGTAAGCTTCAGTACAGTCTGGTTATTTGAACCGTTTGACTCAATCATCATACCCAGAACGCGGAGGGTGTCCACCCTGGGAATGATACCACCCTCACTTGTCCTTAGAGTGATGTCGATGTCCTCTACAGGCCTCCAACCTTTCGGTTTGGGGCCCCTGCGCTTGGGGCTGTAAAGTAGCAGCTCTGATTTCCGCGGTGAGCATCGGAGTCCAGTAGGTCTGAGGTAGCTTTCTGTGACCTCGATGGCATCTTGAAGCGCAGTTTCCAAATGGCCATCGCTGCCCCCGGTGCACCATATGGTGACGTCGTCTGCATATATAGTATGATTAATGCCGTCGACCTCCGAGAGTTTTTTGGACAGACCAATCATGGCGAGGTTAAAGAGGGTCGGGGATATGACCGACCCCTGTGGCGTACCTTTAGAACCAAGTTTAACGGAGTCTGAAACGAGGTCTCCCACTTTGAGGGTGGCTTCTCTGCCCGCCAAAAAGGATCTCGTGTAGTCATAAAAGTTCTTGCCCAGACCAAGGCTCGAGATCGTTCCCAAAACATAGGAGTGTAGGATGTTGTCGAAAGCCTTCTCCAAGTCAAGGCCAAGAATGGCTCTCGTGTCCCTCGTGTTGCGATCAATGATCTGATTCTTGATTAGCTTCATGGCATCTTGAGTAGAAAGCCCAGGTCTGAAGCCTATCATGTGGTGGGGATAGACGTCATTGTCTTCCAAGTATCGGGAGAGCCTGTTCAGGATTGCGTGCTCGGCTACCTTGCCCACACACGAAGTGAGCGAGATGGGCCTAAGATTGTCGAGACTGGGTGGCTTTCCAGGCTTGGGAATAAGGATGACGGTGGCCTTCTTCCATAGTGCTGGAACATTTCCGTTGCTCCATGACATGTTGATGAACTCAGTGAGGTGCTCTATTGATTTGTCATCCAGGTTCCTTAGGGCCTTGTTAGTGATCTTGTCTGGACCGGGTGCCGATTTGCCATTTAGGTCGTGTAGGGCTTGCCTGACTTCTTCAACTCCAAACTAATGCTCCAATGCTAAGGGCAGCACGAAAATTAGTGCTACCGCAACAAGTACGAAATTTTGTTTAGAGAAAAACGTTCCCCACAGCATAGACCATCGCCAAGCTCCAAATTTCTGAGGCTCGACTTCATCTTGTCGACATGCTCAGCCTGCATAATCCAGTGTCCTCTTAATCATATCTACTAACTAGGATAGCCCCGACGTGAGGGCTCCTAGCGTGTACGAATGCAACCGCATGCTACACATAACGGTAGAAATAGGAAGTCTACTTTTCAAAAGGGAAATTCATTCTCCGATTATGTGGACATGGTGCACGCGCCGTACGCTACAAAATAATACAGACTATGCGTGTGCGCGGAGAAATCGCCGTCTGCGCCTTCTAGTGTCGACCGTATGCTGTCGAGAGCATTGCTCTGACGCTGCGCGGCCAGAGCGACGCTCTCAACTGCAGAAGGCTCGCCACTAGACAGCGCAGACGGCAATTTCGCCGTGCGTGCGTGGTCCGCACTATTTTGTGGCTCACTGCGCGTAAGGAGCAGTGAGCTTTGCAAGAAGTGAAGACAAACTGCCGACAAAAAGAATAAACAGATGTTCCTTGTGGGACTCACACACCGTAAGAAAGTTGTACGCATTCGAAAACAGTGCGAAAGAACACTTGCAGTTTGACACCTTTGGCTCTAATGTATAGCAGTAGGCCGGAGTTTATATAGAAAAACTCTAGGCACATGACCGAAATACTAGGAAGAGTGGTGGGCATATCCCAGTGGTTGATTCTGGTTGCCGCGTAGCGGACGGAGGTCCCGATGAACACGCACTGCGGGCAGGTGCACGTTAAGTCATCTAGATGTTATTTTAGAAATATGCTGTCTGCACCAGCAGACACCACACAGAAAACAGCGGGCGCAGTTTACCTTGGCGTCTAGTGTGGACCCCAGTGGTCATTCGTGTATCCAGGTGACACAAATGGCACATGAACGCTGCTTTGCGATTCATACGCAATGAACTGCTTAACACTTTACATAAGCAGGAATCACAAGAACAATAACTCACCACGGAAATAGCCGAGGGTCTAGAACGAAACTCTGGCGTGTTTCTTTCTCAACTTCCAGAGAAAAATTGCGAAAAGAAGCACATTAGTCTCTGTTGGCTAAGTACGAAGAAAGTCTATATATCTGTGATAGTTTTCCTTAAAGTATTTTGTGTTTTTTTGAAGAGCACCATTTCGTGCGAAGCTGGATTTTATTAAAAGAGAGAAATGCACGAATGGCTGAATGGCTTGTTTTGGTGAATGTTACAAGATGAACTTTATCAGAGCGCACCGTAGGGCTATTTGGCTATCCATGAATACAAACAGAATATAGAGCTAAAAAATCACGACGACCGAAAGGCGTCAGTCCGTTGTCTGTTTCCCCATCTTGTGCTCGTCGTTTTTTAGCGCAATACTATTTTACGAGCAAGATGCCGACCTCCTGAATTAACCTCTATGCAATTGAGCACTAGATTCTTGAACCCCATGTGGCCTTTCTCGAAGACAAGATCAGCGCCTGGATGGACGTTACGTTTACCGGCCTATACGCTGAAACACCGACGCACCTTTTATCGACGAAGTCACTGGGCTCATTAACATAGTTTTCATAATTCATTGCTGGCCTTGTTGACACGATGGTTTTAATGTAACGGCTCAATTGGAGGCAATATGCCTTTTTTTTAAATCTCGTAGGAAATGCTAGTGCGAACTTTGTTTTTGATATTTCTCCTGTATTCATATTTCAGTTTGTAAATACGCCACGACGTCTATGGACGTACAAAATTAGTGAAGGAGGACGCGCCCGCTGCCAGTATAATATAATGCGTAGGATAACTCCGCAGGAAATGTTTTACAACAGAACCTCTTATTACGGCAGAGAATGGTAAGCTGTCTCTTGTGTCTATGTAATAATTTACTAATTGACTATTTTCTAATGTTTATTTTACAGGCGCACTGTTAGTCTGCGTGGGCAATTTGATGCACTGCACAGGAACTGGATGTATGTGAGAAATGATGGTACAGTGAAATCTGTAATACTTTCCCGTAATTAGTTAACAGCATTCCTACCCTTACATTGCTCTGGTTCTTTTGTAAAGTTTCTTGCATTTTTTTGGTTGTGGTAATAGATTTAGACAGTCAAAGGCTCTTCAAGAACACTTGCCGACTGGTTTGATTTTACATAGGCTTGTTCTTGTATTGATACAACAATCGGTAATGTGTTTGCATCGGCTTGCTGCCCTTCGAAAGATTTGAGGGATAGAAGTCGATACAGTTAACCTGACAATATTTTTGAAATTTATATCCAAAAACGAAATTGTGCCTTCATCATTTTCCATTCCATTTCTTCGAATTGAAAAAGTAGTAAACATTATTTAATCGTGTAATTCAGAGGAGTATCCTCTATAGCTCTGGTCCTAAGGTTCTTAATTTAGGTATTTCTCACACCAGTGCATGTTGTAATTATCGTAATATTTCTCGTATTCTGTTAATACGTAATGTCCCGTTCCGAATTTCTGCTATGCTTTATGCCATGGATCTACATTTCATTCTTTAATCCCAGCTTGCGAACTTCGTGCGCATACGCGCAATAAACTTTGAGGGTGTTGCTAGGCACGCCAGAATAATAAGTCTTAGGTTCATTACTGTTATCTTCGAACCGTTTGCGGACTTCTGAGAAAACGCAATTATCCAACGAATTTCCACAAAATGTATTGCACTGAAGTAGAAACAAAGCAGGCAAGCTATGCTGCCAATGTTATCATGTACTTCAAGTATTTTTTTTATAAAATGCTACCCGATGCTTACCTTACCCACCAGCTTGTGTGTGTTTCAGATGCTTCTAAGATCTGCTCTGCCATTCTACATAGTTTTTTGAGATTGCTATTACCGGAATATTACCTGCTTTGCATTCGCCATTGTTGAACGTGCGCTGTTCCCGGATAATTATGTCACATTACTGCCGGTGGGGGTACGTGGGTGCCCGGAGGCACCTGGGCCACTTGGGTAGCATTCATGAACAAATATTGAGTAACAGGAGACAAAGGGGAGACTACACAAGACCAGTGCTGGCAACTTGCTGTCATTGTTTATATTGCCACACCCGCTTCTTTTATTTTGATGTTTTCGGGTTTGACCAGCAAGGACGGTTATTGCGCGCAGGACGCGAATAGTCTGGATTATTCCAGTGCTTGCTCGACAACCAGTGATAAGACTGGAAAGTTCGATGTAGCTCAGAGCCGCAGGAGCAGCGTCGGCTGATCCAGCGGGCACGTGGTGTGGCGCGAGCCAATGGGTCCCTGAACTAAGGGCTCCACCCAACGAGGATGATCCTTGAGGCCTCCACAAATAAAAGTTTTCTCGCTCTCTCTCTCGATGTATGATGTATCGGCGCATCACAACCATGAGCAGTTTATCGTCGTCCGACGCACTGTTCGCCGCTATCAGTGTGCAGCGTGTATTGCTGTACACTGATACACAGTGTATACACAGTGCTACACTGATACACAGTGTTGTACACAGTGTACAGCGTGTATTGCTGTGCACTTGTGGCCGGGAAATGAAAATTCAAACTGTCAAGACGGTCCTCGAGATAGACCGGTTTACTGCCGGAGCTGCGGTGAAATGTAGCGGCCTGGTGACGGCGAACGGGAAAATTGTTGGGGCGTTCACTGCGCTCCTGCGAGGTTGTCTGTGATGTCGAGTGGTCTTTCACCCTGTTCTGGAAGCGGCTCATTGATTGCGAAACCAAGTAGTTCCTTCGGTCGGTATTGGGAGCGGCGGACGCGGCCAGCTTCTTCGCAATGAGTGCAGAGTGGGACGGTGGTCGGGGGCGCGCAAAATCTCGGTGTTCTTCGAGGCGCTACGCTGGCCGACAGGCAATGGCGTAGCTATGGGGGTGGCACACCGGACCCGTGCGCCCCCCCCCAAAAAAAAAATGTTTTTTAGACATGGCATACAGAGCTCAAAATGACACTCGATCACATTTGCCTGCCTGACCCCCACGTCAGATAAAGGAGGTGCTCCCCCCCCCCCCAACCGAAAGAATTTTTGGCTACGCTCCTCCCGACAGGCGGACTGTGTGACGTCCGTTGCGGAGGCGGCGATGTCTGCGATGTCTTCGTTGCGGAGGCGGCGCTGTGGTGCGATGTCTTAACGTGGCAGCGGAGAAGCAGCGGTACGACGCACTGCAGCAACGTAACTGATAGCTTCCGGATGAGGCTGTGATGGTTCGGGAATTCTCAGCCATTGCGGGGATTTTTCTCGAACAATGTTTCCGATAAAATCTAGTTCAGGCTGCCATTCCGCAAGCCTCTTACGCAGCTCTTCAGGCTCGACCGCTAGGATGGTCTCGCGCAGTTCGTCGGTACAGGGGCATTAAGTTTCGGCTTAGCCGGTTTTTGGTGAGCAGTGTAATGCCTTGTCTGCATCTCGTGCACTTTTTCAATTGTCGTGGCCTCCGAAAGATATTCGTTCACCGTCTTGGCCAGTTTGTGCAAGTCCCGCATACGGTTCGTGCTTGACTCCTCGCATTAGGAAGTGGATTTTCTTCTCCTATGACATAGCAGTGTCAGCATGATGAAACAGGCGGGTGATTTCTTCAGTGTACATCCCAACGTTCTCGTTTGTAAGCTGTACACGGCTCTACAGCAGGGTGTTGCCCTTTTCTTACGTACGACACTTGTTAAGGTGTCCAGGAATGCGTGGCTAAGCAGACCCCAGGTCGTCAGTGTGGCTTCTCGGTTCTTAAACTATGTCCGAGCGACGCCACTCCAGGCGAAATACAAGTGCCGTAGCTTGTCCACATCTGTCCAATTGTTGGAATGGGCAACGTGGTCGTATCTTTCAAGCCAGCTTTCAAGGTCTTCGAGTGATGACGCGCGGAAGATTGGTGGCTCCTTAGGTTGATGTAGCCGGGTTGATGTAGGGGCCACTGGGATGGTCATAGTTGCTGTCGACGTCAAATTACTTGGAGTTGTCCGAAAAGGGCATGTACTCTGGCTCTCGTACAAGTGGCCTGAGGTAGCTCGACGATCCGGGATGTCTTTTGCGTCTCCTTGCTCAAACCTTGGACTTGGAGCACGGCTTTGCGCTGGCTTCCGTAACTTCGACGAAGCAGCACCTGCGCCAGTTGCCAAGTGGTGGTGACTGTGAATAAGATAGAACTGGCGCTATTAACGATTTCGTTCCCGTTGGCGAGTATAGTCGCCATGACATTTTCTACCAAAATGACCGATGACCACTGTACTGGTCTTCAAAACATATTGGTCCCACACTGAACCACCAGCGAGTACACACTCGTCATAGTTGTGTTTTCTGACGCTAAATGACCGCACTCGTCTATGTTGTGCTTTTGTGTCTCGGCTTTCACTTTAACGCCATCTTTCATTCTTTTACCATAGGGTGAAGCCATCTTCCTGTTAATTTTTTACTCAACTTGTGAAAAGGTATCCCCTTGAATTGAATGAGTGTCTGTCCAGGCACGGGGTAGACTGGCGGCACTTCGGAGAAAACTCGGCGCGCTTGGTGGACTTCACATAAAATTTGATACTGGATCGCGAGCTGTCGAGTGTATTATTTATCGATAATTTTTACAATATTATTCTATTGTAGGTCCAACACGTCTCAGGTTTTAGTGTCAATTACGTGGCGGACATACGCATGCGCTAACACATCATCTATAATGCGCACACTTTCCCGAAGTGGTGATCGAATGTCGTGAAATTGGTTCATATAACTCCATCGAAAGAACACATCATTCGCAGAAGAGTATGACCATGGTATTGGTCTCATAATCAGCGTCAAACTATTCTAGCAGTCAGTCCTTTCATATGGGCTCGTACCGTTGAAAGCCATACGTCAGCAAGAGTTAACCACTAAGGAGGAAGGTGTGTTAACAACGATGAATCTCTGCGTTTTTAGCTTTTTATTTGCGTAGTCGATTAAGCAGATATAACCTCACTTTAGTCATGCATGGTCAAAACTGCATTGTAATAATTAGTAGATTCTTCCTGATTGAATATCAACGTTGTTCACAGCAGTCGTGGCGCACGGAGTACAGATCTAAGCTTAATTAGGCTAGAGTGAACTACTGCGGCTGAAGTACGCAGAATGTAAACAAGAATGGCAGATAATATGCTCAAACGGCTCAGTAAAACTGAAGTGCCAGTGTGCAGTTCAGATGTACTACTGTACGATGTTTTCTACATAGACATGACTAACCACTTAGCGAGCCAGTGTGAATGCCAGACACATATTCGGTTTAAGCTATGTCTTACTGCGAAGTGTGGCAGACGAAACTTGTGATTCTGGGCAGCAGGCAACAAACAAATTGACTATCTTCTGTTAGGCTGTTATGAGAGCGGATAGACTAAAACCTGCGTTTCCAAACGACAAAATGAATAGAAGGGTCATCTAAATTAGTTATAACATAAGGGAAAAAAACGCCAGCCTCATCTTTCTAGTGTGATTTAGCGGTAACCTGTCGTACTCAGAATGAAAGTGTCATCGAAGGCGATTCGAATCCAGCGCGTTCGTTTTTCTGGTGGCTTATTTGATTTTGTGTCAGTGCTCGTGTTTTACTCGTAATTGCGATCTAGGCATGATCAAAATTCTCAAAAGCAATTTCGAAACCCGAATTCAGCCCGTAACGGGTGTCCCAGTTTGCTGCGCACCAGCGTTCGTTGTGCCCCTTGCTGTATGCCAGTGTCCCTGTATCCAGCGCCACACTGGTCCAGAATTCATTGTTCGCACTAGGGCAGCGCCACTAGGTTTTTCAATAGGGTGGTAAGATGCAAATGTTACTTACTGGACACTCATTGGCGTATCCTGCAACTGGGTAAACGATACTGCTTGGAAACAATACTATAGCGTCTTGAAAAGCACGGCCTTTGCAGGCCTGTTTCATGTTGCGTGCCCGGAAGTGAAAGCTTGTTTTGTTTCAAAGACTGTGTTTCCACATTTGCTAAGCGCAACGATATTTATTCGCCGGGTATAATGATGGTCAAGTGGTGCACTACATTGTGGCGAATGACCTACAAGTACATTCTTCGGATAAGGACGAGCTTTTCGTGGTATGACCATAGAGCATCTTCGGGCAAAGAACATTCAGTCCGATTCGCAAGAATTTTGCTCGTTCAACGCTTAAGCCTACTTAGTTTAAGCAGCTAGCCATTGGGCATTTACAGTAATTAAATTTGGAGCGTGTCAATACTGCTTTTGCGAAAGCTTAGGAACTCCTGATAATCCCCTTTTCACCATGAACACTCATAAGCCCGATGCATGATTCCGGGTCATCGATACAGAAGATTACACATGGCAGTATGAAGTGCCAGGAATTTCTTCAGAAGCACTTGAGTTCTCTTTTTTTGAATCACCCATGTCTCATGCCCGCTTAAAACGATGTCGTGGATTATTCCGACACATAAAAAATTGCAGCAGCTGCGCACCAGTGGTGCGGAGGCTGACGAAAGAGCGAAGCTTTTTGCGTTCATCTCCTCCTCCTCACCCTTACGTCCATTTCCTACTCCTTGCTATAGTATGCTATATGTGGCTATGACATGTCGGTGTCGTTTTCAATTAGTTTTGCATAGCTATCGACATTCATTGGTTGTCGATCGGTGTGCATTGACCCAATGAAGTCCAAGTTGCCCAAGCAATACTCATCTCGTTCGTCAAGGTCGTAATCGCCATCGGTTAGTTGTCAATCAGCAGCGATTAGTTGTCGATTGGCTATCGATAGGTATTACTCGTTTATTCTAGCTCAAACCAGCATAGCCATGAGTATCGCGGCATTTTCATGATTTACTGGGTACTGATTGGTTATCGAACAGTATTGATTGGCTATCGATTGGCTATCCAACGGTATTACACGAGCATCCCAGCTGAAGCGAGCATAACCATGCGTTTTGTGGCATTTTTATGAATTATTGAGTCTCTATTGAGTATCGATCAGCACTGATTGCGTATCGACCGGCCAGGCCATCGATCTGTATTAAGCATTTATCCAAGGCATGCGTTTCGCACCATTCTAATAAGCGATTGTGCAATGTTTGGTTATCGATGAGTTTTGAGTGACCATCGATTACATATCAATCGGCATTAAACGTGTATCCAAGCTCAAGCGAGCATAGCGATGCATTTCCCTCGCTTATAGCACGGCGCTAAGAGAAACTGCGGGTTGCCATCGCGACGCGCTGTTACGTTATCGCTTGCCGAAGATTTTCCCGTCCACGAATTACACCTTATGTCTGGCTTTACCAGCACCGCAGTTAAAAGCTCAGAAAATACATCAGAGATTCATCATTGTTGTTGATTTATTTGATGTCATTGTCCAGGCCCGTCTGCTGACTTGTGTGAAGGCGTGCATAAAGGACTTCAGTGATCAGTACGCTTCTAACGCCATACCGCTAAATCCGTCCCGTGTCCTTTCTTGTGTATGTCCTGCTTTGCGCCTTAAAAATCAATTATGACCGCTAAATAACTCGTTTCGCAGAAATTCCGGTGCCGGTGTCGAGGTCGGTGACGGCGCCCTTGGTTGTGAGCAAAAAATCATCATCTCGCCCGTGACCGAAAAATCGAGATAGATGCAAATAAAATAAATAATAAAAACCTTCGGGCTCGAGTTAGAATCGAAACCACGCCGTCTGCATGGCGAGCAGGTTTTCTACCAAAGAGACACGATATTTCTTGAAATGGCTTCGAAAAAAAAAACACTATAACAATGGAGCAAGATGCAATTAAAATAATAATTAAAAATCTTCGGGTTCGACTCAGGATCAAACCCAGGCCGTCTGCGTGACAAGCACGTGTTCTACCACAGAGCGACGTTATTTCTTGGACCTGCCTCGAAAAAAAAAACACGATAACAATAATGAAACAGATGCAAATAAAATATACAATAAAAATATTCGGGTTTGAGTGAGAATGGAGCCCAGGCTGTCTGCGTGGCAAGCAGGAGTTTTACTACCGAGCCTTGCTATTTCTTGAAACTGCTCCAGAAATAAAAAACACTATATGTATGTCATGCAGTGGAAGGAGTCTCCTTAATGCATGTAATATTGCGCGGCTGAAGCGTAGAACAGCGCCAGGCGTCAAAACATGTGAATTGCTCAACGGGTGTTCTAAAGGCCCACCCATTACAAAGCGCTCAGACAAATTTAATCAGCAGCAGCAAAAGCATCAACAAAGTGAGCAGCTGCGTTGGTTGACGTGCTCTCTTACGGACGCGTAGTGGGCCCATCGCTGATTCGCAAAAGCACCAAGTGTGGTGTAGTTTGCACTTAACAACTGTACTTGCGGTAGGCATTCTAGGATAGATTGCAACCGCCACCGTTACGCGCAGAGTCGTTCGTTTCCTTACGGCACGGTTGAGGCATGCACCGAGAACCAAAGTTACGCTAACAAATCGGGGCCCGATTACGCTATCGGGTTCTACTCTTGAAGGCGAAGCTTAAGCGTCCTCGATGTTTTCTTAACAGCTCTGGTATTAGCATTCAAAACTATGTGCTGTATGTGAGAATTTATTTGTGGTCGAGTTTGGATAGCGTGGATGGTAAGGTTCGCGCACAAATATCGAGTATTTGCATATTACCCTGATTGCTTTCTTAAAGGGGTTATGAATATACCATTGAGATTGGTGAAAAAACATGTCCTGGGGAAAGCAGACTTTTCTATGAACATCTCAGACAAATAATGCAGCCGTGCGCGGCAAGGATAGTTAACGAGCAGAGAGTGAAGTTGCCATTTGCTTAGACACCCTCTTTTTATACAGAGCCCCGTCCTTACTCACTTGAAACCTGCCAGCATCCGCTGCGTGACGTCGAAGAGCGAGTAGCCTGATATTGGCTAATCACCGACATAAATCGAGAGCGGCGTTTGGATCAGATGCGCTTCTTCCCACTGGGTGCCTCCATGTGCCGGCGCTCGATTGTCTGCTGACATTACACAGTAGCCACGCCGACGCACTTAGGAATCACAGCGAGAAATAGCGATCGTGTTTCATTACGCGAGCTGATGGCCATGACGCGTGCTGACGTACCTCTTCGTACTGTGGCATACCTCCCTGCGTAACTTCCAGTGCAATCATCGCGATGTGAGAAGAGAGAAAGCGTTTAATCCGCGCGACAAAACCCTGTAACTCCGCTGGTTCTTGACAGATTCGAGAAATGTTTTCGCAATCGGTTCGTGAGGCAGCAAACGTGGGTTATGAGCCATTTAACCGCATTTGGAGCATTTTTATTGCTGAGCTGGAGGGAATTTCTAAAAGGTTATTTCGTTATGTTGGCATTTATTGGCTTGTTACGGATGAAGAATTCCACGCGGTACAGGATTGCCATGCCGAAATGCTTGAATGAAAGAGGACAAGATTTCACGTTCGCAAGCAAAGGTCCCATAGAAGGGGCAATTCAGTGTCTAGATTTGCGAGCGCAGCTAGCACGCGGAAGACACACCGTCGTTAAGCAACCTGGACACCGCCTTTCAGCGCTTTTGCCCCATGACGACTACATGGCTGTCTACCGACCGCAATGAGGCATCAAAGTATACGACTGGACTGACGACAAGACAACGGGGAAATGGCTGAAACATGCAAATATTCATCTCGTGGTTTTTTGCGCAAACGTAACTATATACAGATGCAGCGAAGGCAAGATCTCTTTGTAGCTAGCAGGGTGGATGAATGCTATGTCCAGAAACTGGGAGGAATAAACCATATTCGAGTGGGTAATTATATTCACGGAAATCAGTAACATGTGATGTACCTGGAGCGAATGGAAGAGACAGCACATTTTGCAACACACTTTACCACATTGTCTTGAATGCAACAAGAATCCACAACAATGGTTATCCAATCAACAAGAGAAGGCGAGTGGGAGGCACAGCCGACAAGTCCAAATGCCGAGGACTAGCTTTAGCTGGTGAATAGGGCTTGGCTATCAGCTCAAATTTAGTGGCTAGTTGGAGTGACGTGGCCGCCCACCTCCACGAATAATCAAGCAGGTCAAGGCTATACAGTGTGAGACTATTTCTCTCTCTCTCTCTGTCACCCTCGTTTAATGCGAGTCATGTGTGCTAGGCATTCGATCCTGGTCTAAGCAGCCCTATTTTTCGACTTCATCGAAATCTGCCACCGCTTTCAAACTTGCCATCGCTGTCAACACCATCCATCCTGCATTACCAAGTCATATGAGCACAAGATCGCCCTCCACTTTTTATTTTGAATTCAACGTATAAATTATGCAGGTTCTCCTGATGATGCGTTGTTGACGCGTGACACACACGCTTGTAACAAGGTTAAATTTAAAATGAAGCTGCGTAAAAATAATGCAGGGAAAGGTAAGACGCTAGTGGTCATTGAGTATCTCCATAGATTTTCTCTTCGCATTGAATAGATCGTGAATACATTTAACGTTGAAGCCGATTTTTCTGCTAAGAATAATGCATATAACCTGCGTGTAAGAGTTCATAAAAAGTTAGCCGGTGCGTGCCTGACGATGAGTAGCATGTGTAGAGTCAAGAGGCACAACAACTTCGTTAGTCCCAAAAATTATGTGTATTCTGTGTCTTTGTCTTGCGGGTAAGTTAATATGGCAGCGAGAGGCGCTACCTTAGTGTTGCCCTGCGCGAACGCCAAAGCACTTTATAGGGCACACTATGCTCGCCTTTCCGTGCCTATCGCTTCACGTGCGGCTGGACCCCGAAGTTCAGTCACGCGAACATAATTTGGGAATTTATTGGTTCCCGCAAGAGAGATTGCTGAAGCGTTTACTATTTTCAGAGATAGAGATTGATGTGTAAGCACTTGATTGATTTCGATGCATCACTGTGCGATTGCACATTTAGAAAACACGGGATGATTAGAGCAAGTCTTTGAAATCTTTTGTCCTATTCTGCAGGTTCTGCATGGAATTTTGCGTGCTCTTTCTTACATTAGAACAAAATCTTCAGCTGTTAGCGCTTGTCTTCTGCAGCCTTCCGTTTCTGTAGGTACTATCTGTTCCTGCCCCAATTAAGGGCATGATTGATGAGCCTCCAACCCAGTCTGTACTGTCAACACTCAACGTAATCTACAGCGTTTACCCAGCAGCGGTATCCGGCCATGATGAACTGCTTTAGGCATCCCATGGGGGGCGGAGGTGTTGGTTCTCCTCATATGAACGAGTCAGTGTGCATTACAAAAGAGATGATGAAGTAATGCTGAATAAGTTCATCTTTCATGCCGTAGGCGTCGCACAACCCTGGCTTTACAAGCACGAGTCCGGCGTTCCAACTTCGTGAGTGTTCACACGTCCTTGGCAGATGCCTGTAACAGTCCTACAGCTCACAAAACTGGGGTGCTGCAGTGCTCGAGCCAACGTGGCAACAAGCGGGCGATAAGTGCACCATCGAGCGATTATCCCCAGCCTGCTGCAATGTCTCACATGGCCATTGATCATGTGATGTGCATGTGCTGCCGCGCTAAATGCAGAATTCCTTAGACCAAGAAGAATAAGCATTACTGCTTGCGAAGACACTCACCATCATTGCTGAGCTCCTACTGCGATGCCTGAGCTTCTACAATGTAAATAGGCTGTGCGCTATTGCCCTCCAAACACATGAAATCTCCGAAACGCCGTCCAGCGCGAGCCCCGCTGCGTTCTGTATAACGAATTGCACATTGCAGATGACATGCATATCGGACATTGTAGATATATGCAGATGTGTTCGGATGTGCGTAGTGTTTATGATGGAAGAATTGTGAGATGCGCAGTGTTTTTTCTTTGTTTCGTGTTACCATCGCGCCAACCAGCAGCAGGCGACCGAACAGCCGGCTCACTCGCCTACACTGTTATCCCGTAGTGCTCCGCGAACCCGCTGGGCGTTCTGCGATCGCTTCAAGAAGGTCTATCGTTCTATGAACAGATATGAATTTTCCACACAAAAAGAACGCATTTATTATATGAACAGGTTACAATATGCCCAGCGGCAAGTAAGCCCTTCTAATATCAATGACACGAGCTTGCCCAACAAGAATGCTAATTGCATTTGAATGAAATGTATAACTTTAAAAGCAGACACTCATACAGTGCTGCGAGATGATAGCCGCATAGTGGGGTGGCAAATATTCCAACTGAGACTGGCCATAGCACTGTAAACGTGAACTTTAAATGCTGATCGGACAAACACTAATTGAAAGCCAACTTTCACACAAAACGCCAACTATCTGTCTGCGTGTTTGTCCGTTGTTTCTATCTCTATATCGCACTAAAAGCATGCATTCCCAATGAGACAACATGGCCACAGAGTTGTTTTTTGAGATAGAGAAATGGAGTTTGCCGCCCATGATATTCCTTGAATTTAAAACCGGATTTTGTCTAGGGCCTGGAGGTGAACGTGAAACAATATAATTGCTACAGGATATAGGCAAATCTAGCTGTCGTGGTAACACTACTGAATTGGGAGGGATAATATAGGCTGTTAGGCATGTAGTGGCCGCTCACTGATGATCACCGATCACAACCTACACTGATGATGGTAATGATGATGATAATGTTCATACTTTTTCTATCCTGTAGGTATTGTCAAAGCCACTGTGGCATATGAATTTAGTCACAGTATTTTCATATTTCAGACTTTCGGCAAACATTTCTTGGTACAGAAACATTGCTTTATCTGGCTAATAACACATCGTGCGGCGTTGTCATGACCGAGACAATAGGTAATGTATTTGGTGTGCTCTCATTAAATAAGAGACACTGACTTAAGCCCGTTTAAAAACATCCCAATGGCTGCTTACGTTACAGTTATTTACTAACTTGAAGTGCTCATTTGTGAACTAGAGTAAGAAATATTAACAAGAATGCTAGTATTCACAAAGAGAAGCTTTAAATTTTGAGTTGCGTAAAATTATTGTTCAAGTGCGTACGTTATGCATTACCTGTTATTGTAGGAGCACCCCACTTGCGTGTTGTTTCGAATTCAACAGTGAAGCTATTTACCCTAGTCGTAATTTTTACGGCCTATCAGAAAACTATCGTCATTATGAAAGGGTATGTGCCACAAATATTGGGCAAATGTCGCCTCTCACCACTGGTCCACTAATAATGAAGAAAGCAACGATTAGCCCAAGAAACGGCTATCATCGGGATATGTGCCACAGATTTTTGGCAAATCCCACCAGACACCACTGGTTCACTAAGAGATAGAAATACATTATTGGAATAAAAACATAAAAATTGAAAAACAGAGAAAGATATGGAAAGGGAAAGAAAGAGAAACAAAGAAAGAGAAAGAAAGAAGTGGAGATAGAAAGAGATAGAAAAAAGTACGAAGATCAATGTAGAAATAGAGAGAACGAACGAGAGAAAAAAAGAGATAAATAAAGTGAAGAGAAATAACCATAAAAAGAGTGAGGAAGATACATAAATAGAAATGATGAAGTAGAAACACATACAAATTAGGCCACCCAGCAGCACTCTTCAGGCTTGGCACGACTAATGCGAAACTACCATGCTAGAGAACGGGAAAGGCCACTGCGGCTGCGATAAGATCCCGAAGCGATGGAAGTCCTACGCTGGTGCGCGTAGATCTATGAGAGGTGCGAACGCTCCTTTCTGGAGTTTGGACATTCGTGTCATGACTTACCTAGCTCAAGCCTTGCAACAACCTAGAAGCAACCAGATTAGATTTCAGAATCGTCCAGTTTCGCTGCTTCAAGCCTTGCGTTACTTAGTGCAAGCTTCGCAAACTTTTTTCATAAAGTCTGCTCGCCTGTAATGTTTTTTGCGAAGTCTTCTTGCGAGTTTCCAAACGTAATAATGAAACATCCTACCCTGAGGTCTTCCTTTCAATCAACGGTTATAAATATGGTTTACTTTGAATCGAGAAGCACCGGTGCTGGGAATGATTTCGTAATAGCCAATCTCAGAGGAAATACGTAAGATAAACACTTTATATTCGTATCGGTACACGCCAGGAAATGTGTGGTACCTGGCTACAGAGCGCAAGCTTTGAGTAACAGTTGTGCGTTTGAAGGAGAGCATTGAAAGACAAGGTCTGAAGAAAGAGAGAACGGCGCTGGGTAGCGGCTGTTACTGTTCTTTTTTTAACTTCCACAAACACGCGCATATAATAAGAAATGGTGCCATCATAGGGACTGCTGCATTTACCGCATCGTTCCCAACCCAGCTAATGAGAAAATGCACTCTAAGTGCCGTGTCTATGCATGAGAAAGGTAATGGAAGAAAATGATGTGGCAAGAACTGGTATTCGGCGTACTCATTCGGCTTCCTAGCACCCTTTGCTTTTGTGCTCTTATCTGTAGATCTGGGAGAACACTCAGCGTAATTTCATTTCATTTATTCATTTTTCGGACAATACAAAAGCATTGTATTATGGGTAATATCTAAAGGATCAATGTTTTGGTTCTCCTACGTGAACTCACCTGTGCTTTTATAAAATAAACAGTGGTTCACATAATAAATAGGATCGCGGATATTTTGATTATGCCAGTAATGTAATAGGTTTTGAAATGTCGTCTTTCACGTCGATGCGCTTTACATTCAATACTGCAGTACTTGCTTGTAAGCATGCAGCGAACAACCATGCAGCAACATTGTCGTGCTCTAAAAAAGCGGTGTGAAGTGTACTAGACAGATGTTTCAATTATTTGATTATTTGGATCGTTGAGGCATTCAAAAAACCGCTTTTAGCACCAACGTTTCTCCCTAGACATTTTAACGTCGACTGTTTCTCTTTTCCTGTTTGAAATTGCAGTACAAACTCAACTAAATAAGAAGTCAACTAAGCTGCTGGGTATACAATTTTGACACCTTTTACATCTTACTTCTTTTGTTTGTACGCTGGTGATCTTGAGACATTCTGTATGTGTAGAGCGATGTAAATTTCTCTAATTATAAGTTTTCGTCCAGCTTTGATGAAGTCCAATGTCACGCGCGTTTTTGCGACCGTTTTCACGTGGGCCATGTCTCACATGGCCACATGAAGAAAACGTCGGTTTTCATCTTCGGCTTTATTCTCACTTCATAAGGTCGGAAAGTTGGAAAATTTTTTCGGGCGGCTGTTAGAGAGAGCCAAATAAATGCAACAGACAATTAGGCCAGGGAAAACAAAGAGGACATCGCTGTTATCCTTAACTGTTTTGTAGTTATTATGACGTAAATTAACATTAATTGATATGCACCGAAAATCCCCCTTTCCGTAGGTTGCATCTCAACCCGCAACCTTCGAATGACGCGTCCTACGCTCTTTCGGATTCGAAGGTTGTGGGTTCAATTTCGGGTTAGCAGCCGAGCTCCGTAATCACTGCTCAAACGCGGCGGAGTAGTAATGACGGTCTCGTACGACAGTGTCATCTCAATGTTATACGTTTATGAGTCTGCTATGCATACATTACCATTACAGCAATGTTGACTCTGCGTCCGCATTGTAGAACAGCGCACGCACAGTGTCAATGGTTTTATACGCCGACTTTTCTTTTCCAAAGGTATTATCGACATGAATACAGAGCAGTTAGCCAGTCGTCGCTAGCTAGCTTAAACTTTACATTTAAAAGCAAGAAATGCTTAAAAACATAATAACGAAAACATTTCGCAAAAAAATGTGAATATAGAGAACTGAAAGAAAAGGGCGTATTTGTGGGAGGGTGTCGTCTTCTGTGGAGACAGTTACATGAATGTTTCTAATAGAAAATAATGCAAAAGGCATACCCAAATACATTTCTGTTTCATACAGGCTGCTTGTTACGTTCTTATTGTCATAAAATCTCTTCCTTCTTTTTCATTATTTAGCACTGAAAACTGCGTGCATCTTATAAGTGGGGCATTCTGTTTGTCCTGTTTCTTTTCTAGATCGAACGGCTTATTACGAGCTCCGTGTCCGAAACGATTCTATTGCAATTGTCCCAGATCGAAACTGTGAGAGCCACTTCAGATGTGTGGCACGTAGGGGAACAGTTGTTTACAGCCCAGACTGCCAGAGTCTATTGAGGCGACGCAAGTGAATGCATAACGACGTAGGTTGCGCAATGCAGTATTGACAAGGTTGATATTTTTCTGCTTAACAACTGTTCTAGTAGTGTCTACTTTTCTGCTCACGTAATCTCTCGTGTGCAAAATAAATTGAACAAAATGTTAGTTTCTTTGTACCAATTTGCCCAACAAGACACCCTAATGAACGCGTCTGTCACATTCCCCTTTCTCCAAACAAGGTGCAGCATAAGATATCACAACACTTTCTCGTGGCAAAAATTTTCAATCGAACTGCGCTTTCACTACCGTACGAGCATTGTGCATGTTGTTTTCTAAACGTGAGCACCCTCCAAAAAGAGGTGGTCGCTATGGCTGGACGGCAATTTAAATACCAGCACGTATAGTGAATTCGTAATTAGGTATTTTGCATTTACTAAAATTTCAGCTCCCACTCATATGACATCATGCCAGAACGAATCAAGCCCAGGAAATGTTATTGAAGTGGTCACACGCGCGGCGTTCGCGCCAGCTGTTCCGCAGCGGCCATACGCCTCTGCGGCAAATATGGCTCTGATCACCTCTACGTATTTCTGCGTCCAAGAAGAAACAACCATTCATTTGTACCCTACAGAAAAGCATACCTGTTAGATAACGAACATTGATGCTGCAAATTAAAACGCCTTATGAATATACTATGGGCCACGGGCCGAGAGAGTAACGTTAAGTAATCCATGAATAATTGAAAATGAAACATTTTCTTCGCGAATTCATAATCTTTATTCTGACTGTTTTTAGCTGTCGGGCTTAGAACAAAATAGATTCGCTACGACTTGGGAGCACTGAGATAAGACATAGAACCCCATATTGAATTATGTGCTAAAATTCTACATAACCGGACCCAGACCACGACGCTTGCAAACACAATGCTCGAAGCCGATGAGTATTGAGATTTTAAATCCTAAGAGGGTATAATAATCACACATTAGGAGACTTTGGCAGATAAGAAGCCGGTCAATAAAATAACGTAGGCTGCTGTATATATTCAATAAATAAACTATGATTACTGGCTACCTTATGCCACTCACGCGTTTCAATTGAAGCTTGTTATGCGTTACAAATTTCGGTTTTGGCATTGTTGTACGCGAAAAGCCCGGCGCCAGCCGGGTACAGAAATGTCGCTCTCGAAGGTGCACTGGCCGCATTCATATTTCTGCGTACTCAAAATGTGTGTCTAGGTTTGACTAGCTATCAAGAGAGCTCGCGAAACAATGTCTCTTCCCGTTTTGTGAAAAACCAATAGAAATGTTGGGCTCAGGAATTCGCTACTGTCGTCCGAGAACGCGAAAGTCTGGTTCAAAGTAAAGTGCTACGCAAGGACGAATCTGAGACGTAATTCCAAGTGGTCGTCGCAGTCTAACCAGACCTGGTGGTCAATCACACGCAAAAGTCAGCGATGAAGAAATCCGTAAACAGGGGTTGGGTGCTCGAGCCGATGTTTCGACAAGCGGACTTGTCTTCTTCAAGGCTGGAACTGATTTCCTTAGCTATGGTGTGTATATGCTTCGCGCCCTCTCCACCACAAGAGAGAAGGGGAGGGCAACTTCCAGAATGGGGGTGGAGGAGGGAGAGGCCACCGTGACGAACTGGGTGAGTCATAAGGAAGGCGAAAAAAAGGAAGAAAAAGCCGTGGGGGGAGACGGGGGGATATTGAATCATCACTAGCTCAAAAGGCCCCCATAGCGCAGCCCCACTAGCCGCCAGCATTTATAACCATATACTGAAATGCGCTACCAAACATAAATAATATCCTCCGTAAGTATTACCCGGTACTGGCAAGCAACGAGCGCCTTAGAAAAGCGTTTCTCGGATTACCAAAGGTCGTGAATCGCCGTAATAGGAATTTTAAGGACATGTTAGTGCATCTAAAGTAAACCCTCATTCTACTGCCCACATAACACCTTGTTCTCGTCCAACATGTAAGACTTGCAAACACCTTCAAAATGACGTTATAGTTAAAAGCGCCGAAAGTGATTACGTCCATCACATAAAAACCAAACGTTATCTACATGATAGAATGTTCATATTGTCAAGAGCGGTACATTAGCGAAACGGGGCTGGGTTTTCGATATTGACATGGTGTGACGCCCGATGGCACTGTACGCTTGTACAACGCAATATTACTGCGATATTACATCTCGTACTGTGACACATGTATACAGGACGCGCATTTTTGGGAAGCATGAAAGTTACTTTCAGTGCAGCTCCAAGCAGAGGCGTGGCTGTGTGGTAGAACACCTGCTTGCCACGCAGACTGCCTGGGTTCGATTCTCACTCGGTCCCAACTTCTTTACTATTCATTTTATTTGCAGCTTTT
This sequence comes from Rhipicephalus sanguineus, assembly GCF_013339695.2. Lineage (NCBI taxonomy): Eukaryota > Metazoa > Arthropoda > Arachnida > Ixodida > Ixodidae > Rhipicephalus > Rhipicephalus sanguineus. The sequence continues at coordinate 81,971,310 of NC_051185.1, read as the reverse complement.
TCGATTTTTCGGTCACGGACAAGATGATGATTTTTCGCTCACAACCAACGGCGCCGACACCGACGCCAACGGCGGAATTTCTGCGATACGAGCTCTTTAACGCTATCGCGTTAATACAACGGACCATAACAATAGCCGCTTCAGCGTAGGAAAAGCGCGCAGGTGGAAATAGGGGTTTTATCATAAAAATTGAAAATATGCCTCATCTCAGTATGGCGCAATTGTAATTGAACTTAAAAAGCTGTGCTTCCGACAAAGCACGGCTCATTCAATGAGAGATATGCTAGGTCAATGATGTGTTCTTTGTCTCTTTTGCGAACACAGGGGCAATCCACTATGAAGTGCGTGGTCCCCACCCAGCGCTTGTCTGTATTCTGAATTCCAAATTGAACTGCGATAAATATCTTCTGTCGACGTGCCTTCTGTTTTCACAACCGCAGCATACTGCGACCTACGAGTTCCTTGGTCGGCAGCCGGCTTCATGTCGTGCGTTCTGTTGTATTATCACTACTGTTGTGCACTGTAAAGCGTGTATCTTGCCTTTGTCGCTTTCATGTGTGCATTCCGCGCCAAGTGAATTTTGTGAGAGCAAATGACAGCTGCCATTCCCTTAAAGGAGCCATGACACCCAATTTTCTACCATAATCATTGTTATGTCTGTAAATCCTTCTGCGTTCGCAAACAAGCTCGCGAAATTTTAGCGCATTTGGTCGATCGCTTAATTCATGATCGAATATTTTATAAACATGCGAGCAGCCGGACAATCGTGCAACGCTGGCGCACTCGCAAGCTGTGACGTTACAAGCTGCTTGCTGTGGGAGCACCTGCATTCCGGCGAACGACTTCGTTTCATTATCAGCTGCGCATGAAAACGAGCTATTTCAGCTTTTTTTGAGCTTGGCATTGAATGGGAACAACTTGCAGCGGCTGAAACTTTGGTAGAAGACGACGGCTCCGCTGCATGCTGCACATGACGTCACACACGCCAAGGCAAAATGGCGGTCGCCGGCGTGGGCGGGGTTTATATCCGGCGACTTCTAGGGTTTATTTTGCACTGAAATACTCTTGTACAGTGCATTTTTCATGCATATATAGGCACAATAGACCATCTACTTCTATTTTTCGGTGAAAACTGCAAATTGTTGGGTGACCGTGTCATGCCCCCTTTAACGAATCCGTACTGTTATTGCGGCTGTCCTATACTGCACTCTTGCTCAACGTGCGGTGGCTGTAACCGCACAGGTGCCGAAAACATGTGGTTGTACAGCTGGTAGTTTGGCACTGCGGCAGACCAGGGTTTCTGATTTGTTTTAATTAGGTAAAGAGCGGAAGTAAGCCTTGAGTTCAGTTCAATCCTTTCCGCACTTTAAGGTTTTTCCGTTCTCAAAGTTTCCCAAGTTAACCTAGAAGGATCCTCAAAACAGGGAGTGTGGCTTTCGCATTGTCGACCTTGTTACGAAACGCTGATCTAGTGTCACGATTATTTTCTTCAGCGCCTCTCAATCTATGTGATGTATTACGCACGCGCTGACTGATGAAAATGGCAAAATCAAAATTACACAGGCATTGTTCACTGCCCTGTCCCATTGTTCGAGACTGAATAGGAAAAACGTACACCAACCTCGAGCACTCAGCATACTACAGCGCAGGTTCCTATTCACATCAAGAACACAGTTATATAACGAGTGATACGCTGTTATACGATGCACATGCAGGCATCACTAGTGATACTGATTGTTTTTTGCATCCAATCCACGAGTTCAATGAACTGTTTTCCGAAACGTCGTCCGGTTATCTTCTCTATCAAGGATGTAAGTAATATTGTTGTTCCTATTACAAAGTCATTGTTAGGTTGGATAACATAACCATCTCTACACCTGAAGATATTCGTTTTCACGAATGTATTTCATGTGAATCAAGGAGCACTGTTTTCTCGTTTTAAGAGTCCCAAAAGTTCAGAACATATTCTTGTATGAATATGGGCTTCCAGCTGGAGTGACTGTTATTGCAAAAGAAAAATATGCACCTTTTACTCAAAAAAAGTTTCATAGGGGAATATTCTAGTGGCTCCACTGATAAAAGCGGGAATACGCGTGGTCATACTGCACTAAGGATTTTCTAACCTAAATAATTCAATAATTATCTCCAATATGTTCCACCTCTACGTTATACCTGAGTGAAAATTCCACTTTAAATGACTATGGCATGGCACTGACTCACATTTTTACTGCAAGTAAGCAAGCATAATCTTCGATACATTCGGTTATTATTGCACGAGCGATGATAAAAAAAGAAGAGGTGTAGATCAAACTGACTTGCGGCTGCCACGCATACTGTTTATGCAGCAGCATTGTGGACATACAGTTTACAGAATAGCGAATGATGAGTGATTCTGAGAAAACTTCTATAAGTGCCATTCCAAAGTGTTGGTGGGACTGGCAGCCTTGCGAGCTGGTTTTTATTTTGCGATCGTATTGGTGCACAGTAAAATTGCTAAAACGTGAAGAATAGAGCAGTCATATAGGACGCCATCGCAATTTACAGTGCGCTGAAATAGCCTTTCGCTAGTATCCTTATTTATTTTTTTGGGAAAGCTGCAGTGATTAGTTATTTTTAAGATGCCCATGTCAGGAATTTTTTAATGTTAATAGAGCCAAGTGAACGAAATTAATGTGTTGTGTAAATAGGCTATGTAGAGATGTTGATAAGGCTTTTTATCAAATTGAGTTTATTTATTTGGTCTTTCTTGATGCAAGAGAAGTCTAATGTTTCGTGCAGGCCCAGTGCTTCCGATCATTGTGATAAATTAGTACAAAATGCGTTATTGTATTGCACAGCGAAAAATTAGCAAGTAAGTTAAAATATACAAAAAAGTCACAGTTTCGCCTCAAGGGCGAAGCAATGAATGCAATAGCGAGAAATTGGAATGTCACAGGAAAAGCGGGAAGCAGCTAGAAATTTGCTGCGGGCTGCTCAAGCACAAATGACGCAGGAAAAGAAAACACGCATGGCGAGTGCGCACTAACAACTGTCACAGCTCGACACTTGCAGCGCGCTGCTCAAACAGAAATAAGGAGGCACGAAAAGAACGCACAGGTATACACAGTACGAGCGCGAGCTGTCACAGTTACTTCAACTAACCCCCGCTTTGGCTCTTCTAGCTATCAGCTCACTCCTTTCGTAAACGCGGCTGCTGTAGCAACCAATGTGACCTTCGTGTGGTCTATAGCTTCAGCGCAAACTTTGCGGTGAAAGCACAAGACACGCAAAACTCTCGCTCAAGGGATAATCGCGTGAGCACGGTCGACCGCGCCCTGTATGTCAAAGTACAAGTCGAAGGCGCACATCACAAGTCCGGCGAAACTCTAGACAGTTTTAGAGTTGGGGACCCAAGAAATTTGCGAGCCGCCAGGACGCATGCGCAGAACGCAATCCACTCGAGGGGCTCTTGCGATCGCGTTGTCCCAAGACCATTCAGCGCCTTCCTTTGGGCGGCAAACAAAACGGCAGAGCGCACGACCTCAAGAGAAGAAATAAAGACGGCGCTTGGCAGTGGCACATGATGCCACGGCTCGCGTTCCCTGCGGGCGTCGATTCTGGTCACTAAAATAAATATTCATTAGGCTGTAGTTCGTACATATTCCTGAGGCTAAAATTACAGCGCAAAGGCACTTTGTCCTTCTTACTTCTTTACTTCTTTGTCTCTACATCCATCTGAATGTACTTTCGTGTCACCATGTATCTAATACATATCATCCTTGCTACACGTTTTGGTTTAGAGCTATTATGTGCGCATGTGCGATAAGTGTGCCTTGTGATAATAAAGGCTTTGGTAATGATATAATAAAGCAGTTATTAGACAGCGCTTGTGTGCTACGTTTCTTTGCTTCGTGGGTGTCTTGTTCGTTTGCGCTGCAATTTTAGCCTCATGATTCTGGTCGTGGTGTAACATATATACTGTGATTCTGGTTCAGCCGTCTCGTTTCTTCCCTCCTGTGGCATAAGTCCAGAAGAGCCAAAGCGCTCCCACGAGCCACAGGACGCTCTTCTTTTTCGCTGCCCGACTTGCCACCAGTGGCGTAGCACTACAACCCCAAAATGAAAAACTAGCGTGGGCCGCCAGCGATACGACGCAAACGCAGCGCGGGCGACGATGCAGCATGGCCTGCGTCTCGTATAATTTTGCCACGTGTGGCGTACCGTGCGTTTCACCCAACGCCGCGTGCGTTTGTATTCTGCCGTTAGTATTCTGGAGGATGAATGAGGCATGGCATAATTGTGTAATGTAGCGAGCTGCGGAGCGAGGGGTCGCAGGTTCGAAACCCTGGTCGAGCGCTTCGTAATTTTTCTTCTGAATTATTTTTATTTGTGGCTTTATTTATATATATATATATATATATATATATATATATATATATATTTGGGACAGGACGGCGAAGGAAAAAATCAGCCGAGAGTGCCCATATAATTGTTATCGCAATAACATAGCCGACTAACGAAAACAGCGGTCACTGACCAAGCCAAGCTTGGTGATGACCACACTGTGGCAGTTACCGCAACTGTGCAAGCAGCTACCTGACCAGATGAGCTTTCGTCGAACTCCTTCACTATAATCGACCAAATCGCAACTTCAAGTTATGTTGCTGGAATATTAGCGATTGGCTTACAAAAGTAAACCATAAACACCCAAATATAACTGCTTATCTAACAGTACCTTCTAGATATCTTTTCGTATAGGACAAAAATGTAAGTAGGCCTTATGTACTACGCCCTAGCAATTTTTAACAGTAGGGCGCGAGCGCTGAGCCTGGAATAGAGTAGAGTCTAATTCCATCGAAACCTTATGATATATGCCGACGATGCGCCAGCGCACAAAGAACACTGAACTGCGAGGGCAGTCCGTATATGCCCAAAACGTGCGACACCTGTTGGCGTGCCTGGGCCTGCTTGACGCTCACGCTTTTAAGGTGGATGTGCATTCTATTCATTAAAAAACAAATACAATGGGACTGATAGCGCAGCAGAAAGCACAGGTATCGAATGCGCCTAGCAGAACAGCAGAACCAAGGACACGTGCACTTATCTGCACACAGCGCATGCGCACCCTCTATGCGATTTCTACGATGTACTTAAAGATTGTTTACTTCAAGGCTGTTTACTTAAAATTGCTTAAAGATAGGTTGAAGTGAACAAGGTAGCAGTCGGCGCTCGCAGTTCAGTGTGCTTTGTTCGCTTGCGCTTCGTCGGCGGTTCCCGCTACCTTTCGCGAATATTAGACGCTGCCATATCCCGCGATCAGCGCTCGTGCGATAATGTTAAAAAATTTCATGGGTGTGCATTTTTGAGAGCCCCTGATAACTGCTCCGATATATAGTAGTTATGAATGAAATAAGCTTTTAAGAAACTATTATAACAAATGGGAATTTTTATCTTCCCGTCCAAATATGCTCAATGCGGAAAATTTTGGAATATTTTGTAACACTTGTAACACCACTCCAGTCATGATACGAAGGCGATAACTTCCACAATATATGTTACTTTCCTACTGAGAGAGCACCAACTCAACCTCATGGAGAATCAAGTGCCGAATTTTAAATTATTAACTCTAGGTTGTACCAAAATTTGTCAGGCAGGGGACAATCTTACCAAATATTGATCTATAAATGTACTCCCCTCAGCTTTTGCACAAATAGAAAAAGTGCCTTCCCCATTCTTACGTCTATATTAGATATAACCTTGGAATTCTGAAACAAGTACGTCTCAACCAATAACAAAGAAGCGAGGTGAGCGAATTGTCTTTGGAAAACTGTCACTGGCGCTGACGCTAAAAAACGCTGGTATAATCCATCATGACCAACGGGGCATTTCAAGGTACTTTCAAAACTAGTATTGCGACTCCAATTTGAGTGGAATAAAGAGCTTGTTTCAACGTTTCCTCTGTTTCCGCAGCGAACGAGCACTGCAATTTGCGGGTTCCGTTAGCAGCAAAAATGCTCAATATGCTAAAATTAAGCCTGTATTGTGTCCTTTTGGAAAATGAGTACACATAGTTTTGCCCGACTGATACACAAGACGCATGATCGGTAACAAGAATTTACAGTGAGCCCACTTGGTAGGAATAATATCAACACTTTAACTTCAAGCACAGGATGAGTTTTTTAAACGGCCAATTACTCACTGTAACTCCGGTTCGCTGGAGTTATAGACCAAGGCATGCACAAGGTAAGTAAGAAAGTTGATTTCATTGCAGGAAAGATGTCTTCCTTCAAACATGTCATTTAGTACAGCGACCGCATACTGTCTTGGGAACGGAATAGGTTTGTTACTGGAACGAAAATGATTCTAAAAACGTTCAAGACGCGTCTGATACCTCCAAAACTGAAAGTTAATTTTAGGGCACGCGCAATTTTTTCTGACCATTCTACGCTCGCACTTCCGCATTGCTGCACAGTCGTTTATCTAATGGCCAGTACCTCGTCACTTACACTCGCCCCTTCTTCTCTTGCGAAATGTCATAAGTGCCGCTCTAAAACTTTCTTCACAAAAGTACACGCTCAGCTTGCTCAAATGCGAGGCAAACATTTCATTACAGCGTTTATCGGTTGATTTTTCTCACTGCTTTTCAATGAACGGTAATGCAGTACAGCCGTCCTTCTGCACCAAAGGCGAAGTGAATCCAAACAAAAGCTCTTCACAGTGGTAGAGAACGCAAATACAAGCACCTTGTCACCAGTCTTGAACGAATTAAAGAAAGGGTGGTGGGATGCGATAAGTTGAACTTCATGACTCCATACAGCCATAGGTAAGATCTAAGGCGTGTCTTCTGAAGTGATTTGGGAAGCTTATGTCTTCCCAAATTATTAAGGGTAGCAGAGCGTCAATGCAGGTGAAAGTTTCGGTGGGAGCATAGTTGTTCTCATCTACAGAAGCTGTAATCCAGCATCTCCTTGGTGTACTGTATCAGTCTATTCGTCTGATCTCTTGCGAAGAGGCCGCAAAGTAGTTGCTATCGGAGAGATCTATATTTATTGTATGCGTGTGGTGCAACGCTGTCGAACAATATGTCATCTCAAAGTCAGGTTCCCTATATTGAAAAACTGTGCAGACAATCAAAGCAAAAAAAGACTTGCTCGGTTGAAGCATCGCGTTGGTTTTGAGCAGTTGCCATGTTGGTGAGGTAATCCGTTGCGACGATAGCAAAGTAAGTATGACGGAATGCGCAGAAGAGGTGTAGTCAAATCGTCCTCGAAGACTCCTAAAGTCGGGCCTGTTCCGAATACAAAACACAACAACTTGATGAACTTCAGAGGAAGCAAAACAATAAAGCATGGCGGTTGACTTCATTATACACGCCAAACTGTTTCAGCATCGAGCGAGCGCAATGAGCTGACATAACAATCTTTAAGAGGGAACGTTGTGGCTCGCAAGTTCCAGAGACTGACGCTTTGTTCCTGTTATAGTAGGGGTTGCAACGTATAGTGCGGTGATGCCGGTGGAAAAAGTGTATCATCATGACCACTATGCAGCAGCGCAAGGTCTTTAAGGTATTTATACTTGGTACGCACAGCCTTGCCGAGGCAGCGTTAAATGTCCTTACACCAGTGAAATTTTAATGAGTAGCTTGCAAAGTAGTTTGTGTGTTTGTGACGAGGAGCTCCTTCAGCTGGAACCTGGAAAGCTCAGTAACCGCGACAGCTCTCCTGAGAGGAATAGCAGGGTGGTGAGCGGCTAGATCGAGGACACAACCTCCTCAATCCTGGCGATGACTACGTTGGAGGGCAACAGTGAGGGAGGTGTCGACCCCGACACCAGGAAGTGTGGTCAGCTTGACATTCAAAGTGATTCTGACGACCCCAGAGTGATTGTGATTCGTAATAGTGATTTGTGATTCGCAGAGCCACTGGCTGCCCCGGCGGTTCGTCAGCAAGTAAATTTCCAGCTGTTTATACCGGCCAATGCGACCGTAATGGAGTTCGCAGGGAACAGGAGCCGGCACTTCCTGCTGCTGCCTACAGATAGTATAGTGGCGGCCGCTGCCGCAAAGCTGTCAAGAAGCACGCGCCCGTCGGTTCGCACAAGCCGCCTGCACTGCACCTGCTCTTCAACCTTGTTAGCTGCAGAATGCTGTAGTATTGATGCTGGTGTCCAGCGCTTGGACGCGCCAGGTGTACCTCTGAAAGACGGAGTTGTGATACTGGTAAGGCCACCGCTACTATGTAGGGGGCCCTAATACGGGGCAAGAGATGGTTATGCAGTCGCGACAGCAGGGCTTCGCCATCCTGAGAACGGTGAGTGGTCAACGTTACCTTGGGCCCGACGAATCATGAGCAGGGATAAGGACCATTTGTCGGTCTTAGCCAGCGTAGAGGCAATCGGAGAGAACTTGTGGATCCCCAGGTTGCCCATGCCTGCGCCACTGTATAGACCGTCTTGCTGCTGTTGTCTGACTGGAGTCAGGGATACCAGAGGCAGGGCGTAGAACAGGATTGATGTTGCAGTTGCCTGGTTCAGCCATTGTACCCACTAGATGGTGTAGTCCTGTACATGGTACTGCAACTTGCTCACCGCCCCCTGGACTCACGAGGCCTTGTGGAGATGGCCTTGGGAGCCAGTATCTAGGTGAAACGGTGGCCTATCGTGAGCCCAGCTTATGTGATCTGGCGCCTCTGAGGGATTGTGGGGTTGAAGAACAACAGCCACTTTACCTAGCGGTCTGCTGGAAAGAGAATAAGAACATCACCTCCACCTTGGCCGGTTACACAGAGGCCAGTGCAGTCGGTAAAAGAGATGACCGCCTGTAGGGCACGCTACAGCGATATGGGTGGGAGCGAGAAATCCTTGTTGCTTGCACCCACAGCTCATCGTCGTCTGCATGTGTGGATCAGTGGACTTGACAAGCGAAAGTCGGCAGGCCTTGCTCTCAGCCCCAACTCTTGTGGAGTTGCAGACGTGATGGTCGCTCAGCGCCTGTCCCGCAAGCACCCGGAAGGTTTCGCGCCCCGGAGAAGCAGAGACGATCTTTCGAAGGCAGCATTTTATGTCATGACAGTCCAACGCGGCTCCGTCCACCACGTTCGGCTGCCAGTTAAACTCACTCAGCACGTACAGCAGCAGTAGCATGACGACGTCACCGTTATACATCTCGTCTAGCAGGGAGGTACAACGCCCGCGATAGAGCCGGCGGTGCAGGGGTAGTGTCTGAAACCAGTAGCCTCCTCAGCAAAGAGTTGATGCTGAGCGGAAATCCACTCAAGTCGGAGAAATGCCACCCTTCCCATCGCCTTGTAGGCAGAACAGGTGAGGCAGACAGGCCTGCACGACGAGGGCGGGCAGGCAGGTCTCCGCAAGTTCAGGATATGAACCATCACCAACGTCAGTAAAAGAGCAGGTTGAGCACAGGCCCTTCGCATGTTTCTGAAGCTCCCCAGGAGCCGTTCCAGCTTGTGCTCTTCAAAGTTGCCTAGTATCTGGCGTGTGCCAATTGGAAGCCAAAGCCTACCTCGCTTATGCTGCGTAATCGCTCGTGGCCGTCCAGGCTCGTCGACAATCTGGCATCAAATGTGCGCTTGTCTCTCGCTGTCACACCCCATCCTGCCTTGCGCACCTATTGCCGAGTTAAATCCTATCCGCGCACGACTCCTGACACGTGTCAGTGTCCTCTACCAACCGCTTCGGCACGAGGATGAAGGAAGGGGCGCGGGTCCGTGCGCGCTTTGAGAGAGGAGCGTACCTGCCCTCTCATGAGCAGCGTGTGGTGCGGGCCATCGGGAGGGCGGTACCTGTATATTCTGCACAAGGTATGTGCCTTTTATGTGTTTAATGTTAGCGGCGTTTAGATTTCAGACATTGAAACACAAAAGAATGCCAAGAAATTACTTTTTTTTTCTTGGCTTCTTTTTGTGCACGTATGGTGGCCTCATATCGCACAAGCGTCATCCAGACACCTTCTATCATTCCAGCTAGTGAGGCTCGATGCTCTCTTCTAGGCTGCCAGCGTGGGAGTTCTGCAATGCTGCCAAAAATTTGAACACAATCAAAATCACTATAGTGTTGGCTGCCGTGGAATTCGCGTAGCGGACTGCGGTCGCGAAGAAATCACTCTGTGGGAACGTGCTGGCTAAGTACTCAAGATATTTTGATGAATATGTGTGTCAACACACCAAACATCCCGCAGAAAATCATGTACGGAGTTCTTCATGGTGGACGTACAAAATAATTAAAGCAGTAGTCATGAAAGTAGGCGATGAAGGAAAACATAGATACTTTTTGCTATCGTATGCGATCGACCTCACAATATATGACGTTAGCAAGAAGTACAATATGAATAATTTTCACCACAAATAATTGTGGATTCAGATTCCTAAGAAAAAATGCCAAAAGACACATATATTCCTCCATTTTAGTTACGTAGAAAGATTATAGGTGTTTCTGTTTTCAAAGTGTTTTTAAGTTCTTTGAAGGGAAGACTTTCACGCCAAACTGCCGCTTTTCAGCAAGAAATGCCTAAAAAGCGGCACTGTCTGTTAGTGCTCGTTTCTTGAACTCCAGGTGGATTTTGTTGAAAAAAGCTTAGAGTTGGCATAAACTTAAATTCGTCACTTAGATATGCCAAAACATCTAGAGTTCTGATTTTGAAGGGCTCGCTCACAGCACACGATGTATTTAGTATGCTTGCTGAGCATGACACAACATTGCAATTTTACACGCTTGTAGACAGCGCTAATACATCGTTTATATTAGAAAATTTTGATTTATTGCTTATTGATTTTTCAGTTTGTGAATACGAAACAGCGCCTATGGACGTACAAAATAAGTAAGCCAGTACGCATCCGCTGCCAGAACAATCAAGTGCGTTTTATAACGGCGGAGCACGTTGTTTACAACAGAACCTTTGTGTACAACGGAAGAAGGTAAGGTTATTCTGCTTCTTAGCGGCATATGTGCGTCCTATTTATTGTTTTATTTCTCAGGGAAAGCATTGTCCTACAGGGGCAATTTCACACACAACACAGGAATTGGATGGATGTGAGCAATGCAGGTACAGTCAATATGTTTAGTGCTTCTCCTAAGTATTTAAGAAAATTCGAGGGTTATAGTTTGAGCGATTGCTTCATCCACCAGCGAGATTTCTAATTTGTTGTATTTACGAGAAGCGGAGTTATTTATTCCCTTTTATGAATGAACCTGGGTAGTCTACAGACTGGTCAAGGACCACTTGCTGAATTATTCATTTTCATACGCTCCGGTTATTATAATAACACAACAACCCTTAAGCTGATCACTTATGTATGTTGTCATTTTAATGGTTTTCGACAGACGAAAGTATAGATTATTTTACTTACAGTACTGTGCAAATATATAGTGAAAAATTGACTTGTGTCTGTCTAGTTGTCTCATTTTTTCATTTCTGCACATTATACCGTTCATGAGGATTATTTCTTGCTCCAGTTTCACGCTCTAATTTCGATAACCAAAGTTAATTGAATTCTGAATTTGCATCTTTCTCAACACCAGTTAGTACAAAAAGTCTACACTAAAAGCCTGAGCGACTTTGAATATGCCCAGTCGTTCTGACTTTTTGTTACATTTTATTCCATACACGGTATACTTATCTATTCATTAGGGCGAAAACTGAGATGCCTCATCAAACGCGAAAATAGACTGGCTTCGCGTGTCGGCGTTCAACTTTGGCGCCGTCAACACGAGTGATACAAAAAAATCATAGCATGATGACGCCCCCATATGGCGTCAGCAATAACGTCACAGATCACCAATATTTGTGACGTCATATCGCAACGTCATCAAGTGACATTACTGCTTGGTCAAAGACGGGCCGATCTCGGAGGCAGTGCGAAGAATGCCGACAATCGTGGATGCGTTGCAAAACCACGTTCGTCGCAGAAACCTTCGGAGTGGGGGCGGGGTAAGTTCAATACATCGACTTAGAAGAGTAAGAACAAGGTGAAATTCACCTCCGAGTCAACAGAGGTGGAAGCATGAGGCACCCTGCGAGTTTTTTTTTTTTTTGATGCCCCCAGGGCCAAACGCAATACAGATGGGACTGGTCATAAAAAAAATGCAATATTGAAAAAAGCAATAGAATTTCAAATACAAGCATCATTTTTCTGGGTTATACAGTTACACCTAATCTGATATTTAGTAGCGAAAGGAAATAGACGGTAGTACAGAGAAATCCAACCGCATTTTTTTTTATATTTTCGAAAGCGTGAAACCAAGGTGATAAAGAAGAAGAGCAAAAAGACGATCCGATTTTGAAGCAGACGTCGTGCAAAGCCTCCACAGTGTGGCGCCGGCCTCTTGGAACTTATGAAAAAGCGGCCTTTGTGTTAATCGGCTTACTGACCGCTGGGGGAGAGAAAGCCATGTATCTTATGTATTTGATGCTAAACAAAGCAAATTAATTCAGTAGTGGGGTAGGCAGTGAAAGTTAATTATGTTATAATAACCAAAGCAAATAGGTGAGCACTTATTAATTAGATAATTTAATGAAATTGCCATTAGTTGCAGTCAATGTGTGATAGGCAATTAGCGAACGTTGGTTGTCGATATAAAGTGTACGGTACTATAGTCATACGGACCGTATGACATTCGCCATTGAGTCACCTTACTCTATCCCATAACAGAGCGAATGAGTTTTTACCATTACGATGATACTGATAGATGTAAGGGATCTGCGCCTGATATCTTTATTGCATATTTATGTTTCAGATTTGGAACCGATATTTCTCTGCAGAGAAACATTGATATATATGACTAATAATGCATCATGTGGCGTCGTGAAGATCGACCCAGCAGGAAGTATGTTTCCCTTTTTCTCCTGTTCCAATATACACTAATTTCAATATTTTGAAAAACGCCCCGCCGTCTGCTTACATTACTGCTAGTTGCTATCTTGAAATATTTTATTTTTTTCCTAATGTTGGACAACGAATGTTTCCAATGTTAGGCCAAATGGTAATATTGGCAAAAAAAAGACGACCTTCATATACCCTATGACATATCATGATCAGCTTTAAAGGGCTTACTACAAATTTCATCAGTTATTCCAAAAAAAAAACCCTGTTGTGAATGCATTGTTTTTTAGAGAGCTATCTTGGCCTACAAGGCGGTTTGCTAAGATTTTGCAAAGGTACTCATAGAAAACCCTGCCCAGAGATGTTATTGTCATTTAGTAGCAGTGAGTATTGTTTACTTTGAAATTAGCAGGATCAATCAATTGCTTTGGTAATCCGCCTCTATAATTTTTCTGGGCTGCCCTCTGCTGTTTTGGTAGGGGTTTGGTAGGGGCCGGGAGAACCGGTATTGTCAGAAGCAAAGCCTCCGAGATGAGGAGATGTTCTGCGACTTTTCCGCTAGGGGAGTGCACATGCGCCGGGGTGTCGTGGAACGCGAAGAGGGACGCTACGCGCGTCGTATCTTCCTAGCCTGGCCGTTAATTCTCACAGGGCGAGCGGGGAACGCGGTCGATAGGCGGGCGAGAGGGGGTAGCTTGGGAGAGGAGATAGAAGCGGAGGGGGCGCGCATGCGCTCGAGCTCATCGCGGCGTTGCACAGGAGAGGATTTCGGCATGTCTAGCCAGCGTTTCAGAGGAAGAGTGGAAAGGGGGAGGGGAGAGGGAAAGTGGAGAGGGGTGGGGAAAGGGTGAATGGAGAGGAGGTGTGTGGAGAGGGTATGCGCATGCGCAGTAAGGGTGGCCACGCCGCACACCACCACCACCGGATTGAGCTCCGCCTTAAGATACTTCGCATCTAAAGTTCCTGTGCGCATAAACACCATTGTTCTCTTAAGGGAACCTCCTGGAAAGAAAGGCTTAAGATTTGCTTTGGAACGCCTGCACATCTGCGTGGCAACAGAAGGAGCTCCACTCACAACTGAAGAAATTTTCATATGCTGGGTGAACGAAAGAAGGGGGAATTAAAGGGTTCGCTTTTCCCTGATGTGTCTTGGGACCCGTTGTTGAGCAAGTCAAATGCATTTTGTATTCTACATCAGGAGTGATACAGAATAAAGAAGAGATTTTGAGAGATTGTAGGAATAGTTACTATATTATGTTGCATTAACAATCGTTGTTGTCAGCGCAAAAACGCCAAAATTCGCTCTTCTGACTCTTCTGAATTTCTTTGTGCTGATCAAAGTGGACGATTGGGCCAGTAGGTGATTCATGATCGACTTTGTGCTTGCTGTAGTGCAAAGTTGAAAGAGACTGCGCCTACAGAACATGAAAGGAGAGCTTCAGGAGAACTTCCAGCCCATTAGAGTAACCTATTGGTGTATCTGCGCCAACAGGATTCAAGACAATCACCTCAAGCATATGAATCAGTCGACCGTGAGAAAAAAAGGGAAAAAAAAGAAAGAGAAAGAAGAAATGCAATTAGGATAGATGAGTGCCTTTTTTAGCGGGATAGACGGCAGATCTAGATATTGTTACACAACACGTCAGTCGTATATGTTCTACTCTAAATTCATTCCTAACAAAAAACTAACCAAGTTCACATTTTCCGGTGTACAAGATCATCTTTTAATGACTGTATCATTTTTGCACACCCCCTTAGACGGCGCCAAGCTTGCGGTGGCAGCCACATTTCAATAAGAACTAAATGAAAACAAATAAAAACTATGTTTAACTTCCTTTTTTTTACTCTCATTCCTAGCGTTCCCAAACTTATCCAGTTCTAATTTGAGGTAACGCAAGGAGCAAACGAGCATCACCCAAGTGGTACACCAAAGCAAATTCGGTTTATTATGCAACCACAATATCCTGTTCGCACCCAAACATAATGGTTCCCGCTAGCAGAAAAAAAAAAAAAAAAACTCGGAAAGCAGCATGCTGCTCCAATATCCCACCTGTACGGCAGCGCAAGAAACTAAACAAACAAACAAATAAAAACGCGATTCTCTTCATGCATCGTGGGCGCGTCTTTTCCGCTAGGGGAGTGCACATGCGCGGGGGTGTCGTCAAAAAGGCGGATTGCAGTGTCCCAAGTAAACATTCGAGATTCTGACGGCGCACGCTCACAGTGGAATAAAGAATTGTATTGCTGACAGTTGATGCCCTCAAATGTATAACAACCGGGTACAGCGTACAAGCTTGGAATATTCAGTGCACGTTTGAAGGCGAACATTATCAGACAAAGTACAAAGAAACCACCGACAACGTTTCTAACTAGCAAATTACAATTTTTACTTCAGTGTACTACACATGTGAAAAAAAAAACAGCGCACCATAGACTAATGCTTTTGCTCCATAACACCCTAGCCAACGAACAAAGCCATTTGCTAGAACTCGTGTGTCTGCACATGCTCGATAACTCATATGTGAAAATACGAGATCAAACGACTCCTCGTAGAGCACCCATTCTGCGAGATATTGGGGTTAAACATCATTGAAACCATGTTTAGAAAGCTAAGTATATATGCTACCACTTTTATGGTTCGAATCACTCAGTCTCTCTCAGACCCAGATCGAGCCGTCAGTCTGAATCTGCGTGAGTCCGGCTGAGTAATATTTTGGGGAGTCTGGGTCCGAGCCAGTCCAGTTGAGCGAAACTTTAGTCAGTCTGAGTTTGAGGGAGTCCGGTTGTCGAAAACTTTGGTGAGCCTGAGCCTGAGTGAGCTGTAAGAGCGAAATGTATTTGTAGAATGAGTCTGCGTCACTTGCACATTTTTACAGCGAAAGCTGTTATGAGATCATTTCACCGGCCGTTTATGGCGCCGTAGTTGTCCGCCGCCGCCGCCGCCGGTGTCCGTAACCAGTATCGCTCGAAATAAGAAAAAAAAACTAAATAAGAAATAAATTCCAGGATGGAACGAGGTTCGAACCTGGGTCCTCTGCGTGGGAGCCCAGTATTCAACCTCTGAGCCATGCCGGTGCTTGAAACTGCTTTGCTAAAAGGTCCTATACAGGCTTCATGTCGGGAAGGAACCACATTAGCATATGCAATATAGCGTGGTAGAAGAGTAAAATAAGCACCAAGCGTAGCACAACGCGAATTCTGTAACCAGGCGTCACACAATGCGAATTGCGCAACGAGCAGTTTGTTGAATGCTTCCAACCCATTACAAAGGACCCTGCCATAATTCTTCATCATCAGGCACAGCATCAACAAAGTGCGCATAATGCCTTACATGGGTTTAGCAGGTACCAACGCTCTCCGTAGAATGAAAAAAATGGCAGAGTGCCTGCTGGCCTACTTCTCAAAAATTACAATTATTTATAGCGTAGTGGGTTCCTCGCAAGTGCACTTGGATTGGTTGCCAAGGAAGCCCATAAGCGCATGATACACTTCCTCTGGGTCTCAGTAAAATTACAATGATTTATCGCGTAGTGGGTTCTTCGCAAGGGCACTTGTATTGGTTGCCAAGGAAGCCCATAAGCGTATGATTCATTTCCTCGGGGTCTCAGTAAAGTTCTTCGCTCCCCCCCCCCCCGTCTCTTTCCCACGTCAACGTATGTTATACAGCATGACGGGAGAGGGAAATAGCGACCGGGCGTCACCCAATGCAAATTACATACCTGGTGGGCCGTTTAAAGATTCCAACCCATTACAAAGGGCTGAGCCATAATTCTTCATCGTCATCAGTCGTCGCGTGAACAAAGTGCACATAATGCCTTACAGGCGTGTAGCTGGTGCCTCGCTTCTCCGCAGAATGAAGAATAATGGCTTAGTAGTTGCTTACAAACTTCACAAAAATTGTGATTTATGGCGTAGTGGGTACCTTTCTAGTGTACTTCTATTGTAGCCCCAAGAGATCTTAACGGGCTCTAGAAACGCCGCTCTTCCAGCTTTCGCTGTGACTGTGCTGCGGTTTTAGCGCAGGCCTGCGCTCGAAATAAGAAAAAAAACTAAATAAGAAAAAATTCCAGGATGGAACGAGGTTCGAACCTGGGCCCTCTGCGTGGGAGCCCAGTATTCAACCTCTGAACCATTCCGGTGCTTGAAACTGCTTTGCAAAAAGGTCCTATACAGGCTTCATGTCGGGAAGGAACCACATTAGCATATGCAATATAGCGTGGTAGAAGAGTAAAATAAGCACCAAGCGTCGCACAACGCGAATTATGTAACCAGGCGTCATACAATGCGAATTGCGCAACGAGTAGGTTGTTGAATGCTTCCAACCCATTACAAAGAGCTCTGCCATAATTCTTCATCGTCATCACGCACATCATCAACGAAGTACGCATAATGGCTTACATGCGTTTAGCAGGTACCACGGCTGTCTGTAAAATGACGAAAAATGGCACAGTGCCTACTGCCCTACTTCTCAAAAATTACAATCATTTATAGCGTAGTGGGTTCCTCGCAAGTGCATTTCTGTTGGTTGCCAAGGAAGCCCATAAGGCTCCCATGATCCATTTCCTCAGGGTCTCAATAAAGTCAATTCTCTCTCTCTCTCGCTCTACGTTTCTCCGGTTAAAGTGTGTTATAAAGCGTGGTGGGACAGTCAAATAACGACCGGGCGTCACACAACATGCATTACGTAACTAGTGGGTCGTTTAAAGCTTCCAACCCATTACAAAGGGCGCAACCATAATTATTCATCGTCATCAACCGCCGCATCAACAAACTGCACATAATCGCTTACATATGGTACCTCGCTTCTTCGCAGAACAACGAATAATGTCGCGCTGGGTGCTTCCAAACTTCCCAAAAATTACGCTTTGTGGCGTAGTGGGTACGTTGCTAATATAATATACCTGTATTAGTAGCCACACGAGAGTTTATAACGCGCTCTAGAAAAGCCGCTCTTCCAGCTTTCGCTGTGACTGTGCTGCGCTTTCCGCGCAGGCCTGGCGTTTTTTTGCCTTCGAAGAATAAATGCTACAGCAACAAATTGTAATGTCACACGACGAACGGCAAGCAGCTCGAAACTTACAGCGCGCTGCTCAAGCAGAAATGACGCACGGAACGAACACACAAACGATGAGCGCGAACTAACTGTCACATTTGTAACTTATTTCTGCGTGAGCACCGCGCTCCTTGCGCAAAAGCGGCCGCTGCAGTGAGCCAAGTGACCTTCGTGCTCTTAACGCAAGACGTACAAACCACCGCGATCACGAGATAAGCGCACGCACAAGCGACCACACCCTGTAGACGCGGGCGCTCGTCCCAACGGCGACGACCTTTCAAGAGCGCTGTTCTACGGTCTTCGAGCCCTTCACGCCATCTCGCTAGTGATAACGAAAACACACTGTAACGCCGATCTCTGAGTACCGCCACCAGCAAATGGTGTATATAAATAGCTCGCCGTCAGCATTGTGAAGAACGTACCATCTGTGGCCGAATCGTTTCGCGCTGCGCGCTGCGGAGCGAGGGGTCGTAAGTACGATTCCCGGTGACGGAACTTTTTCTTTTGGCTTTTTTTTTCTTTGCCCACTGTTAGTCTTCATATTTTACGGCATCATTTCCGTGACAGAAATACGTCAGTGGACCCGTGGTGGGCCCCGGCATAAAACACTTTCGTGTTAAAAACACGTATTGTCGTAGAGCTGAATGCAGTTCCCCGAGACACTACACACCGCAGGTTATCACCCTGTTCGAAGGTCCTTGGTATAGCATACTGTTTCACGAGGCACCCGTGTGCGGAGCTACCTCATCGTGAATCAGTGAAGGTTGACCTTGCTCTCAGTAGGTCACCAGTCAATTTTCATTCCTTTAGTTGTGCATTGCGAGCCTTGTATAATGCCAAAGACACATGCGTTTTGCCTACATTTTTATGCAAGTAGTGTGAAAGAAATATAGCGTTGTCGTGCCTAAGGTTCTCAATGTAGTGAGTCAACGATTGATGTTCTGCGCGGCAGCTAGAGGCTTTCAGCTCATACATCTTTAAGGTATGAGGCCATGTGTCCGACAAAATTTTTAGAAAGTGATAAGAACTAGAGACTATTAGTCTACATTATAAAGCACACCTTTCTAGCACATGTGAGCATTATAAAGCAAGTCGTACTTTCTTTTATTTTTCATAACTGAAAATTTCATTAAAAAAGGGCCTTACGCGAACAATCCTAGCTCAAATTAAAGATCACATAAAAGAAGCTTTGTTCAGTGCAGTTAACCCAAACAAATGACATCAGATGCATAATAAATACAAATTGATTAAATAACCAAAAATTATGCATAAACACTAGGGGCACCTTAGTATAACAGGCTGCCATATTGAATCTTGTGGCACGATTTTGCTTATTAAATTTCATTGCACGCCTACTAATGTGATAAGGAAGTGTGCTATCTTTCAATCAAATATCTTTTTTAACAAAAAATCTCACTATCTCTCCGTAAAGGGAACCCTTAGATTTCTGTAAATGTTTTGTTTTCTTCATCACTGTTCATGAACCTTCCATTCGAGGTTTCCTGATATTGTTACTCGCCATATATGACTTTAAGCTCAGGGTAACGTTTCCCCTTGAGTATAACGGCCTTGTTGTCCGTAAAGTATGAAGTTAATGGCTCTTGCTGCAAAGGCTGCAGCTTTTAGGTTTAGAATGCGGTGTGAACGTGCCCGTTTCGATTCGGCTTCATGAGCCGGCCGCTCCGCATCGGCTGGGGCACTGGTTATGCGTACGCGACGCCGGGGGACAGGCCTCGTTGATAAGCTGCTTCGCATCTAAGTGTAGCTTGAATGATTTATGGCGTACTGGGTACCTTTTACGAATGACGATGATTTATGGCGTAGTGAGTACTTTGCATGATTTATGGCGTAGTGCGCACCTTGCATGATTTATGGCGTAGTGGGTACCTTGCATGATTTATGGCGTAGTGGGTACTTTGCATGATTTATACTAGAGCACGCGCTGCAGTGGAGCGAGCGCTCTACTCCACGTCCATATGTCAGGCAAACATTCCTTTCTGCACACCATGCGTGAGCTCTCCTCTCGTGAAACACTTCATTCTCTTCTTTCTTCCGTATATCTAATCGCACGCGGGGCACTGGCTACGCCGACGGGACGCCATAGGGCCAGGCCTCATTCATAAGCTGCTTCGCATCTCAAAGTTATGACTGTTCGCATACGGAAAAAAAAACAAAAAAATATCAGTTCTGAGAAAATCAACAACAAAGATTTGAAACAGGTGAAGCGCTTACACAAGGTGATCAGGAGCGCTAAAACACTCGATATTTGTAGCTCTTTCCATCGTTGACCTTGCTCTCGTCTGCCTTTGCTCGAGCAGTGACTCGCCATTTTTCTTTCTAGCTCGCTCTGCAGCATCAGTGCTCTGACAGGAGGCTTTCGCGATGCGGTGCCAAGCATTTGTGAGGCCAGCTTTTCCAGTGTAAAGGCCAGGCTCGATATGCCGACTTGCTTGAAAATATGAAATGTGCTGTTGCCATTATCGAAACGACACACAGTGTCATACAAAGCATATTTGATGATTGACAGGCACATACGTGTCCTCGAGCTTAAAGAACACGTGTACGACGTTGCGCGTCAACCTGGTGAGAAGTTTAACTATTACGATAAAAAATGATGTGTTGACAATGCTATTAGAGCCTTATGATATGTTCGCACTTGATGTAAGATCGTTAAATAACCAACAAAATATGACGTCTCAAGCTAATACTATGATGCACACAAAACTGGCACCATCAGTTTCGGTTTCGTAGATGACGGGTGGTCAAACATTTTTTCTTGTATCTTCTGAAAGAAAGTACGTACACAGAAATTTATGTAGCAAAAGATGGGTGATAAATCGCACATCTACCATAACCAAAAACCAAAAAATGACGTTCTGAAAAAAAATTTGCTTTTTCCACTTGACTTCATACTTTATTCCTTTACATCCCGAGTTATTTTTAAAAAATCGTATCCAAAATGCCAATTTGTTTGGTGTGATTGCATCGGCAAATTGAATAAATGCCGGAAATACGCTAGCAATTATGCATTTATTTGTATAACCTTCATAAGCGTTTGTTAAGTTCTAGACACAGTTAGCTTCTTCACTACACTGTGATCGTCCCAGGCAGTACATTTGTGGCCTGTGAGAATGATGACTACACAAACACACACACACACACACGCACACACTGGCGCGCACGCTCACACACGGATACACACATGCACAAAAACACACACGCACCCACATATACCGGGTGTCCCAGCTAACTTGTGCCAAGGGTTAAAAGATACAATATTAGAGGCTGGCGAGTAAAATAAGTTGCATATTGCTGATACCCACCTTGCAAACTACAGAATATGTTTTGTTTTGTAATGAATTAATTTCATCATTAGGATTACTTAACTCAATTGCTGAATATTGACTTTCGACAAGAAATGGTATTTGCAAAGTTGGAGAGTGTCTACGCAAACCCCCATTGCATTATTTGCAATAAAGAAAGTCTCACGTGTACAATTTTCCAAGCTGCAAAGAAAGTGGGACTAGCGCGTATACACATACAAAGACACACACACACACACACACATATATATATATATATATATATATATATATATATATATATATATATATATATATATATATATATATATATATATATATATATATATATATATATACATACCTTCTCCCTCTAAAGGGGATCATGAGGCGATGCGAAGCAGAGATTCAGAGGGGGAGTGGAGAGAAGGTGTATGAAGAGGGCTTACGCTTGCGCAGTAAGGGTGGTCACGCCGCACACCCCTATCACCGGATTGAACTCCGCCATAAGATGCTTCGCATCAATATATGCTAAGTGTGATAGACGTACTGTGGCTTAGACGCCATGGTTTTATTCTATTGCACGCGCACTTCTTCCTCGTGGGCTTCTCCTGCCATGGCTTCATGTGTCACACGATCCCCCGCCCCCCCCCCCCCCGAAGGAGTGCGCGGACTACAAAAAGAAAAGTGAACGAGGAATCTTGTACGAGAAAAATAGGCCAATAGTTCCATGTCCTCAATGAGTTCAGTTACCTCCCCAAAACTTTAGGACACGGTTCAGCAGTCTGGTAATGTCCGGCACAGCTCTGGTGGGCGAGGCTGGGTGTTCCACAGCAGATGACATAGGCTTCCCCGGCGCCTGGACGCTGATGAAAACACAGCTTGAGCTCCAGTGAAAAGCGAACACGGCTAGGAGACCTTATAGCATCGGCAGGGCAAATGTCGTAGGCTTTGGTGTCTTTATCGTGGCTTATACACATTGTGTGCCTCTTGTTTGCGTGTTCGTTGACCGAAGATCGTGGGGCGTTGTCTGTGTTCTTGACAAGAACATGGAATGGTTTTTCGCTTATTTCGTCGTTTTCTGTGGCTTTGTTGCAGTTGCCTTGATCTGTGGTGCGGAATACTTCCTTACGACGCTGCTAACACAAAGGTGCCTGAGATGATGAACTTGTCGTTGGTTTAGGTTGTCTCTTTCCTGGCGACCTTCTTTACGCCGCAAGTGTGCTTTAGATGTAGTTTCAGTTCGTCGTTGCCAATGTTGAAGCGTGCGTTGTAGTCGCTTCATTTCGTCGACTTGCTTGCGCTGGTCTCGCTGATGAGGCAGCCCTTTGGGAACATAACTCAGATTTTCTTCGGAATTTGATGTGCTCTCCAGTGGGTAGCTGGCGCACGGTGGGCTGTTGTGTTGCTTATCAGGCAGTGAAGGCTTGGTCAATGGTGAATTCGTGTCACCTTGCGAAACTACCGAGCTAGGTTCTCCTGAAGCATCAACTCCGGCGGAAGGGCAGTGGCTTGGCAAGGTACTTTCCGGATACTTTATCTGGTCTGTCACGTACGTAGCGACCTCGTGAGAATTACAAGCACAAGAAGAGCCACTTGACGTAAAACCAGGTGGTGGGCCACGTAAGCAAGACGAGAGGTTAAGCAAGTCGGGTAGTTGAATATTGACTCCATTTTTGTAGCGGAGTGGAGAGGTAGGAGAAGGCGATCATTGCGCAGATGGGAAATCTGGTGGAAGGTCGGGCCTTGTGTTAAAACGTCTTGGGTGACTTTCACTCAGCTAATGCTTTCGTTTGTCTTGTGGGAATTGCCAATGTATGCTCGGTGTTCGAATTTGCGCTAACCATCATGAACATAAAGACTGCTTGTGAAAATTACGACTAAGTGCGATTGTCTACAGATAATGCGTTATAAGCAAGTCTTCACTGTTGCCTTTAAATCGGGTGACCATCTCTTTGATTTTTGTCCACGACTCATTGTTTTCGAAGATGTACCTGAGATAAAATCGGAAGTCCTCACTACTGACGTATGCGTTGAAGTTGGTGACCACGTCCCGTTCCGACCACGATGCAGCGGTAGGGTGGAGCTCGAAAACGTGGAAGCAGTCTTGTACGGGTCCATTGTCCGCTGATCCTTGTGTACTTGGAGATGTCAAGGTCCGCCGATGATGCCGCCATGAAGGTGGTCGGTGTGTACTGCTAGAATGTGCTTCGGTGGTCTATGTATGGTCATGGCCTCTTGCTAAGAACTTCGTTGATGTGCAACTGATGAAGTGGCTGCCAGGTCTCCATCCTGTCGACTTGTGTGACGCTAGATGTGGTAGACGTGCTGTGGCTCAGAGGCCATAGTGTTATTCTTTTGCACGCGCACTTCTTGCTTGTCCAGTTCTCCTGTCATGTGTCATATATATATATATATATATATATATATATATATATATATATATATATATATACATATATATATATATATATATGCTGTAGGTCACCGCCCTAGGCTTGCGGGCCCCCATTCAATGAAGGGAGACTAAGCCCTGGCGGGACGTAACCGTTTGCAAAAATGTGTCGTTAGCTGAGTGGTAACTTCTATGACATATCGGCAGAATTTCTCGCTAATGACAGCTATGGCAGCTCCGATTCCTACAAGCGCATGTACGTTAACGTCACCTACAAGTAGTTCAGTTTCGTTTGGGGGACAGCAATTAAGCCTTGAAATTTTCGACGACAAGGCAGTTCTTGCCACCGGAACGACGCCTGTCAGTTTTCCCCTCGGAGTGGGAGGGTGGCGACGTAACATTGGAAAAACTAATCTATGAAGAGGACAAGGCGAACGGTTTGAGTCGAACGGTCGGTCACTGGCCGCTAGGTCCGGAGGAGAATTCGCAGGAACGCGATATCGAGATTGAACAGGCATGTGGTTGAAGGCTCCTGTTCTGTCAGGAAAACAGAACCTGTGATGGTGACACTGGTGATATAATAGACCTGGGATGCCATATGATAAGTATATGGACTGATTGTCAGGTGTGCTCTGTGGGCTGATGGCAGCAGCACTGATGGCTGAGTAAGGAACGGTAACCGGACGTGCAGCTGGTGGCGGCGTATAAACATTGCGAGTTGCTTGGTATGTGGCAGGAGACGGTTAAGTGCGTGGCAGAGCAGCAACGGCAGCGTACGCCAGTGTTGTAGTAACATGCGGTTGAGTATGAGTACGTGGTAACGCGTCGGCAACTTAGGTTCCATGAGGTGACGAAGAGAAGGCGACCAGGGCGCCATCGGCTTAGATGTTCTTGGGATTATAGATAGCTGCCGCGTGACGTCTTCGAGAATGAACCGCTTTATAAGTGGCATTCAAGCGGAGTAGTCGGCAGTGTCTCGGCGAAAGTGCGAAGATGAAATAACCGCTGTTTCTTGAGCAGTGCAGCATGTGGAAGCGCGCTGCCTGAGCAGCTTATCGTAGTTGTGGCAGAGCTGAATCACGTCCGTGGCCGTCTGGGGACTATGCCCAGCAAGCATCTGGAATGCACTTGGTAACACACCTCCTGCTAAGATATAGCGAAGGAGTGATTAGGAACTTGGCTTCCAAAGGCATTAGAGAGTTTTAGAATTGGGGCCCAAGTGAGTGGGTCCCCAAGCTGCGTTGGGTAGGCTGCTCTTGTGTCCGCAGGAGCAGCAAAGTTTGAGAGTTGGCTCAAACGCACGCGGCGCAGGGTGAAGAGCACGGGGCGCCACATGTGCGGAAATTAAACTTATGCGAGGCGCGGGCAGTACTGCGTTGTGGCCCACGTTGCGTATGCGTCATCTCGCAGGTCACCCAATACACCTTTGGGACCCACGCCAGCTTTGGATTTTTGTGTCTTGGGTCAACGCGAACGCGAGCCCAAGAATGGCTTGGGTTCTGCGAACGTACCCTGGCGGATCGCAAACTTCTTGGGTCCCCGAGCTCCCTAGCTCCCCAATGCTAAACCTCTCTATTGTAGATGCATCAAAAGTGGTTGCTCGCTAGGTTAGCTTTCGTACCAGCGGTTCTGTAGCGGACCTGTAGCCAAAGGTAGTTCACACATAATCGGCATCGTAATAGCCGGTTCGCAGGAGCATTGCATTTTCATTTAGCCCGCTCATGCCGCCTCAAAGCGCAATCAGTACCGGCCAAATCATCCGCTTGGAGTGCGCTCTGCGACCATCCTTCTCGAGCGAGAAAAGATGGCAAATGGGATACACCCCCGCCTGTCACCAGCGGATATGCACTCTGGAACGCGACTCCCTCCTAGCTATTGTCGCCTTCGCATCATAATCATCACCATCATGATCATCATCAGCCCGACTACGCCTACTAAAGGGCAAAGGCCTCTTTAATGCTCCGTCGATCAACCAGGTTCTGTGCTTGCTGCTGCCACATTATACCTGCAAACTTCTTAATCTCACCTGCCCACCTCGCCCTATAACCTGTCCATGTACAATTCTTCTTCTTGATTTCAACTAATATGTCCTTAACACCGTCTGTTCCCTGACCCACACTATTCTCTGCCTCTCTGCCTTGGCATAACAACCACTAAATACAAATGGAATGCGTGATTTGGCAGCTGTGGTCTCATTTATTGAGGCGAAAGCCTTATATGCCTCATAAAACGAGAACATTCGCCGTCGACGTCGGGGTCCCGCGGCATCGGCGTCAACACAACTGATGCAAAAACAGGACCACGGGATGACGTCACTACATGTCGTCATCATGACGTCACATATCATTTAAGCTTGTGGCATCATCACGACGTAATTGTGACGACATTAGGACGTCTAATATTATGGTGTAACACAATCACGCCATCACACGCAATCGTCGCTTGGTCAAAGCTAGCCCGATCATGGAGGCAGTGAAAAACTTGCTGATGTGCAGGAAGCTTGCAATACCTCTGAACCTGGAGGCTGTGCAACACCACGATAGGTGCAGCAAGCTTTCTGAGGTGGTCAGGGGAGGATCAGTACATCCACTGAAAAGAAAAAAGAAAAATATGGCTTTCGCCTTTCAGCCGTCTTAGGCAAGTGCATAAGCAACCCTGTGGGTCTTGATATCGATAGCAATTATAAGGACACCATCGGCTCGCTTTTGCCCTCGCCGTTGCCGTCATGTCCCGTATATGTATATCATCATCATCGTGAGCCTCTCTACGCCGACTGCAGGGCAAAGGCTTGCCTCTCCCATGTTTCTCCAATCAACGTGGTCATGCGATTTCTGCTGCCACGTTATGCCCGCAAACTTCTTAATCTCATCTGCCTACCTAACTTTCTGTCTCCTCATCGCGCGTTTGCCTTCTCTTGGAATCCAGTCAGTTTCTCTTACTGACCAGCGGTTACCTTGACTGCGCTCTACACGCCCTGCTTATGTCCACTTATTTTTCTTCAGTTCGACTAACATGTCCTTAACACCCGTTTGGTCCCTGACCCACTCTGCTCTCCTTGTCCCTTAATGTTACACCTGCCATTTTCATTTCCATTGCTCGCTGCGTCGTCCTCAGTTTCAGATGAACCCTCTTTGTAAGCCTCCAGGTTTCTGCTCCGTAGGTGAGTAGCGGTAAGATACAGCTGTTATATATCTTTCTCTTGAGTGATAGTGGTAAACTACCACTCATGATTTCTGAGTGCTTGCTCAATGTGTTCCAGCCCAACTTTATTCACCTAGTTACTTCAGTCTCATGGTTCACCTCCGCGGTTACTACCTGTCCTAAGTAGACGTATTTCTTTACCACTTCCAGTGCCTCACTACCTATCGCAAAGCGCTGTTCTCTTCCGAGGTGTTGCACATTACGTTAGGTTTCGGCATATTAATTTTCAGACCAACCGTTATGTTTTGCTTGTCCAATTTGGTAATCAAGATTTGCAATTCGTCTCCTCAGTCACTCAGCAATGCTATGTCATCAGCAAATTGCAGGTCACTAACGTATTCTCCTTTAACTCGAATCCCTAACTCTTCCCAATCTAGGGCTCTGGCAATCTTTTGTAAGCACGCGGTGAAGAGCATTGGGGAGCTGTTGTTTCCCTAAATTACACCATTCTGTAATCAGATTTTATCGCTTTTTTGATGAGGACTATGATGGCTGTGGAACCGCAGTAGATTCCTTCTAGTGTGTTTATATAAGTTCGTTGACGCCCTGATTCTGCAGTGACTGCATTACTATTGATACCTCGATCGAATCAAATGCCTTCTCGTAATTTATGAAGCCTATACATAGAGGTTGGCTATATTCCGCACATGCCGCTATGATCTGATTGATAGTGTGAATGTGAAATATTGTCCAGTAGCCTCTACAAAATCCTCCTTGGTTCTTTAGTTGATTGAATTCTACCATTGTCTTACTTCTATTAGCAACTATCTTTGTAAACAGCTTGTTGACAACGGACAGTAAGCTGATCGGCATTAATTTTTCAAGTTCCTGACGTCCCTTTTCTTATGAATTAACATGATATAAGCATTCTTCTAAGTTTCTGGTACCCTCGCCGTTAACAGACATTTCGTATACATGGTGGCCAGTTTGTCCAACACAATGTCTCCACCGTCTTTCAAATGATCTGATGTTGCCTGATCCTCACCAGCGGCTCTGCCTCTTTGCATTCCCTTCTAAGGCTTTCTTTACTTCCTTATGCCCTTACGTGTGAGATATCCACTTCCTCTGACCTACTACTACGTACATTATGGTCCTGGTTGTCCCGGCCACTATACAGATCTCTGTAAACACATGAGCTACTTTAACTATCTCATCCATATTCTTTGTGACTTTACCTTCCTTGTCCCTAACTGCATGTATCTGGTTTTCGCCTGTGCACAGCTTCCTCTTCACCGCCCTGAGGTCGCGCCCGTTTAGAGCATGCTCAATTCTCTCCCTCCATGTTATATCATCTTGCGTAGGCTACTTTACGCCTATTGAATAACTTCGAAAGTTCTACCAGTTCTATTGTGTCTCTTGTTTTTCATCAGCATCGCCGACATAGATTTCGAGCATTTATCTCGCCGCGGTATTGGCTCATATCAACATTACTAAGCTACGAATGTTTAACAGCATAATAAATAAAATATGGAAGAATAATTACGTTTCAGAAGGCAGAAAAAACGCGAACGAGTACATTCGGTAGAGGGTGGCGTTGAATGAGGAGACAGCTATGTAATATCTAATAATTGCTGTTGTTTTACGCGCCAGCACCAGAGTATCAATACAGTGAACTCTCATTTTTACGAACGTCAGTTTAACGAATATTTCAGGACAACAAACTTTTAGAAAGTCCCCGGCAGTTTTCCTATGCATTCTATGTAAAAACATTTCAGTTAAACGAATTTCTGAATAGTGAATATTTTGATTGAATGAAGTTGATCCGTGGACCCCTGTTCATTTTTCAATCAATTCAACAAAGTTTTGCGCTCTGCAGCACTGGCGTAGCAGATGTGCGCCGCCCTCATATCGCCCATTCATCAGCGGCGGTGCAACATCGCTTGTGTATGCAGCACCGCAGAGGCAAAGTGACCGTGCGGGAGATGAAACAAAAAGACAGGTGCGCATCAGTTCATTTTTTTTTGTGTGTCTCATCGGTATTGTTTGTCTACATCGTTTCGGGTAACAACATCGCTGTTCGTGCCCCGTGCGCCCACTTTCCTATGGGATCGACAAAATGGAAGGGGCTGTCTCACTCAGAAAAACTCAAAATCCTTCAGCGTCTGGACACATTCGAATATATTAGAAAGTTGCGAGACGTCGTGTCACAGCAACGAGCTGCGCCAGAAGCAGTGCAGAGAAACTTTGGCTCTCTACACAGCTTTGTCTCGTCTTCCGCTTTAAGGGCTCCGGGTCAAATGAAAATTACTGAACTCTGTTATATATAAATTGCATTTCACACTTTTGACTCGATATCTGCTGTGCCCAATGGTGTTCCATTATCTAGTGAAAATTCAGTTTATTAAACTTCCAGTTAAGTGAACTACATTCCTTGGGTCCCTTGAAGTTCCTTCAAATGACACTTTAATCTATGAGGAATGCCTAAGTAGGGGCTCCCGTGTGATTACGACCACATGGAGTTATTTATTGTATACAAAAATATAAATACCATGTACTCTTGCACTTCGTCACCATCGAAGTGCGGCCTAGTGGCCGGAATGTCGAAACCGCATCTTTTACATCTATGTACGGGTTTTTCACATGGAATATATGTATTAGGCATAATAGGTGATATAGTGATTTCCTTCGGTTTCCTCGCTCTCATTCCTTAAAATTTCTGCGTTCCTTCCGACTAATCAACACTGAAAACTACGTGGATCTATAATTTTTGCGTTGTATTATTTCCTTTCTTTTCTAGATGGAACAACCTATTATGAGCTCCGTGTCCAGAATGCTTACGTTTCAACCGTCCCTGACCGACGCTGTGGGAGGCACTTCAATCGTGCCGCTGGTACTGGTATATTTACTTACAGTCCAGAGTGTCAGCACCTAATTAGGCCACGCAAGTGAATGCATAACAACGTCATCCGGCCAGCACCCTACTGACTAGTTACATCTTTTTCTGACTAACAACAATTATAGTGCCATCTTCTTTTGTTTTTCATACGTTGGTTTCATACAATAAAATTAAAAAGCGTTCTTTTCTTGTCGGTCACATTCATTGTCCTTTGAGGCAGGTGTAGTATACGATAGCATGTGAGTTTGTCGGGACAATACTTTCTTGCATGAGCTGTGCTTTCGTTACTGTGCCGGCCTTGTCGATGTATTCTGGCCACAGTGATAGTACAGTGGTTAAGGCGCTTGGGTTTTGACCATATGGTCCCTGGTTCGATGCCGGCCGCGGCGGTCGCATTTTGATGGAGACGAAATGTTAAAGACCCGTGTACGTAGCTGCACGTGCACATTACGGTACCCCAGCTGGAAGAAGTTTCCGGAGCCCGAAGCCACAGCGTGCATTGTAATCATGTCGGCGTTTTGGGGCGTAACACCCCAGCTATTATTATTATTATTATTGTGCACGTGGTCTCGCGAGCGTGGGCGGCCTCAATATACACTCTAATCCAAAAACAGCCATAACAAGGGCAACTGCCGCTGTTAGTCCTAAATACCAACATTTACTCCCTAAGAAGACCAAGAAGCACAAACGGGCAGACGTGTCTCAAAAACTGGGGAGCAACAGCTTATTCTCCACTGTGAAAGGGAGCAACGAAAACACGAACGCGAGCGTTTGATCTCGACACGCAACTTTTGTTACCCTGCAGCGGGCAGCAGCCAAATGTGAACACGCCCACATGTCTGTCCACACACCATATATTCTTGCTCGGCACTGCAGCGCACAAAAGTAATTAATGACGTCAGCATCCGATGATAACAAGTCCGTAGCCATGTCGGGTGTTCAACTACACTTTATGTATATCTCTGCGTGCCCTTTATGTAAACGTCCATATATCCATCTGCAAAATTTCAAGCTTTCGGAGATAGGGGGTTGAGCCCTGCCCCTCTGGCTGACCATACGCAGCACGTCGACCCGAAACACAAGCAACTCCTCGTTTACAGGTGCCGCAATACGCGTTCCCAACTTTTTGCGTAAGAGATGAGAGCTCTTCGTAGCAAACACACACAGGAGCAGCACCGGAAATGTCTTCAAAAGCGGATGAAACACACAGTCCGTCATTTCAATGTAGCTTAATGCCTATAGACACATCGGCACAGGCGCTGCACACGTGGCTCCAGCAGTGGATGCGGCGTGCATTTTAGTAAACAATAAACAATTTATTCAACTAAGAACTACAAAGGATGCGCGAAAACAGACACTTATGAGAGAAGCAGCACGTCAACGCTAATACATTATCGAGTGTCAGTTTTCATAAACGTGGTTTCTTCTTAAAAAACAATGGGGAATACAGTATGAGAAGCCTTTTTATGTACACTAAAAAAAAGGACTGGCGGTTTTTAACACGAAAGTGTTTTATGCAGGGGTCCACCAAGTACTTCCGTTACCGGATATGACGTTCACATAATGGACGCCTATGGGTGAGACAGAAAAAAACCAAGAAAAAGTCACAGTTTCGCCACAACGGCGAAGCAATGAATGCGATAGCAATAAATTGGAATGTAACGCGAAGAACGGAAAGCAGCTCGAAATCGCCAGCGCGTCGCTCGAGCCCAAAGGACGCACTAAAAGAACGCACACAGTACGAACGCGAACTATCATGCGTCACAGCTCGACACTGGAAGCGCATTGCTCAAACATAAAGCAGGACGCACGAAACTAACGAACACGTACACACAGTACGAGCGCGAACTAACTGCCCCAGTCGTTTCTTATTTCCGTTTGAACAGCGCGCCCCTTTCGCAAACGCGGCCGCTGCAGCGTCGAAGCGACCTTCGTACGCTCTGTCACTTCAGCGCAGACATCGCGGGGAAAGCACAAGACATACAACCCCCCGCTCCCCCGCCAGCCGCCCCCTTCTTTCCTCGAGATAAGCGCACGAAGGCGAACACGTTCGCAGGAACGGGGCCACGATCTTCAAAGCGCGCCACGCTACGCCACGCGCGGACATCGCGCCATCTACGTGGTAACTCAGCAAGCATACTGATGTAAGTGGTGTATATAAATACCTCACCGTTAGCAGGCTGAAAGACTGGGCTCTTCGTGGCCTAACCGTCTAACGCCGCGCGCTGGAAAGCGGGAGGTCGCCCGTTCGATTCCGCGCGTCGGGAAGTTTTTCTGAATTTTTCTTTGTGGCTTTGATATATATATATATATATATACGGTGCATGACGGCGGCGACGGCGACGGCAAAAATCAGCCGAGACTGTCCATATAATTGCTATCGCAATAAAACGATCCGCCGCTGGGAATCGAACCGACAACGCTGCGGCTGCGATGATAAGCGCCCGACGCGAAACCAACTCCGCAGACGCTGGGCACCACACGAACGCGCCTTATATCTTTCACGCATTCCCTCTCGCAAGGTGCTCTCTGTTGGCGGTGTAGATAGGCGGGGCGGAGCGGGGGTGGTGCCGCCGTCTGTGACAGGCGAAAAGAAGTAATGCGTCACGATCGACACTTACTAGCGTTTACTCCGAGATGGCGTGCGATACCGGAGGTCGTGGTTAAAGCGTCTCGATATCAGCGAGGGACACTGGCCGCACTGGCATCGCCGAGGCACCCTAGACCTAGTTATAGGTTCTTTGCCTTTGCTTCGTGTGAGTGTGCGCCGGCTCATCGGAGTAGTGCGGCTTCCGCATGTACTAACGGGATTTCTCCGCCGCCGACTACTTCGATTGCGAAAGCACCGAATAACAAGACTGCTGCAATACGCGTTGCAGAAAGGACACGATTTCGACGGGCGAATGTCGTGCCTTGGTGGAGCGAGACAGAGGCCAGCGTAACGCACGCGTTTGCGGCTCAAGCTAAGAACCTCTACGAACTAGGCGTCAACATGAGTGCATCCACGCCCATCCATGTTATAGCGGCCAAACACGAAAAGACATTGTAAAAGCTCTCATATATCATTACGAAATAAGCACTACTTATGTGCAGATACGTTTCACTTTCGTGTTATACCGATTCCTATGACGGAGGGATCAGCCATGTTTTTTTTAGTACACTTAAAAACGCCAGGCCTACGCGGAAAGCACACCACAGTCACAGCGAAAGCTGGAAGAGCGGAATTTCTAGAGCCCGTTATAAACTCTCTTGTGGCTACTAATACATGTACACTAGCAACGTAACCAGTACGCCACAAATCATAATTTTTACGAAGTTGGGAAGCACCCGCCACGACATTAATCGTGATTCTGCGGAGAAGCGAGGTACCACCTGTAAGGCATTATGTGCACCTTGTTGATGTCACGGTTGATGACGATGAAGAATTATGGCTCAGCCACTTGTAATGCGTTGGAAGCATTAAACTACCCACTAGTTACGTAATTCGCAATTTCGGACGCCTGGTTGTTATTGTACTCTTCTACCACACTACGTTACATATGTTAATGTGGCTCCTTCCCGGCATGAAGCCTGTATGGGGTAAAGCAGTTTCAAGCACCGGCGTGGCTCTGAGGTAGAATGCTGGGCTCCCACGCGGAGGGCCCATGTTCCAACCCCGTTCAATCCCGGACATTTTTTTCTTACTTAGTTTTAGGAGCTTGCTCCTTATGCTCGCGCCTTGTCCGTTGTCGCCGGCGTGTACACTCTCCGGTGATTTGAAGAATATTCACTAGATGGCGCGCCGCCGCTCAAGGCGGCGCACACCACGCTCGCGCATGCGCTAGCTAGATAGGTGGCCGCTAGAGGGCCGCGCCTCTCGTTTGGCGCTCGCGTTTGGCGCTCTTCCTTTCTCTTCGCCGGGAGCTCACTCAGTGAACACTCTTCGTTGCCGCTCCGCAGCATGAACATCCCCAGGCAGCACGCCGCCATTGGACCGATCTTGGCCCAACGTCGGCAAATGACGGCAGCAATATTGGCCCCACGTCGGCAAATCACGCTCGCGCTACTTTCACCCGCATCGGCCCGACGTTGGCTAGCCGCCGTTGGGTCGATGCGGGCTTGCCGGCTTCGGGCCGACGTGGGCTAGCCGCCGTTGGGCCGATGCGGTCTTGCCGGCTTAGGGCCGACGTGGGCTAGCCAGCGTCGGTCCGAGACGGGCCTGCCGTTATTCAGCCGATGATGGCAAGCCGTCATTGGGCCTATGTATGCTAGCCGATGCTGGCGTGGTGTCGGCCCCGCCGACGTCGGGTAGCCGCCGGCGTGACCGTTTACACCCGTTATTATGTTTTAGCAGTGGTGGCTTACTATGCGTTAAGTGCGGTAGTACTGTACCGTCGTGGTCTGCACCTAGTTTATATGAGGACACCGGCGGTAGTTGCTCGATGCGTAAAGTAACTTGATCAGGCAGGCTGATACACGTGTTATGAAGTAAAATGGCTGCGTGGCGACCACGGCAGCTCGGTATTACTGTGGTTACTGTACTGTAAATCAGCAGCGCTAAAATAGACTATTCGCGGCCCAACGGCATTCATCGACTACCATTGGTGCCATATTCGAAAAATGCTGCCTAATTAGAACGACTGCTCCACTGATGTCTTAGTGTGCGATTAAGACCCACAATTCTGTCGAACCGTGCAAGGCCGAGAACGAAAGTCAATATTGTCTCTAACACAACTAAATTGATGAAAGACCTGCTGCACCAACTACGCATGCGTCTGAGAAATTAAGGAGCAACACATTTGCAAGGTGATAAACACAAATTTATTCACAGGTATGAGCACACGCCAGCAGTTCCTGAATAATTATGCCATAAAGGAATATCTAAACATTTATAGATACCGTAGCCAACATCTAAAACAACCCCACAGCCACCGTATTCCTTAAAAAAAAAGCAGGACAATCCTAATCGAGAATGGGGTCAGGCGCAAAATCATAGGCGTGAGCAGGGTTCCCCTTTAGAGGGGGGGGCG
The DNA here is from genome assembly GCF_013339695.2 of Rhipicephalus sanguineus. Classification (NCBI taxonomy): domain Eukaryota; kingdom Metazoa; phylum Arthropoda; class Arachnida; order Ixodida; family Ixodidae; genus Rhipicephalus; species Rhipicephalus sanguineus. The sequence continues at coordinate 81,936,699 of NC_051185.1, read as the reverse complement.
AAGGTTAATCGCGGCGCCTCCCCCCCTCCCTATTAAGTCAATGTGTTTGGCAGACCTTGCGCCCACCTCTTAGGTGACTACGGGGGCCGCCCGCCCCCCTGCCCCACTGTGCGCACGCCTATGCGAAGAGTTACAATCTCATCAACGTTATGCGCGGTACATTCACTATAAATATTGAAAGAACTAGAACGCGCAAAAATAGGAATAAGGATTAACGAAGAACATCTTAGCTACTTGCGTTTTGCGGACGATATCGCGCTTTTCAGTAACGACGGTGCCGAATCAGGAAAAAAATTCTGGAGATGTAAACGAAAGCAGCATCAGAGTAGAATTAAAGACGGACCCGAAGAAAAGAAAGATAATGTTAAGCGGCTTGCCGGAAAAGCGAGATTAAGAGTGGCAACTAGACTAGAAGATTGTGCAACGCGTGAGATAATTAGGAGCAGAAGAGCACGCCCCCCCCCCCGACCTTTATTAAATTCACCAAGGAACGGTAGGCATTCGCAACACATGACTGGCAATTAAATTAGCGTTATCCTATAAGCGGAAATTGCAATTTCTCAGTGATAACTTAAGGGCCAAAAAGATGGATAAACTGCTGCACGCGACGCGAAAAACATTGCGAGCGGTACCACAAGATCCCATGAACTCTACATCTAAACAAGATAGACACGCACACATTCCTAATCTAAAGGTAAGATTGTAACAGAAAGGAATCGTGCATAAAAACCACTCACGTGTGCCCGTTGGATCGCTAAAAACACGAGTAAATAAAAAATGCAAGCGCACCATATCACAATACACAAAACACGATGGTCAATAGAAAATACGCGATAAGAAGAGAACAAAAATCTGATGACACGTAACAGTAGTGAACACGTGGCCTTATATGTGGTGAGCGAGTTCAACATGGAAGCAGGGGGCCATTGGTTTCTCGCTGCGGTGATCTCTGCCGAAAACAATGCCGGAATCCTGCCGCGTATCCGTCCAACACCACCTAGACTATTCACAAGGCCTGTTCATACCCCTCTCTCCAGACGGCATACGTCACGCTAGTTGTCCTACTGTCCAGTGGCCGAGGACGCGTCGCTCAGGTGTAGGTGCTGGTGACCCCGCGCACTTTTTTACCCCGAACGGCGGACAAGCCACGACAGGTTTGCCTTTCTTCGCTACCTGCTTCGCTGGTTAGACTGCGTTAGCCTTGGTGCTGCATCTCACTGCTCTGAGTCTTCGTCTGTTGCCACGTGTCTTATTTTATTGGTGTTGCATTTGTGAGTATGTGATTACACCTCGATCAGTGCGACATGGGACGTTGTTGTGTTCCCGGATGCCGCGGCAATTATGACAGTGGTCCGAAAGTGGGTGTTTTCGCATTCCCCAAGGATGAAGCTCGGAAGAAGTCTTGGATAAAAGCCAATCCGCGAAAGGATTTCACACCAAGCATACACTCCAAGGTGAGAAACTGCTGAAATTTGCTCTTTTACCGGCTCTGTCGCATTGCTGGTGTTCTTTCTCTGTTACTGTTGAACCGAGCGAGTATCGTGTGCGGTGATGGCAGTTTTGTCGCGCTTCAGGTAGGGCAGTGCGGTAAAATAGAGCAGAAATACTCAGGGTCGTGTCAAATTTCCCATTAGCCCGTTTCGTAAGAAAGTAATTAAGTCTGTGTTATGCTTGGCGCAGGTCTGCGAACTCCACTTCCTCGAGGCTGACTTCATCAGAAAGCTGTCACATTTCGACGCAGCGTCGGGAAGGATTTTGCAGCGGCGTACTCGTTCTGAAGAGCAGGAACATAGATGTGGAAGCTAACACAATGAATGGCAGCTTGTCAAGAGGAAGCTCAAAGCTTCCGCAGCCATGTACTGTGCACATGATGCTGGTGGCAACGCTTGTTTTCGAAAAGCTCACCAAGGCAGAAAATGCAAAGGCGTTCCTCGCGTCGAACAACCAACGAGGCATTGTCAGCTCCATTTCCACATCACTGCTAGAAAATGTTGAGCTAAAGACTTGCGAAAATGGCCATACCTCTGAGACTATCGTGCGGATTGTAGTGCGTGTTGCAACAAATGTCGCTTTGAACAACTTTTGTAGACTTCGAAACGACACCATCCAAAGATGTAACTTGATTCATGGCTGCGCTAAAAACACGGATAACAAAAGAGACGTACACAGGACGGGCGAGACGTCCTGTGTACGTCTCTTCTGTTGTCCGTGTTTTTAGCGCAGCCATGAATCAAGTTACAAATTTGCACCAACTGGCCCAAATGAAAGCATTACTGCACCATCCAAAGCACCGCACAAAAAAAATGCTGCTGACAGAAAAATCAAAACCTTGAACAAGGAATGAGGTAGGACGGTTTTAGCCTTTCGTCCTAATAAAACCACTTCTACAAATGCATGTCTGATTCTTGTTACAGTTCGATGCCTGTAAGGTGTAAAGGCAAGCGTAAACAAATGCAGACCGCGCAGGAACAAAAAAAGAAACACCGGCTTTCAGTAAGTGCCCATAGCAGATATAACGAGAACGAGTGGAGACGACGGACGGGGTGCGTGCAGGTGGGCAACTAGCGTGACGTCACGCTCTCTC